>NC_067248.2:96985065-97287579 GCF_019359855.2 Lolium perenne | reverse complement strand
CTTCTTAGTCACTCCAAAATGTAGCTCTTGGGAGGTTTTTTCGAAATTTCCATGTTTGAAACCAAAACCACTTCTCTTCATGCATGCTTGACTTCATAAGACAGAGTTTAGCTAGGGCGTTAGGGGGTAGATACATGATTTTCCTGGTTTGAATATGTCTAGACCTGGTTTATCAACTTAATTAATTGATTGTTTACTATATGACATAAGAAGACTATGTGCCTTGGTTTTAAATTTTTCTGTTTTTTTGAATTTTACGCCCATATATTTGAATCTTGGACAAATCCTAGGTCTGACCAAGATTTAAACAAGTTTAAACATAAAAATAAAAAGGGAAGCATGTATCCTTCTTAGTCACTCTAAAATGAAGCTTTTTGGATGTTCTTGAAATTTCCATTTTTGAAACCAAAAACGACTTCTCTCTTCATGCTAGACTTCATAAGATCGACAGGGGGCAGATACATGATTTGTCCGGTTTGGATATGTCCAAACCTTGCTTGTTTATCAACTTGAATGCTTACTATATGACATAAGAATGCTTACCATATGTTTGAATTTTAAAAGCATATAGTCTTCTTATGTCATATAGTAAGCATTCAAAAGTTTTTCTTTGAGAGAGTAGCATGCATTCAAAAGTTGATAAATAAGATTTGTACATATTCAAACCAGACAAATCATGTATCTACCCATATGCATATATATATAACCCTATACTTTTGTCTTATGAAGACGTCAAGGATGAAGAGAAGTGGATTTGGGTTTCAAACATGGAAATTTCAAAAACCTCCCAAAACATGTATATATATCTACCCCTAAACCCTAATCTTTGTCTTATGAAGCCAAGCATATGAAGAGAAGTGATTTTGGGTTTCAAACATGGAAACTTCAAAAACCTCCCAAAAGCTTCATTTTAGAGAGACTAAGAATGATCCATATGCTTACCTTTTCATTGCCATGTTTTAAACTTGTTTTAACCTTGGTCAAACCTAGGATTTGACCAAGATTCAAATGGGAGTAAAAATTCAGAAAAATTCAAAAAAATGAAAAACCAAAGCACATATATATATAGCCTTGATCTTATGTCATATAGTAAGCATTCAAGTTGATAAACAAGGTCGATCTCTAGACATATTCAAAGCAGAAATATCATGTATATATCATATATATCTACCCCTAACCCTAGCTAAACTGTCTTATGAAGTCAAACATATGAAGAGAACTGGGGTTTTGGGTTTCAAACATAAAATTTTCAAGTACCTTCATTTTAGAGTGAGTAAGGAAGGATTCATGCTTACCGTTTCATTTTCATGTTTTAAACTTGTTTAAACCTAGGATTTGACCAAGATTTAAATAGGCATAAAAAAATCGAAAGAAATCAAAAATTGAAAAACCAAAGCACATATATATAGCCTTCTTATATCATATAGTAAAAAATTCAAGTTGATAAACAAGGTCTAGACATATTCAAACAAGAAAAATCATGTATCTACACACCTAACCATAAACTCTGTCTTAAGTGGTTTTGAGTTTCAAACATGGAAATTTCACAAACCTCCCAAAAGCTTCATTTTACAGTGACTGAGGAGGATCCATGCTTACCTTTTGGCTTAAACGTTTGAAACCAAAAACCACTTCTCTTCATGCATGCTTGACTTCATAACACAGAGTTTAGCTAGGGTTAGGGGGTAGATACATGATTTTCCTGGTTTGAATATGTATAGACCTTGTTTATCAACTTAATTGATTGCTTACTATATGACATAAGAAGACTACGTGCCTTGGTTTTCATTTTTTGTTTTTTTTGAATTTTATGCTCATATATTTGAATCTTGGTCAAATCTTAGGTTTGACTAAGATTGAAACAAGTTTAAAACATGAAAATGAAAAGTGAAGCATGTATCCTTCTTAGTCACTCTAAAATGAAGCTTTTGGGATGTTCTTGAAATTTCCATGTTTGAAACCCAAAACGACTTCTCTTCATATGCTAGACTTCATAAGATCAACAGGGGGTAGATACATGATTTTTCTGGTTTGGATATACCTAGACCTTGTTTAACTTGAATGCATACGATATGACATAAGAAGACTACGTGCTTTTGTTTTTCATTATTCTGTTTTTTTTTTGAATTTTGTGCCCACCCATTTGTATCTTGGTCAAATCCTAGGTCTGATAATGATTTAAACAAGATTAAAATATGAAAATGCAAAGGTAAGCATGGATCCTTCTTAGTCACTCTAAAATGAAGCTTTTGGGAGCAAAACCACTTCTCTTCATATGCTTGACTTCATAAGACGGAGTTTAGGGGTTAGGGGGTATAGATACATGATTTGTCTAGTTTGAATATGTCTAGACCTTGTTTATCAACTTAATTGGCTTACTATATGACATAAGAAAACTATTTGCTTTGGTTTTTCTTTTTCTGACTTTTTTTCAATTTTGATGCCCATTTGAATCTTGTCAAATCCTAGGTTTGACCAAGATAATTTAAACAAGCTTAAAACATGAATATGAAAAGAGGAGCATGTATCCTTCTTAGTCACTCTAAAATGTAGTTTTTGGGAGTTTTTTGAAATTTCCATGTTTAAAACCCAAAACCACTTCTCTTCACATGCTTGACTTCATAAGACAGAGTTAATTAATTTAGGGGTTAATTAGGGGGTATAGATACATGATATGTGTGGTTTGAATATGTATGGACCTTATTTATCAACAACTTTAATGCTTACTATATGACATAAGAAAACTATTTGCTTGGTTTTTCTTTTTTCAATTTTTTTTTCAATTTTGATGCCCATTTGAATCTTGTCAAATCATAGGTTTGACCAAGATAATTTAAACAAGTTTAAAACATGAATATGAAAAGGGAAGCATGGATCCTTCTTAGTCACTCTAAAATGAAGCTTTTGGGAGGTTTTTGAAATTTCCATGTTTGAAATCCAAAACCACTTCTCTTCACATGCTTGACTTCATAAGACAGAGTTTAGGGGTTAGGGGTATAGATACATGATTTGTCTGGTTTAATATGTCTAGACCTTGTTTATCAACTTTAATGCTTACTATATGACATAAGAAGACTATGTGATTTGGTTTTTCATTTTTCTGTTTTTATTTTTCTGCCCATTTGAATCTTGGTCAAATCCTAGGTTTGACCAAGATATAGACAAGTTTAACACGTAAATGAGTTAACTTGGATTTCCTACCCTTGAATCCATAGGAAACTTTGTTCTAATGCACTATAATAATCAACCGAGTTTTTACACCAACAGGTCTGTCACTTACGTGTGGTGCCCATGCGTGAGGTCCCACACTTCAGTGAGCACAAGTCACGTGCAATAGGTACGCAAACTCCCAGCCATTTTCTTTGTCAAGAGAAGACGCATCAGGATGCGTATTGGAAGTCTGTGGGTCCTTCTGGATCCTTCGGTCGTCCCTCTCACAAAAAAAACAAATCTCTCTCATTCTCGGCCTCGCTCGACTCGCTCGCTCGCTCGCTCGCTCGCACCTCCTGCTCACTGACAAACCCTGCACAAAAGTCAACATCATCACCCGAAAAAGGGGAGACACCATAATTCTCTCCCTTCTTCTCTCCTTCCGAGTGATCCCTCTTCCTCCGAGTTTCACTCGACGGGCAAACACACATGTGCTGCCTAGTAATAATAAAAAGGTAGAAAAATCGACCTACGAATATATAATTAAATAGGTTAAACTAGGGTTTTACCCAGTACTACAGATCAAGGTTCAAAAAATCCAACTACGGGGTTCGAACAACACGATTCTAATCCAAGAATTTTTTCGACCTAGGTCACCCAAATGGCCTCAAACTATAGGGTTAGCATCTAGTGCAGTATGTGTGAAAATGTATGCACTATGTGTGCTATAACTTGTATGTCTTTCATATTTGAACCAAATTTGAATAAGTTTGAAATATTTGAAAAGGGGCTTTTGGCTTAAACGTTTGAAACCAAAAACCACTTCTCTTCATGCATGCTTGACTTCATAAGACAGAGTTTAGCTAGGGTTAGGGGATAGATGCATGATTTTCCTGGTTTGAATATGTCTAGACCTACTTTATCAACTTAATTGAATGCTTACTATATGACATAATAATACTATGTGCATTGTTTTTTATTTTTTTGATTTTTTTAAAATTGTATGCCCATTTGAATCTTGGTCAAATCCTAGGTTTGAACATGGTTTAAACAAGTTTAAATCATGAATATGAAAAATTAAGCATCTATATATCCTTCTTAGTCACTCCAAAATGTAGCTCTTGGGAGGTTTTTTCGAAATTTCCATGTTTGAAACCAAAACCACTTCTCTTCATGCATGCTTGACTTCATAAGACAGAGTTTAGCTAGGGCGTTAGGGGGTAGATACATGATTTTCCTGGTTTGAATATGTCTAGACCTGGTTTATCAACTTAATTAATTGATTGTTTACTATATGACATAAGAAGACTATGTGCCTTGGTTTTAAATTTTTCTGTTTTTTTTAATTTTACGCCCATATATTTGAATCTTGGACAAATCCTAGGTTTGACCAAGATTTAAACAAGTTTAAACATAAAAATAAAAAGGGAAGCATGTATCCTTCTTAGTCACTCTAAAATGAAGCTTTTTGGATGTTCTTGAAATTTCCATTTTTGAAACCAAAAACGACTTCTCTCTTCATGCTAGACTTCATAAGATCGACGAGGGCGGATACATGATTTGTCTGGTTTGGATATGTCCAAACCTTGCTTGTTTATCAACTTGAATGCTTACTATATGACATAAGAATGCTTACCATATGTTTGAATTTTAAAAGCATATAGTCTTCTTATGTCATATAGTAAGCATTCAAAAGTTTTTCTTTGAGAGAGTAGCATGCATTCAAAAGTTGATAAATAAGATTTGTACATATTCAAACCAGACAAATCATGTATCTACCCATATGCATATATATATAACCCTATACTTTTGTCTTATGAAGACGTCAAGGATGAAGAGAAGTGGATTTGGGTTTCAAACATGGAAATTTCAAAAACCTCCCAAAACATGTATATATCTACCCCTAAACCCTAATCTTTGTCTTATGAAGCCAAGCATATGAAGAGAAGTGATTTTGGGTTTCAAACATGGAAACTTCAAAAACCTCCCAAAAGCTTCATTTTAGAGAGACTAAGAATGATCCATATGCTTACCTTTTCATTGCCATGTTTTAAACTTGTTTTAACCTTGGTCAAACCTAGGATTTGACCAAGATTCAAATGGGAGTAAAAATTCAGAAAAATTCAAAAAAAATGAAAAACCAAAGCACATATATATATAGCCTTGATCTTATGTCATATAGTAAGCATTCAAGTTGATAAACAAGGTCGATCTCTAGACATATTCAAAGCAGAAATATCATGTATATATCATATATATCTACCCCTAACCCTAGCTAAACTCGTCTTATGAAGTCAAACATATGAAGAGAACTGGGGTTTTGGGTTTCAAACATAAAATTTTCAAGTACCTTCATTTTAGAGTGAGTAAGGAAGGATTCATGCTTACCGTTTCATTTTCATGTTTTAAACTTGTTTAAACCTAGGATTTGACCAAGATTTAAATAGGCATAAAAAATCGAAAGAAATCAAAAATTGAAAAACCAAAGCACATATATATAGCCTTCTTATATCATATAGTAAAAAATTCAAGTTGATAAACAAGGTCTAGACATATTCAAACAAGAAAAATCATGTATCTACACACCTAACCATAAACTCGTCTTAAGTGGTTTTGGGTTTCAAACATGGAAATTTCACAAACCTCCCAAAAGCTTCATTTTACGGTGACTATATAAGGAGGATCCATGCTTACCTTTTGGCTTAAACGTTTGAAACCAAAAACCACTTCTCTTCATGCATGCTTGACTTCATAATATAAGACAGAGTTTAGCTATAGGGTACGTTAGGGGGTGTAGATACATGATTTCCTGGTTTGAATATGTCTAGACCTTGTTTATCAACTTAATTGATTGCTTACTATATGACATAAGACGACTACGTGCCTTGGTTTTCATTTTTGGTTTTTTTTGAATTTTATGCTCATATATTTGAATCTTGGTCAAATCCTAGGTTTGACCAAGATTTAAACAAGTTTAAAACATGAAAATGAAAAGGGAAGCATGTATCCTTCTTAGTCACTCTAAAATGAAGCTTTTGGGATGTTCTTGAAATTTCCATGTTTGAAACCCAAAACGACTTCTCTTCATGCTAGACTTCATAAGATCAACATGGGGTAGATACATGATTTGTCTGGTTTGGATATACCTAGACCTCGTTTAACTTGAATGCATGCATACGATATGACATAAAAAGACTACATGCTTTTGTTTTTCATTATTCTGATTTTTTTGAATTTTGTGCCCACCCATCTGTATCTTGGTCAAATCCTAGGCTTGATAATGATTTAACAAGATTAAAATATGAAAATGCAAAGGTAAGCATGGATCCTTCTTATTAGTCACTCTAAAATGAAGCTTTTGGGAGCAAAACCACTTCTCTTCATATGCTTGACTTCATAAGACGGTGTTTAGGGGTTAGGGGGTATAGATGCATGCATGATTTGTCTAGTTTGAATATGTCTAGACCTTGTTTATCAACTTAATTGGCTTACGATATGACATAAGAAAACTATTTGCTTTGGTTTTTCTTTTTCCTGATTTTTTTCAATTTTGATGCCCATTTGAATCTTGTCAAATCCTAGGTTTGACTGAGATAATTTAAACAAGCTTAAAACCTGAATATGAAAAGGGAAGCATGTATCCTTCTTTGTCACTCTAAAATGAAGTTTTTGGGAGGTTTTTCAAATTTCCATGTTTGAAACGACCCAAAACCACTTCTCTTCATATGCTTGACTTCATAAGACAGAGTTCAGGGGTTAGGGGGTATAGATACATGATTTGTCTAGTTTGAATATGTCTAGACCTTGTTTATCAACTTAATTAATTGGCTTACTATATGACATAAGAAAACTATTTGCTTTGGTTTTTCTTTTTCCTGATTTTTTCGATGCCCATTTGAATCTTTGTCAAATCCTAGGTTTGACTGAGATAATTTAAACAAGCTTAAAACATGAATATGAAAAGGGAAGCATGCATCCTTCTTAGTCACTCTAAAATGTAGTTTTTGGGAGGTTTTTGAAATTTCCATGTTTGAAACCCAAAACCACATCTCTTCATGCTTGACTTAATTTATAAGACATAGTTTAGGGGTTAGGGGTAGATACATGATTTGTATGGTTTGATATTTCTAGTCCTTGTTTATCAACTTTAATGCTTACTATATGACATAAGATGACTATGTGATTTGGTTTTTCATTTTTCTGTTTTTTATTTTATTTTTCTGCCCATTTGAATCTTGGTCAAATCCTAGGTTTGACCAAGATTTAGACAAGTTTAACACGTGAAAACGAATAAGTAAGCCTGGATCCTTCTTAGTCACTCAAAAATGTACCAATCGATAGATGTGTTAACTTTGCTTCATGGAAATAATAATGTCATGTAAATGAGTTAACTTGGATTTCCTACCCTTGAATCCATAGGAAACTTTGTTCTAATGCACTATTATAATCAACCGAGTTTTTACACCAACAGGTCCGTCACTTACGTGTGGTGCCCACGCTTGAGGTCCCACACTTCAGTGAGCACAAGTCACGTGCAATAGGTACGCAAACTCCAAGCCATCTTCTTTGTCAAGAGAAGACGCATCAGGATGCGTTTTGGAAATCTGTGGGTCCTTCTGGTTCCTTCGGTTGTCCCTCTCACAACAAAAAAAAAATCTCTCTCATTCTCGGCCTCGCTCGACTCGCTCGCTCGCTCGCTCGCTCGCACCTCCTGCTCACTGACAAACCCTGCACAAAAGTCAACATCATCACCCGAAAAAGGGGAGACACCATAATTCTCTCCCTTCTTCTCTCCTTCCGAGTGATCCCTCTTCCTCCGAGTTTCACTCGACGGGCAAACACACATGTGCTGCATAGTAATAATAAAAAGGTAGTACTCGTAGAAAAATCGATATACGAATCTGTAATTAAATAGGTTAAACTAGGGTTTTGCCCAGTTCTACAGATCAAGGGTTCAAAAAAATCCAACTACGGGGTTCGAACAACACGATTCTAATCCAAGAATTTTTTCGACCTAGGTCACCCAAATGGCCTCAAACTATAGGGTTAGCATCTAGTGCAGTATGTGTGAAAATGTATGCACTATGTGTGCTATAACTTGTATGTCTTTCAAATTTGAACCAAATTTGAATAAGTTTGAAATATTTGAAAATGGGCTTTTGGCTTAAACGTTGGAAACCAAAACCACTTCTCTTCGTGCATGCTTGACTTCATAAGACAGAGTTTAGCTAGGGTTAGGGGGTAGATGCATGATTTTCCTGGTTTGATTATGTCTAGACCTTGTTTATCAACTTAATTGAATGCTTACTATATGACATAAGAATACTATATGTGCCTTGTTTTTTTATTTTTTTATTTTTTTAAAATTTTATGCCCATTTGAATCTTGGTCAAATCCTAGGTTTGAACATGGTTTAAACAAGTTTAAATCATGAATATGAAAAATTAAGCATCTATATATCCTTCTTAGTCACTCCAAAATGTAGCTCGGTCTTGGGAGGGTTTTCGAAATTTCCATGTTTGAAACCAAAAACCACTTCTCTTCATGCATGCTTGACTTCATAAGACGGAGTTTAGGGTTAGGGGTAGATATATACATTATTTTCTGGTTTGAATATGTCTAGACCTTGTTTATCAACTTGAATGCTTAATTACTATATATATATGACATAAGAATGTTATGTCCTTTGGTTTTTCATTCTTTTGATTTTTTATGAATTTCTATGCCCATTTGAATCTTTTGGTCAAATCCTAGAGGTTTGACCAAGATTTACACAAGTTTAAAACATGAAAATGAAAAGGGAAGCTTGTATATCCTTCTTAGTCACTCTAAAATGAAGTTTTTTGGAGGTTTTTGAAATTTCCATGTTTGAAACCCAAAACCACTTCTCTTCATGCTAGACTGCTTCATAAGACAATTTAATTAGGGGTTAGGGGGTAGATACACATGATTTGTCTGGTTTGAATAAGTCCAAACACCTTGCTTGTGTATCAACTTGAATGCTTACTATATGACATAAGAATGCTTACCATATATGTTTGAATTTTAAAAGCATATAGTCTTCTTATGTCATATATATAGTAAGCATTCAAAAGTTTTTCTTTGAGAGAGTAGCATGCATTCAAAAGTTGATAAATAAGATTTGGACATATTCAAACCAGACAAATCATGTATCGATCTACACCCCCTAACCCTAAACTCTGTCTTATGAAGTCAAGCATGAAGAGAAGTGCTTTTAGGTTTCAAACATGGAAATTTCACAAACCTCCCAAAAGCTTCATTTTACAGTGACTAATTAAGGAGGATCCATGCTTACCTTTTGGCTTAAACGTTTGAAACCAAAAACCACTTCTCTTCATGCATGCTTGACTTCATAAGACAGAGTTTAGCTAGGGCGTTAGGGGGTAGATACATGATTTTCCTGGTTTGAATATGTCTAGAACTGGTTTATCAACTTAATTAATTGATTGTTTACTATATGACATAAGAAGACTATGTGCCTTGGTTTTAAATTTTTCTGTTTTTTTTTGAATTTTATGCCCATATATTTGAATCTTGGTCAAATCCTAGGTTTGACCAAGATTTAAACAAGTTTAAACATAAAAATGAAAAGGGAAGCATGTATCCTTTCTTAGTCACTCTAAAATGAAGCTTTTGGGATGTTCTTGAAATTTCCATTTTTGAAACCAAAAACGACTTCTCTCTTCATGCTAGACTTCATAAGATCGACAGGGGGTATAGATACATGATTTGTCTGGTTTGGATATACCTAGACCTCGTTTATCAACTTGAATTCATACGATATGACATATGAAGACTATGTGCTTTAATTTGTTTTCATTTTTCTGATTTTTTTGAATTTTGTGCCCACCCATTTGTATATTGGTCAAATGCTAGGCTTGATAATGATTTAAACAAGTTTAAAATATGAATATGCAAAGTTAAGCATGGATCCTTCTTAGAAACTCTAAAATGAAGTTTTTCGGAGGTTTTTGAAATTTCCATGTTTGCAACCCAAAACAACTTCCTCTTCACATGCTTGACTTCATAAGACAGAGTTTAGGGGTTAGGGGGTATATATAGATACATGATTTGTCTAGTTTGAATATGTCTAGACCTTGTTTATCAACTTTTAATGCTTACTATAAGACATAAGAAAACTATTTCCTTTGTTTTTTCTTTTTTTTTTTGATTTTTTTCAATATTGATGCCCATTTGAATCTTGTCAAATCCTAGGTTTGACCAAGATAATTTAAACAAGCTTAGAACATGAATATGAAAAGGGAAGCGTGTATCCTTCTTAATTAGTCACACTAAAATGAAGTTTTTGGGAGGTTTTTGATATTTCCATGTTTGAAACCCAAAACCACATCTCTTCATGCTTGACTTAATTTATAAGACATAGTTTAGGGGTTAAGGGGTAGATACATGATTCTTTTTTCTGACTTTTTTTCAATTTTGATGCCCATTTGAATCTTGTCAAATCCTAGGTTTGACCAAGATAATTTAAACAAGCTTAAAACATGAATATGAAAAGAGGAGCATGTATCCTTCTTAGTCACTCTAAAATGTAGTTTTTGGGAGTTTTTTGAAATTTCCATGTTTGAAACCCAAAACCACTTCTCTTCACATGCTTGACTTCATAAGACAGAGTTAATTAATTTAGGGGTTAATTAGGGGGTATAGATACATGATTTGTGTGGTTTGAATATGTATGGACCTTATTTATCAACAACTTTAATGCTTACTATATGACATAAGAAAACTATTTGCTTTGGTTTTTTCTTTTTTCAATTTTTTTTTCAATTTTGATGCCCATTTGAATCTTGTCAAATCCTAGATTTGACCAAGATAATTTAAACAAGTTTAAAACATGAATATGAAAAGGGAAGCATGGATCCTTCTTAGTCACTCTAAAATGAAGCTTTTGGGAGGTTTTTGAAATTTCCATGTTTGAAATCCAAAACCACTTCTCTTCACATGCTTGACTTCATAAGACAGAGTTTAGGGGTTAGGGGTATAGATACATGATTTGTCTGGTTTAATATGTCTAGACCTTGTTTATCAACTTTAATGCTTACTATATGACATAAGAAGACTATGTGATTTGGTTTTTCATTTTTCTGTTTTTATTTTTCTGCCCATTTGAATCTTGGTCAAATCCTAGGTTTGACCAAGATATAGACAAGTTTAACACGTAAATGAGTTAACTTGGATTTCCTACCCTTGAATCCATAGGAAACTTTGTTCTAATGCACTATAATAATCAACCGAGTTTTTACACCAACAGGTCTGTCACTTACGTGTGGTGCCCATGCGTGAGGTCCCACACTTCAGTGAGCACAAGTCACGTGCAATAGGTACGCAAACTCCCAGCCATTTTCTTTGTCAAGAGAAGACGCATCAGGATGCGTATTGGAAGTCTGTGGGTCCTTCTGGATCCTTCGGTCGTCCCTCTCACAAAAAAAAAAAAAACAAATCTCTCTCATTCTCGGCCTCGCTCGACTCGCTCGCTCGCTCGCTCGCTCGCTCGCTCGCACCTCCTGCTCACTGACAAACCCTGCACAAAAGTCAACATCATCACCCGAAAAAGGGGAGACACCATAATTCTCTCCCTTCTTCTCTCCTTCCGAGTGATCCCTCTTCCTCCGAGTTTCACTCGACGGGCAAACACACATGTGCTGCATAGTAATAATAAAAAGGTAAAAAAATCGACCTACGAATATATAATTAAATAGGTTAAACTAGGGTTTTACCCAGTACTACAGATCAAGGTTCAAAAAATCCAACTACGGGGTTCGAACAACACGATTCTAATCCAAGAATTTTTTCGACCTAGGTCACCCAAATGGCCTCAAACTATAGGGTTAGCATCTAGTGCAGTATGTGTGAAAATGTATGCACTATGTGTGCTATAACTTGTATGTCTTTCATATTTGAACCAAATTTGAATAAGTTTGAAATATTTGAAAAGGGGCTTTTGGCTTAAACGTTTGAAACCAAAAACCACTTCTCTTCATGCATGCTTGACTTCATAAGACAGAGTTTAGCTAGGGTTAGGGGATAGATGCATGATTTTCCTGGTTTGAATATGTCATATAGTAAGCATTCAAAAGTTTTTCTTTGAGAGAGTAGCATGCATTCAAAAGTTGATAAATAAGATTTGTACATATTCAAACCAGACAAATCATGTATCTACCCATATGCATATATATATAACCCTATACTTTTGTCTTATGAAGACGTCAAGGATGAAGAGAAGTGGATTTGGGTTTCAAACATGGAAATTTCAAAAACCTCCCAAAACATGTATATATCTACCCCTAAACCCTAATCTTTGTCTTATGAAGCCAAGCATATGAAGAGAAGTGATTTTGGGTTTCAAACATGGAAACTTCAAAAACCTCCCAAAAGCTTCATTTTAGAGAGACTAAGAATGATCCATATGCTTACCTTTTCATTGCCATGTTTTAAACTTGTTTTAACCTTGGTCAAACCTAGGATTTGACCAAGATTCAAATGGGAGTAAAAATTCAGAAAAATTCAAAAAAAATGAAAAACCAAAGCACATATATATATATATAGCCTTGATCTTATGTCATATAGTAAGCATTCAAGTTGATAAACAAGGTCGATCTCTAGACATATTCAAAGCAGAAATATCATGTATCATATCTACCCCTAACCCCTAGCTAAACTCTGTCTTATGAAGTCAAACATATGAAGAGAACTGGGGTTTTGGGTTTCAAACATAAAATTTTCAAGTACCTTCATTTTAGAGTGAGTAAGGAATGATTCATGCTTACCGTTTCATTTTCATGTTTTAAACTTGTTTAAACCTAGGATTTGACCAAGATTTAAATAGGCATAAAAAAATCGAAAGAAATCAAAAATTGAAAAACCAAAGCACATATATATAGCCTTCTTATATCATATAGTAAAAAATTCAAGTTGATAAACAAGGTCTAGACATATTCAAACAAGAAAAATCATGTATCTACACACCTAACCATAAACTCTGTCTTAAGTGGTTTTGGGTTTCAAACATGGAAATTTCACAAACCTCCCAAAAGCTTCATTTTACAGTGACTATATAAGGAGGATCCATGCTTACCTTTTGGCTTAAACGTTTGAAACCAAAAACCACTTCTCTTCATGCATGCTTGACTTCATAATATAAGACAGAGTTTAGCTAGGGTACGTTAGGGGGTGTAGATACATGATTTCCTGGTTTGAATATGTCTAGACCTTGTTTATCAACTTAATTGATTGCTTACTATATGACATAAGACGACTACGTGCCTTGGTTTTCATTTTTGGTTTTTTTTTTGAATTTTATGCTCATATATTTGAATCTTGGTCAAATCCTAGGTTTGACCAAGATTTAAACAAGTTTAAAACATGAAAATGAAAAGGGAAGCATGTATCCTTCTTAGTCACTCTAAAATGAAGCTTTTGGGATGTTCTTGAAATTTCCATTTTTGAAACCAAAAACGACTTCTCTCTTCATGCTAGACTTCATAAGATCGACAGGGGGTACGTATAGATACATGATTTGTCTGGTTTGGATATACCTAGACCTCATTTATCAACTTGAATTCATACGATATGACATATGAAGACTATGTGCTTTAATTTGTTTTCATTTTTCTGATTTTTTTTGAATTTTGTGCCCACCCATTTGTATATTGGTCAAATGCTAGGCTTGATAATGATTTAAACAAGTTTAAAATATGAATATGCAAAGTTAAGCATGGATCCTTCTTAGAAACTCTAAAATGAAGTTTTTCGGAGGTTTTTGAAATTTCCATGTTTGCAACCCAAAACAACTTCCTCTTCACATGCTTGACTTCATAAGACAGAGTTTAGGGGTTAGGGGGTATATATAGA
Source organism: Lolium perenne (assembly GCF_019359855.2). Taxonomy (NCBI): domain Eukaryota; kingdom Viridiplantae; phylum Streptophyta; class Magnoliopsida; order Poales; family Poaceae; genus Lolium; species Lolium perenne. The sequence continues at coordinate 97,273,539 of NC_067248.2, read as the reverse complement.
TACATGATTTGTCTAGTTTGAATATGTCTAGACCTTGTTTATCAACTTTAATGCTTACTATAAGACATAAGAAAACTATTTCCTTTGTTTTTTTTTTTGATTTTTTTCAATATTGATGCCCATTTGAATCTTGTCAAACCCTAGGTTTGACCAAGATAATTTAAACAAGCTTAGAACATGAATATGAAAAGGGAAGCGTGTATCCTTCTTAGTCACACTAAAATGAAGTTTTTGGGAGGTTTTTGATATTTCCATGTTTGAAACCCAAAACCACATCTCTTCATGCTTGACTTAATTTATAAGACATAGTTTAGGGGTTAAGGGGTAGATACATGATTTGTATGGTTTGATATTTCTAGACCTTGTTTATTATCAACTTTAATGCTTACTATATGACATAAGATGACTATGTGATTTGGTTTTTCATTTTTCTGTTTTTTATTTTATTTTTCTGCCCATTTGAATCTTGGTGAAATCCTAGGTTTGACCAAGATTTAGACAAGTTTAACACGTGAAAACGAATAAGTAAGCATGTATCCTTCTTAGTCACTCAAAAATGTACCAATCGATAGATGTGTTAACTTTGCTTCATGGAAATAATAATGTCACGTAAATGAGTTAACTTGGATTTCCTACCCTTGAATCCATAGGAAACTTTGTTCTAATGCAGTATATATAATAATCAATCGATTTTTTTGCACCAACATGTCTGTCACTTACGTGTGGTGCCCACGCGTGAGGTCCCACACTTCAGTGAGCACAAGTCACGTGCAATAGGTACGCAAACTCCCAGCCATCTTCTTTGTCAAGAGAAGACGCATCAGGATGCGTATTGGAAGTCTGTGGGTCCTTCTGGATCCTTCTTAGTCACTCTAAAATGAAGCTTTTGGGAGGTTCTTGAAATTTCCATGTTTGAATCCCAAAACCACTTCTCTTCATGATTTACTTCATAAAACATAGTTTAATTAGAGTTTTAGGGGTAGATATATACATGATTTTTCTGGTTTGAATATATATGTCTCTAGACCTTTGTTTATCAACTTGAATGCTTAATATACATATGACATAAGAAAACTATTTGCTTTGGTTTTCTTTTTTCTGAATTTTTTTCAATTTTGATGCCCATTTGAATCTTGTCAAATCCTAGGTTTGACCAAGATAATTTAAACAAGCTTAAAACATGAATATGAAAAGAGGAGCATGTATCCTTCTTAGTCACTCTAAAATGTAGTTTTTGGGAGTTTTTTGAAATTTCCATGTTTGAAACCCAAAACCACTTCTCTTCACATGCTTGACTTCATAAGACAGAGTTAATTAATTTAGGGGTTAATTAGGGGGTATAGATACATGATTTGTGTGGTTTGAATATGTATAGACCTTATTTATCAACAACTTTAATGCTTACTATATGACATAAGAAAACTATTTGCTTTGGTTTTTCTTTTTCAATTTTTTTTTCAATTTTGATGCCCATTTGAATCTTGTCAAATCCTAGGTTTGACCAAGATAATTTAAACAAGTTTAAAACATGAATATGAAAAGGGAAGCATGGATCCTTCTTAGTCACTCTAAAATGAAGCTTTTGGGAGGTTTTTGAAATTTCCATGTTTGAAATCCAAAACCACTTCTCTTCACATGCTTGACTTCATAAGACAGAGTTTAGGGGTTAGGGGTATAGATACATGATTTGTCTGGTTTAATATGTCTAGACCTTGTTTATCAACTTTAATGCTTACTATATGACATAAGAAGACTATGTGATTTGGTTTTTCATTTTTCTGTTTTTATTTTCTGCCCATTTGAATCTTGGTCAAATCCTAGGTTTGACCAAGATATAGACAAGTTTAACACGTAAATGAGTTAACTTGGATTTCCTACCCTTGAATCCATAGGAAACTTTGTTCTAATGCACTATAATAATCAACCGAGTTTTTACACCAACAGGTCTGTCACTTACGTGTGGTGCCCATGCGTGAGGTCCCACACTTCAGTGAGCACAAGTCACGTGCAATAGGTACGCAAACTCCCAGCCATTTTCTTTGTCAAGAGAAGACGCATCAGGATGCGTATTGGAAGTCTGTGGGTCCTTCTGGATCCTTCGGTCGTCCCTCTCACAAAAAAAAAACAAATCTCTCTCATTCTCGGCCTCGCTCGACTCGCTCGCTCGCTCGCTCGCTCGCACCTCCTGCTCACTGACAAACCCTGCACAAAAGTCAACATCATCACCCGAAAAAGGGGAGACACCATAATTCTCTCCCTTCTTCTCTCCTTCCGAGTGATCCCTCTTCCTCCGAGTTTCACTCGACGGGCAAACACACATGTGCTGCATAGTAATAATAAAAAGGTAGTACTCGTAGAAAAATCGATATACGAATCTGTAATTAAATAGGTTAAACTAGGGTTTTGCCCAGTTCTACAGATCAAGGGTTAAAAAATATCCAACTACGGGGTTCGAACAACACGATTCTAATCCAAGAATTTTTTCGACCTAGGTCACTCAAATGGCCTCAAACTATAGGGTTAGCATCTAGTGCAGTATGTGTGAAAATGTATGCACTATGTGTGCTATAACTTGTATGTCTTTCATATTTGAACCAAATTTGAATAAGTTTGAAATATTTGAAAAGGGGCTTTTGGCTTAAACGTTTGAAACCAAAAACCACTTCTCTTCATGCATGCTTGACTTCATAAGACAGAGTTTAGCTAGGGTTAGGGGATAGATGCATGATTTTCCTGGTTTGAATATGTCTAGACCTTGTTTATCAACTTAATTGAATGCTTACTATATATATGACATAAGAATACTATGTGCCTTGTTTTTTATTTTTTGATTTTTTTAAAATTTTATGCCCATTTTAATCTTGGTCAAATCCTAGGTTTGAACATGGTTTAAACAAGTTTAAATCATGAATATGAAAAATTAAGCATCTATATATCCTTCTTACTCACTCCAAAATGTAGCTCTTGGGAGGGTTTTTCGAAATTTCCATGTTTGAAACCAAAACCACTTCTCTTCATGCATGCTTGACTTCATAAGATAGAGTTTAGGGTTAGGGGTAGATATATACATGATTTTCTGGTTTGAATATGTCTAGACCTTGTTTATCAACTTGAATGCTTACTATATATATATGACATAATAATGTTATGTCCTTTGGTTTTTCATTCTTTTGTTTTTTTTATGAATTTCCATGCCCATTTGAATCTTTTGGTCAAATCCTAGAGGTTTGACCAAGATTTAAACAAGTTTAAAACATGAAAATGAAAAGGGAAGCTTGTATATCCTTCTTAGTCACTCTAAAATGAAGTTTTTGGGAGGTTTTTGAAATTTCCATGTTTGAAACCCAAAACCACTTCTCTTCATGCTAGACTTCATAAGACAATTTAATTAGGGGTTAGGGGTAGATACATGATTTGTCTGGTTTGAATATGTCCAAACCTTGCTTGTTTATCAACTTGAATGCTTACTATATGACATAAGAATGTTTGAATTTTAAAAGCATATAGTCTTCTTATGTCATATAGTAAGCATTCAAAAGGTTTTCTTTGAGAGAGTAGCATGCATTCAGAAGTTGATAAATAAGATTTGGACATATTCAAACCAGACAAATCATGTATCTACACCCCCTAACCCTAAACTCTGTCTTATGAAGTCAAGCATGAAGAGAAGTGCTTTTGGGTTTCAAACATGGAAATTTCACAAACCTCCCAAAAGCTTCATTTTACAGTGACTAAGAAGGATCCAGGCTTACCTTTTCATTTTCATGTTTTAAACTTGTTTAACTCTTGGTCAAACCTAGGATTTGACCAAGATTTAAATGGGCATAAAAAATCAGAAAAAACAGAAAAAAAATGAAAAACCAAATAACATAGCCTTCTTATGTCATATAGTAAGCATTCAAGTTGATAAACAAGGTCTAGACATTTTCAAACCAGAAAAAGCATGTATCTACCCCTAACCCTAAACTCTGTCTTACGAAGTCAAGCATGAAGAGAAGTGGTTTTGGGTTTCAAACATGGAAATTTCAAAAACCTCGCGAAATCTTCATTTTAGAGTGACTAAGAAGGATCCATGCTTACCTATTCATTTTCATGTTTTGAACTTGTTTAAACCTTGATAAAACCCAGGATTTTACCTATTTAATCATAGATTCATAGGTCGATTTTTTACTTTTTTATTTTTACTATGCAAAGACATGTGTGTTTGCCCGTCCAGTGAAACTCGGAGGAAGAGGGATCACACGGAAGGAGAAGAAGGGATAGCGATCACGGGGCCCCTCTTATTATTTATGGTGTATATCTTTTTTCTGGTGATGTTGACTGTTGTGCAGCGTTTGTCAGTGCGCAGGAGGTGCGAGGCTGCGAGCGAGCGAGTCGAGCGAGGCCGAGAATGAGAGAGATGTTTTTTTCTTTTTCTTTTCCGTGAGAGGGACAACAGAAGGATCCAGAGACGACTTCCACTACGCATCCTGGTGCGCGTCTTCTCTTGACAAAGAAGATGGATGGGAGTTTGCGTACCTACTAATCTACTATAGTACTACTACTACACAAGAACCATATACATGTCAAACTTTTCAATCATGACCCACATGCATTTTATGTATATATTCAGAACTTTTAATGCATGCATGAAAACTCAGCAAAATATGTGCATTTTGGGTTGTCGCACATAAATGTGCTTTTACTTGTCTGCCACCAATCCAATTTTCATGTTAGGGGGAAACACGACACACGATGGACATTTCCAATGTTTCACGAATTAATTATCTCAATTTGCATCCATATATATATGCGCCTGGTTACTGAAAGATCGAACCAAAGGTGAACTTGAAACGTTTTAATTTTCATGTTTTAAACTTGTTTAAATCTTGGTCAACCCTTGGATTTGACCAAGATTCATAAAAAATTCAAAAACATAGTCTTCTTATGTCATACAGTCAACATTCAACTTGATAAAACAAGATCTAAACATATTAAAAGAAGAATCATGTATCTACCCCCTAACCCTAAACTCTGTCTTTTGAAGTCAAACATGAAGATACGTGGTTTTGGGTTTACAAAATGGAAATTTAAAAAACCTCCGAAAAGCTTAATTTTGGAGTGACTAAGAAGGATACATGCTTACTTTTTCATTTTCATGTTTTAAACTTGTTTAAAGCTTGGTCAAACCTAGCTAGCTTGGATTTGACCAAGACTCAAGTGCGCATAAAAAATTCGAAAAAACCCCCAAAAATGAAAAACCATAACACATAGTCTTCTTGCGTCACATATATTGTAAGCATTCAAGTGTTGATAAACAATATCTAGACATATCAAACAAGAAAAATCATGTATCTATACCCCTAACCCTAAATTTGTCTTATGAAGTCAAGCATGAAGAGAAGTGGTTTGGGTTTTCAAACATGGAAATTTGAAAACCGCCCAAAAGCTTCATTTCGGACTGACTAAGAAGGATCCATGCTTACCTTTTCATTTTCATGTTTTAAACTTGTTTAAATTCTTGTTCAAACCTAGGATTTGGCCAAGATTCAAATGGGCATAAAAACAATCGAAAAAATCAAAAATGAAAAACCAAAGCACATAGTCTTCTTATGTCACATAGTAAGCCATTCAACTTGATAACAAGGTCTAGACCTATTCAAACCAGAAAAATCATGTATCTACCCCTAACCCTAAACTCATTTGTCTGATGAAGTCAAGCATGAAGAGAAGTGGTTTTGGGTTTCAAACATAGACATTTCAAAAGCCTCCCAAAAGCTTCATTTTGGAGTGATTGAGAAGGATCCATGCTTAATTTTTCATTTTAATGTTTTAAACTTGTTTAAATCTTGGTTAAACCTATGATTTGACCAAAATTTGATTTGGCATGAAAATTCAAAACAAATCAAATAAATAAAAAACCAATGCACATAGTACATCTTCTTATGTCATATACTAAGCATTCAAGTTGATAAGCCAGGTCTAGACATATTCAAACTAGAAAAATCATGTATCTACCCCTAACCCTAAACTCGATTTGTCTTATGAAGTCAATCATGAAGAGGTGTTTTGGGTTTCAGACATGGAAATTTCAAAAACCTTCCAAAAGCTTCATTTTGAAGTTACTAATTAAGAAGGATCACTACAAGAAAAGTTTGGCAAATTTTCTTGTAGTGGATCCAGGCTTAATTTTTCATCTTCATGTTTTAAATTTTGGTCAAACCTAGGATTTGTCCAAGATACAAATGGGCATAAAAATTCAGGGTAGCATCATACCCCCCTCCTTCCCGCGTAGAAAAAGTGTTAGGCGAGTAGTAGAATGGCATGACCAACAAGTTTCAAGTAAAATTTTGAATATGACCAAAATATACCAATTGATAGATGTGTGTGACCCAAGATTGAGCCATGGTACATTTTGCCAACAAAGTAGCAATTGAGTTGGCTTTCTACCTTAGTAGGCGTGCATTGGAAGGATGCATTATGCCGGCAAAGTTTTCAAACGTTCAAACTTTTCCGGTTTCTCATACGATGTTGGCTCCTTGAGAAGCATTGATGTGATCATATAAGGTTATCCAAAACTTCGCCTTTCCCGTATTTGCCCGAGCACTCGACACCCCTCGTCCCATGGCGACTCCTCCAGCCATAGCCCCGTGCACCCAGGCTCCACGACTCAGCCTCGGAGGGGTGTGCGCTAAAAGCTCGCAAATGTCTGTGTGCCATTGGTGTGCGATGAAGCAGGCGGCTCTGTGTCTTGCTGTGGCTAGACTCCTGGCGCCCTTTGATCTCGTATAGGGAGAGTAGGGAGGGGGGTCCCATGAAGCGGAGTTGGACCAGGTATCGGCGGCAGCCCGAGCGGCGGCGGCAAAGTGGGCTGGTCGGAGCATAGGCATGCGCCGGGGCGAACCTCGCCGGGTGAGGATGCTTCCATTGTGAAGAAGCACTTGCCATCCAGGGCTTCGGGTTCGCCAACAAACTCAGCGCCTCGGTCCATGGCGTTGCCGTCGTGGGGACGTCGGGGGCGGCGGCGACGTGCTGCAGCCCCAGCCTTTAGTGGGGACCAAAGTGCGACCGACCACATCACGGCGTCGGCAGCATTGGGGATGCCGATGGGCATCCACTGCCACACACAGATTTGGGAGGTTCTGGCCGGGCCGAGTTCCAAACTTCCATCATCGGAGCCGAGGGCTTGGTACTTCAAATTCCGAATCAGGCAATCCTTCGACCCCAATCAGCTTCTGCCTGTGGTCCAAATCCGAGATATCTTGGCGGCAGCTATGCTGGTTAAGCTTAGCCGGACAGCGGCAATCGACGATCTGCAAAACCTAGATGCCTTCCGAGGATTTGCAGCAGCCGTCAATGCACTCGTGGAGGCATCGCATGCTGGTAGCAGCGGCGAATGCGGGTATGTTGTTTTACTCCCTTTGTATGCTTTTGTCATAAAAATCAATTTGCTAATTCTCATTCGATTGAAAATCAGACCCATTCACCATCAACTCTCAAACAGTGGACACTAGTAATATGTAGAACTAGAAATTACACAAGATTTCTGATCTTGCTAGTACTATTACTTCGACGCTACATGTTGTTTACACGAGGAAATTGCACAAACTACCGCTTATTGCTGCCTTCTTGCTTAAAACACTTTTTAAAACTGTAATTTTTTTCCGCACAAACCACCAACTATCGTTTTCTGTTGCAGGGAATTTCAAATTTAGGATTGAGCTGTTTAAGAGCAAATCAGATGATCGGGGACCACCAACTACTATAGTTTTAATTGCAAATAGAATAGATTTTGCAAAATTATGAAACGCACATAACGTTTGAATTACTACAATTTTTTTGAAGGTTTGATATTTTCATCATTTTTGTGTGAATCTTACACCAAGTAACACAACTTTCAGACGGAATACAAAATATTTTCAAACTTCCTAGATTTGATAGCTCAAATATTTTTAATTACTAGTTTTTCAGTATTTTAAAAAGTCGAAACACTATATTTTGGCTGAATGTTAGAAAATATATTTCATGATTATCCCATATTAGTTAAGAAGTACATAAACTAGTAGTAGTAATAAAGAACAGAGGGAGTTTATGGAGATACATCCATTAAGGGCATGTTAGTGTGTGTTGGTGTATTACTTATGCCTTCTTTGGTTAATACACTTCTCAAGTGATCCCCGCAAACCCTCTATTCTTGCCTAGAATACAAAAACTCCCCATCAAAGTATTAGTGCATTTTTTGGATGAGTATTCGAGAGGATTGGGTGAACACCAAGGATTTGCATAGGGAATTGGTACAATTGAATCCTTGGCTGTTTGATTTGTAGGATTGTTTCCGATAGGAATTTTTCCTAAGGATTTCTTTGCACAGATTCCATAGAAAATTAAACATCTACTCATACCTCTTTTTAAGAATGCTTTACTTTTCCTATGGTGGAATCAAACAAAGTTTGGATTCTATGAATTCCTATAGGATTGGAGTGGACATGACATTGCAATCCTACATTTCCCTATTCCTACATCTTTCGGTAGGCATTTGCCTAGAATAAATAACCATGTGTATTACGGAGTAGCAGTAAAATATAGGTTTATTTCTCTAAAGCATCTTGCACTGTACTAGTACATGGCTTAAGAGACAATATTTTTACCATTTTTTTTGCGAGAAGACAATATTATTACCATAGTTACTAAGTACATTTTATTGGATGATGAAGTGATAGCCCTCATCAATGCATTGTGAATTATTAGGGCATGGGTCACACGTGATTTACGAGTACACCGCACGATCGAGAGCCGCCGTCCCTCTTTGCTTTTTACCGATGCGGCGGAGCTCCTCCCCACACCCACGAATAACTGAAAGCCACAACTGCTGGGGAAAAGTCTTGCGCCGAGAAAATCTACAACCGTGGTTGAGTACATGTGTTTCTTAAGATACGAGTGCTCCAATGCATTTTTTCTTTCCTTTTACTAATTTACCTTGAAAATCCTGCACGTCCACTTATTTGTGGACGGAGGGAGTATCACGCCAAGAGCTAGTAGGACAATACTTTTGCCAGCTGTTGGCTCTTCTATTGTTCTTGCTCTAAAGAAACCCCGATTGTGAAAGGCCAAGGCGTACTTCTTTTGGTCACGCAAAATTCAAAATACTGCCATGGACATTGAATTGACATGACAACACATAGCTTGGGATGTCCAAATTTGCACGTTAGACCAGTGACTTGTTCTTCACCTTTTCAGAGGGAACAGTGACTTTTTATTATGGGTCTATACACTTTCCAAGAAACAGGAGGAGATGCTGTAGAGTGTAGAGGAGCGAAGTCAAGCGCCCCGCCCCCACCTGCCCTATTTCTGTTCACCTCCATCGTCTACCTCCGCCCCCGCCCGCACCAATCGACCACCTTCCATAGCACACGCCAGTGCCGCCGCCATGCAGCTTTAGAATCAATTCCACCGCCCAGTTTGAGAGCCTCCGTTCTTCATCTTCCCCGCCACCTGCCGCCATCGAACCCAAATTAAACTCCAATCAGTTGAACCCAAACCTCATAGACCCACCCCTGCCCTGCGATGGCGGCATCGAACAAGGAAAATGATGACTCCGAACTGTTTCAGAAGGTCTTTTCCGAAGGTCCCCTTGAAGAACTCGTAACAAGATGCGACGTCATCACCGCCGCGAGCCTCGTCGGTTCGTCCAAACTATTTTTCGACTCTGCAAATGATAGTGCAACTCTATCTTTTTCTCTCCCGTTTGGCCTCCCATGTGTTCTTCATTCTCACCCGACGAAGGTAGCACGGGATTGCAAGCTGACGCCGCTGGACAGGTTCTCCTCCGACGTTGTGATGCCAGACGGTACGGGTAAGCAGTGGGTAGGTGCCAATGGAGATTGGGTTGCCATGGTTGACACTGGCTTTCCTGCTTGCAAATGGAAACTTGTCAACGTCTACACTCGCCGTGAAATTCCTCTCCCTGTGCCGTTTGAAACCACCCACATTCCAAATATATACCACCACAACCTTCGTGCTATTATATTTCACAAGATATATATTTGCCAAGTTCCCACAGCTGCTGGGGGGTACAAAAATTTCTCTCTTGTTGCTGTTTTTGACATCAGAGTTGCCCTCCTTTGCGGCGAAGATTCTGGATGGACAGTTCTTACAGAGCCCAAGTCCCACATCTTTTACAATTACAGCGATGCAATTCTCCACAATGGGCTTGTGTTTGCCACAACTCATACGCCTTTGTTCACGCATGGAATCCTCAGCAAGCTGGTAATTTTCCTCCGGACGTAAGTAGTGTATGATGAGCTTCATTATTCATGGCTGTAAAGATAATTTTAATGCACAAACTTATTAATTTTCGAACCTGACTGATCTGACTTGGAGGCTTGGGGCATATTTGCTTCGGATGAAATTTCATTGGTATTTAGACTTTTTATTCGAGATGATTACCATAGAAAAATTTGAGGATTGTATAATTAGGAGTTTTATTCTCAGATTGAATTATGTTGGATTTTGACCTCTACTTGAACTTCTTGAAATGAATCCTTTGGTTTCCCATGTGATGTCTTGAAATACACCAATATGCTGTATTATTGAATGGAAATGCCATTATATCATCCCATCTGAATCCTAATGCGTTTTCCCAATTCTTACGTTTTCAGATTTGTGCAAACCAAACATACCCTTCTTAACAGTAATTTCGTTTTCAAGCAGGTCCTCCGCTGATCGTAGAGCCACCGCCCATTGTGTTTGAATGGCGGTGTGCACTTGATGATGCTCTTGGCCATGATCACGAGGTCGATTATGGCATGTGGTGGTTAGCAAGATCTATAGATGGTTCTAGACTTCTTCCGATCCATACACCGGGCATTCTTGATGAAAGGGAATATTCCTGTAAAGTTTGCCATACTGCTTCTGATCGTCGTGTTCATCATGGTCGCACTGTTGGCAACTATGCTTCTGGGTTTGGTTGCCTGGTGTTCACGAAGGACACTAGTAAGTTAAATGAAGGTATTCCATGGGAAAAGATTGATGACCTTGGAGAATATTCTCTTTTCCTTGGAGTGAACTATCCGATTATGCTGCCATTAGGCGGTGCAGATGTTGTCCCAGGATGTCGACGAGAAGAAATTGTGTGTACACCTTGCCGAATGAAGCATGGCTTCGCAATTCGCAGCTGCCTGAAATATGCCGATTCGGTCTGAATCGTGAAGATTGCGCCGTTGGTTTCCAAACCAACGCCTTGGAGAAAACATGCAAAACAAAAAGATAGGTACCTGGTAAAGACACCGCTTTGGTTCATCCCAAACTTCGCCAACGCCCCGGATTGGAACAAGTGTGATGTTTAATTCTGAAACAGGGCCTGCAGCCATTGTAGCTACTGATAGTATGTAATTTCATAGCTAATGAACGAGGCAATTGTGGTCTACTAGTTACAACTGTTTTGTAAAGAGGTGGTCTATAAGTATACCCCTCTCTTCATTGATGCATTTGTGGTCTACTTGATGGTACTCTTAAATATATGGGTGTGGCTCCTCAACACATAATGTGGGAGTATTATTGTGTTAAAGTTGAAGGCTTGATCAACTATAGGTTCACTTCTCTAGTTACATTACTAGGTACTCCGGTTGGCTATGTTGTGATGAAATTGTGTTCTGTTGTTCGGTGAAGACAAAAGTAGAACTATGGTATGCTTATGTTTAAGAGCAAGCGAGGGTTTAGCTTGAGATGTTAAAATTCAGATTTGAACTATTTTTTGATATGGAAATTTGAAATATATATGGTACTTGTATATGATTATGTGTAACAACAAGCGACGAAAGGGCTGATGCTCCTATTCCTTGTCGGCGGGAGGACTATGTGTGCGGCGACTTGAGCCAAATTAGAAGGCCATAGCTATGTTGATTGGTCCTTGAAGTTGGAGGGGCTAGGATTTCGGATGAGCGGAGTGGGGGGAAGTTGTTGCTCATGGAACATAAGTCCTTAAAATAGTAATGTTAGTATATAGGAGTACAAGGTATATACTTGTACTATTTTAGTACTATAATAAGTATATCGGGTTCATCAAAAAGAATTATCTCGGGTTCACAACCACGTGGGGTCAAGGTGAGGGAAAGTTGGTCAATACCTCTTACCGCTATATCCCCGCCCCAAGTTCTAATGCGCAAGTGCTGTTATTTTTTTTAAGGGAAATAGTGGTTCCTCTCTCCCGGAAACATGCCCCGCATCTCCACCTCCTAGTATCGTAGTACTACTACTGCATCTTCTCCAAAAAAAACCCTCTTCTGTCTCTTTCTCCCGTTCACCCCTCTCTCCCTTGCATTGGATTACCGACTCCAATGAAGCAGAAGCGTAAGATTGAGGAGATTCCTGATTGCTACCACCAGTCCATGGGGTGGGGCAACCTCCACTACCCACTGGTGGAGAACATAGCCGAGCGGGCGGATATCCTCGACTGGTCGCCTCGCTCGAGGCATGATCGGCATGCGGCATGCCATCCGCGGAGCGCATAAGGTTCCGTTCGGTTTACCGAGCCTGCTCCACTGCGACCCCGAGACATGGCCGGACGACCGCGACAATACCGTAAGAGTATTTATTTATTTACTCATCTCGTTTCAGCTTGTGTTTTTTCAATCAACTTTTCTTATTGCCAAACATCATGCATGAATTTAGACTCAACATAATCACCTGATTTGGGAGTACTGTAAGGTTTGCTGCCTTCACTATGCACATGTACTCTTCGGAATTGCTTTATTTATCCATTATATCTGTGCTTCCGATTCTGCACAATCCGCTCTTCATTACGTCGAATACCTTGCATGCATAGACAATTTTGAAACAAATCCTATTTGCAGGGCATTCACGCGTTGTCGATGCCATTAGACAAGCCGACAGTTCCAGCATTTATCCATACCAAGGAGGAACTGGATGGACATGGACCCATGCACTGGGTGGGTTGTAACGGCGATTGGGTGGCATTTGTCCAGCAGGACGGGCACTTGACGATCCGCAACATATACATATCAGATACTATTATACCTCTTCCATCTCTGCAAGATGCAGGAATTTCTTTGGGCCCTACTAGTGAATGGTGGCATGGCAGCCCACCATTCCTGTTCAAATACAAAATAGATAAAAGTTTGGAACTGCTCAAAGTACGGATCGTCAAGAGGCCGTACAAAGATGATCTAGCAGGGCCATGGCATTACGAGGTAATCGTTGTATTTGACGAATTGATTGCTATCCTACAAGCGCCCCTAGAAAAGGAGTGGAATATCCTGAGAAACCCTGAATTCTTTGATAGAAACAGCTATGTCGATGCCATGGGCATTCCTGGATATGGTACAAGTTCACACCTACATCGTGTATACGCAGTTACATATCCGTATGGAGATGTTCTGGTTTGGGAACCATATACCTGTGGTGAGTCTTTGTTTTATGTCTTAACTAGTAAATGGCATGCTGCACATGTTGGACCAATTACGATTCGCAATCCGAATGTATAAAAGTTGCGTTCTAAATGTTGTTCAAACTTTCAATACAACTAATAATTTGGTTATACCATCAAAATAAGTGTGAGCATACAGTTTATAAATATGAACAAAAATTTGGAACCTTTCTTAATCACTATCAAGTGGGACGTGTGATATCGGTGTGGGGCTGCTCTGATTTTTCTTCATAATGGAAACATGACGGTTCTAGAAACACGTGGACACCGGTGTGGTATTTTTTCAAGCGAATACCTCTAATCCCAACCGTTAGATTTTGGACACCAACTGTTGGAATTGCTGCGACATGTCTTGTTAAAAACTGGTGCCTTATAGTAGTAGAAAATAGAAGATAGAAGAGAAGAGATAATTTTCAGTGTAGTTCCTACTTGCTGCATTGTGGTTGATCTTTGTGCATTGCAGGGACACATGCAGCCCCGCGTCTCATTGACGCCCCTGTCATTGAAGATGAAGAAGCAGAAGTGGCTGCAATTTTCGCTCAAATCGAGGGAGATGCTTTGTCATGGAAGATGATGAAGCAAATGTGGCTCAAGGCGATGGAGGTGCCGATGAAGATAATGATGCTGATGAAGAAGAATTAGAAGAAGAAGAATTAGAAGAAGACGAATTTGATGATGAAGAATTAGATGATGAAGAATTAGATGATGATGGTGATAATCATAATTATGAAGATGAAGATGTATTTCTTGGATTTTCTGACCAGCGCACTTGGTTCCTGGCACCAATGAGAGCAGAGTCCATTACTGGTGAATCTGATCTCGCGTGGATTCAGGTTAAAGGTTATCGGCCCATCCTCGGTCCTCCAATATTACATATGGGTAACAAGCTGAGGTCTTATCCTTTGGTACGGTGCTACGTTTTCTTGAGATCTGCCCATACCTTGGACCCTGTAGAAGAGGCAAGGTGGGAAAGATTGAACAATTTGAAGGGGCGTTCTTTATTTCTTGGACTCAATCACCCAATTTTCATGCTACCCCCGCCGATCGACGCAGAGGCTGCAGAACCAGATTTCCAATTGTTCAAACCTGTTGTGTCTTTGCTACCCACAATCGCGCCCGTGATACATGGATACGTCCAAGGCCAAATTGGTGCAGAATGCACGTCAATGGAGGTCCTGCCATAGGCTCAAGATTGCAGTACAAAAAAGAGAAGACTGAACATAGAGCCGAAGCACCCATGTGGTTCGTCCCAACACTTCCACCTGTTTTTCCTTGAGAAATAAGAGACAGATGGTGACCTTATTTTATAGAGAAAACATAGTGTTCGTGAACTTAACCTCATGAACATTCGCTGTTCGGTTTTTGCTGAAATCAAAATTTTGCAGAGATGAAGATCTTTGTTTGAATCCCGTGCTGAACATATTTTTCACAAATTAGCTACCCGTATTGTGATGAATACATGCTGGTTTGTTGTTTGGTGCAGTAGCAGACATGAAGATCTTTGTCCTGAATACCACAATGGACATCTTTTTTTTCTTCAAAAATTAGCTAAGCTCACGCTATTAGGCGCAAATGCCTATTAAGAGATTTGGTGCTCTTGGGCACCATTGCTCCTGCTATTTTAGAAAAAAATAAAAAAAAAATTATTTGTTCAAAAAATTAGAAAACAAATCATGGAGTAGCTAATGAATTGTCCCATAAACGTGCAAAATTTCAGTTTCAAATAAAAAAAATTCTGGGCTACACAAAAGTAACAAACGTGTGGATCTGGGTATGCATATTTCAAATCTCCAAATTTCAACAGATTGTCTTTTTTGTGTAGTCTACAATATAAAGAATATCATATTAAAATTTTACACGCTTGTAGGTTACTTTATTTATTATGTCTACATTCATTTTCAGATTTTTTTGAAACAAATATGTATGCTATTTGATTTTTTTTTAAACAGCAGAGCACTGGTGCCCATTAGCCAAAGACACTTTTCGCAAATGCCTACAATAAAGGAACGGATGGTGACCTTATTTTATAGAGAAACCATAGTGTTTGTGAAGTTAAAGTCATGAACACACGCTGTTCGGTTTTTGGTGAAATCAAAATTTAGCAGAGATGAAGATCTTTGTTTGAATCCCGTGATGAACACATTTTTCCTAAATTAGCTACCAGTATTGTGATGAATACATGCCGGTCTGTTTTTCGGTGGAGTAGCAGACATGCAGGGGATCGAAAGAAACGGCAAAGTAGCCAGAAATCAGGGGTCAAATATAAATTCGAGAAAGGAAACGTTTATTCAACAGTCAGGCTGACATGTGGGACGTATCTTGCAGCCGCAGCCCCAACATTTATCATTCAGAGAGGATGACATGTGGGACCCACGAACCAGTATCGTTCTCGGCGTTTCTCAAAGGGGGCAGGAGATCGAAAGAAAAAGGCAAGTAGCTCGAAATCAGGTGTCTTAAAAATCCAAGAAAGGAAAGGTTTATCGCACAAAGAGGCTGACATATTGTACCCAGTTTGCAGCAGCGTCATCAACGTTTCAAAGGCGGTGGAGTTCGAAAGAAAAAGGCAAATAGCCAGAAATTAGGGGTCAAAAATAAATCCAGCAAAGGAAACTTTTATCGTACAAAGAGGCTGACATGTGGGACCCAGCCAGCAGCGTCCTCAACGTTTCTAAGGTGGCAGGCAATGGAAAAAAGGCAAATAGCCAGAAATTAGGGGTCAAAAATAAATGCAACAATAGAAACTCTTATTGTTCATAGAGGCTGACATGTTGGACCCATGAGCCAGCAGGGCCCTCAACGTTTCAAAGGCGTCACGGGATCAAAAGAAAAGAACCAAGTAGTCATTAATTAGGTGTCAAAAATAAATCCAAGAAAGTAAATGTTTTACTTTTCATAGAGGCTGTCATATGGGACCCATGAGCCAGCAGCGTCCTCAACGTTTCTAAGGCGGCTGGGGATCGAAAAAAAAAAGCGAAGTAGCCATTAATTAGGGGTCAACTATAAATCCAAGAAAAGAAATGTTTATTGTTCTTAGAGGCTGACATGTGGGAGCTATGCGCCAGCAGCGTCCTCATCGTTTCAAAGGCGGTCGGGGATCCAAAGAAAAAGGCAAATAGCCAGAAATCAGGGGTAAAAAAAATCCAAGAAAAGAAATATTATTGTTCATAGAGGCTGGCATGTGGGACCCATGAGCCAGCAGCGTCCACAATTTCAAAGGCGGCACAGGATCGAAAGAAAAAGGCAAGTGACCAAAAATCAGGGGGTAAAAAATCCAAGAAAAAAACTTTATTGTACATAGAGGATGACATGCGGGTCCCATGAGCCAACAACTTACTCGTCGTTTCAGAGGGCCGAGGCGGCATGAGATCGAAAGAAAAAGGAAAGTGACCAAATATCAGGAGCAAAAAATAATCCATGAAAAGAAACTTTCATTGTACATAGAGGATAACATAGGGTCCCATGTTGTAGCAGCGGTCTGAACGTTTCAAGGACGGCATGAGATCGAAAGAAAAAGGCAAGTGACCAAATATCAGGAGCCAAAAATAATCCAAGAAAAGAAACTTTTATTGTACCTTTGAGAGTCGGCATGAGATTGAAAGAAAAAGGCAAGTGACCAAATATCAGGAGCCAAAAACCTAGAAAAGAAACTTTTATTGTACATAGAGTATGACATGCGGGTCCCATGACGCTGCAGCATCCTCAACGTTTCCAAGGCGGCAGGGGATCAAATGAAAAGGAAATAGCCAAAAAGCAGAGGGTGAAAAAAATCGAAGAAAAGAAACTTTTATTGTTCGTAGTGGATGACATGTGGGACCCATGAGGCAGCAGCATCCTCAACGTTTCCAAGCAGCAGGGGATCGAAAGAAAAAGGAAATAGCCAAAAATCAGAGCGTGAAAAATAATCCAAGAAAAGAAACTTTTATTTTACATAGAGGATGACATGTGGGTCCCATTTTGCAGCAGCGGTCTCAATGTTTCATATGCGGCTTGAGATCAAAAGAAAACGAAAGTAGCCGAAATTAGGGGGAATAAAACTCCAAGAAAAGAAAGTTTTTTGTACATAGAGGATGACATACGGGTCCCAAGGCGGCGGGGGAACAAAAGAAAAAGGAAATAGCCAAAAATCGAGAGGGGTGAAAAAAATACAAAAAAAAATAAAAATTTAGAGTTCATAGTACATAGAGGATGACATGCGGGTCCCATGAGGCAGCAGCGTCCACAACGTTTCCAAGGCGGCACACAGGAACAAAAGAAAAAGGATGTACCTATTTGGGCCTTTTGATCAAAAAATAATCCAAGATAAGGAAGATATAAATTGGGGCTGCACGGCCATCCGGGCCTTCTAACTTCTTTGGACGTCTTTTGACTCGTACAATTTCAGCCCACTCCAAAACAAGAAAGTCCTATGCTTCGCAAAAACAAAACAAAAACAAGGAGATTCATATTAGTTCGTTTATGTAAAAATAAAGATTTAATTTATCCGTTTGCAATAGCTCAGAGCGAAATACACTTTTTATTGTCTGTAAAATAATCAAGATATCACATGTTTCTTGTACGGGGAGGCTGACATCGGGACCCATGAGCCAGCAGCGTCGTCAAAGTTTTAAAGGCGGCAGGGGATCGAAAGAAAAAATAAATCAAAAATCAGTGGGTAAAAAATCGAAGAAAAGAAACATTTATCGTTACGAGAGGATGACATGCGGGACCCATGTGGCAGCGGCATCCTCAACGTTTCCAAGGCAACACGGGATCCAAAAAAAAGGCAAAATAGCCAGAAATTAGGGGTCAAAATAACTCCAAGAAAAGAAAGGTTTATCGCCCATAGAGTCTGACATGTGGGACCCATTAGCGAGCAGATTCTTCAACGTTCAAAGGCGGCAGGGGATCAAAAGAAAAAGGAAGTAGCCAGAAATTAGGGGTAAAAAATAACTCCAACAATGGAAACTTTTATTGTTCATAGAGGATGACATGCGGGACCCACAAAGCCAGCAGCTTCCTCAACGTTTCAAAGGCGGCATGGGATCGAAAGAAAAAGGCAAGTGACCAAATATCAGGAGCCAAAAATAATCCAAGAAAAGAAACTTTATTGTACATAGAGGATGACATGCGGGTCCCATTTAGCAGCAGCGGTATCACCGTTTGAGATGCGGCAGGAGGTCTCGAATGTAAAAAGGCAAGTGAACAAATATCTGGAGCCATAAAAAATAAAAGAAAAGAAAGTTTTATAGTACATAGAGGATGACATGCGGGTCCCATTTAGCATCAGCGGTATCACCGTTTGGGAGGCGGCAGGGGATCGAAAGAAAAAGGCAAGTGACCAAATATGAGGTGCCAAAAATAATCAAAGAAAAGAAAGTTTTCAACGTTTCAAAGGCGGCAGGGGATCAAAAGAAAAAGGAAGTAGCCAGAAATTAGGGGGCAAAAATAACTCCAAGAAAGGAAACTTTTATTGTTCGTAGAGGATGACATGGGGGACCCATGAGCCAGCAGCTTACTCAACGTTTCAAAGGTGGCATGAGATCGAAAGAAAAAATCGCAAGTGACCAAATATGAGGTGCCAAAAATAATCAAAGATTTATTGTACATAGAGGATGACATGCGGGTCCCATTTTGCAGCAGCGGTCTCAATGTTTGAAATGCGGCTTGAGATCAAAAGAAAAAGAAAGTAGCTAGAAAGTAGGGGGTCAAAAAAAAATCCAAGAAAAGAAAGTTGATGGACATAGAGGTTGACATGCGGGTCCCATGTGCCAGCAGCTTACTCAACGTTTCAAAGGGGCCAGGGGATCAAAAGTAAAAGGCAAGTGACGAAATATCAGGAGCCAAAAATCAGAGGGTGAAAAAAAATCCAAGAAAACAAACTTTTATAGCACATAGAGGATGACATGCGGGTCCCATGAGCCAGCAGGTTCCTCAACGTTTCAAACGTGGCATGAGATCGAAAGAAAAAGGCAAGTGACGAAATATCAGGAGCCAAAAATAATTCAAGAAAAGAAACTTGATTGTACATAGAGGATGACATGCGGGTCCCATGTGTAAGCAGCTTACTCAACGTTTCCAAGGCGGCAGGGCATCAAAAGAAAAAAGGAAATAGACAAAAATCAGAGAGTGAAAAAAAACCATAGAAAATAAACTTTTATAGCACATAGAGGATGACATGCGGGTCCCACGAGCCAGCAGGTTCCTCAAAGTTTCAAACGTGGCATGAGATCGAAAGAAAAAAAGGCAAGTGACCAAATATCAGGAGCCAAAAATAATCCAAGAAAAGAAAGTTTATTGTACGTAGAGGATGACATGCGGGTCCCATTTTGCGACGGTATCACCGTTTGAGAGGCTGCACGGGATCGAAAGAAAAAGGCAAGTGACCAAATATCGGAGCCAAAAAAAATCCAAGAAAAGAAATTTTATTGTACGTAGAGGATGACATGCGGGTCCCATTTTGCAGCAGCGGTCTCAACGTTTCCAAGGCGGCACGGGACCAAAGGAAAAATGAAGTAGCCGAGAAATCGGGGGTGAAAAAAATCCAAGAAGAAAGATTTCAATTGGGCTGCATACGGACATCCGGGCTTTCGAACTATCCCAGCTTGGCCTTTTGACTCGTACAATTTCAGCCCACTCCAAAACAGGAAAGTTCCGAATTTTCTAAAAAACAGGAAAGTCCTATGCTTCGCAAAGACAAAAAAACAAGGAGATTCAACATATAAGTTTGTTTATGTAAAAATAAAGATTTAATTATCCGTTTGAAATAGCTCAGAGCGCAATACATTGTTTATTGTCTGCAAAATAATCAATATATCATATGTTTCTTGTACGGGGAGGCTGACATCGGGGACCCATGAGCCAACAGGCGTCGTCAACGTTTTAAAGGCGGCAGGATGGAAAGAAAAATAAACCAAAAATCTGTTGGTAAAAAATCCAAGAAAAGAAACATTTTCGTTACGAGAGGATGACATGCGGGACCCATGAGGCAGCTGACATCCTCGGCGTTTATTGTTCATAGAGGTTGACATGTGGGACCCGTGAGCCGGCGGCGTCCTCAACGTTTTAATGGCGGCAGGTGATCGAAAGAAAAATAAGCCATATATCGTTTGGTCAAAAATATCCAAGAAAATAAACATTTACCGTTCTGAGAGGATGACATGCGGGACCCATGAGGCAGCAGCATCCTCAACGATTCCAAGGCGGCAGGGGAAATATCCAGAAATTAATGAGGGGTTCAAAATAAATCCATCAAAGGAAACTTTTATTGTTCATAGAGGATGACATGTGGGACCGACCTGCCAACGACGTCCTCATCGTTTCGAGAGGGCGGAGATCAAAAGAAAAAGGCAAATAGCCAGAAATTAGGGGTAAAAAATAACTCCAAGAAAGGAAACTTTTATTGTTCGTAGAGGATGACATGCGGGACCCATGAGCCAGCAGCTTACTCAACGTTTCAAAGGCGGCATGAGATCGAAAGAAAAAGGCAAGTGACAAAATATCAGGAGCCAAAGATAATCCAAGATAAGAAACTTTAGTGTACGTAGTGGATGACATGCGGGTCCCATTTAGCGGCGGTCTCGGCGTTTCAAATGCGGCTTGAGATCAAAAGAAAAAGAAAGTTGATTGTACATAGAGGATGACATGCGGGTCCCATGAGTCAGCAGACTTACCATACGTTTCAAGGCGGCAGGGGATCAAAAGAAAAAGGAAATAGCCAAAAATCCGAGGGTGAAAAAAATAAAGAAAATAAACTTTTATAGTACATAGAGGATGACATGCGGGTCCGATGAGCCTGCAGGTTCCTCAACGTTTCAAACGTGGCATGAGATCGAAAGAAAAAGGCAAGTGACCAAATATCAGGAGCCAAAAATAATTCAAGAAAAGAAACATGATTTACATAGAGGATGACATGCGGGTCCCATTTAGCTGCAGCGGTATCACTGTTTGAGAGGCAGCAGGGGATCCAAAGAAAAAGTCAAGTGACCAAATATGAGGTGCCAAAAAAAATCCAAGAAAAGAAAGTTTTATAGTACATAGAGGATGACATGCGGGTCCCATTTAGTGACGGTATCACCGTTTGAGAGGCGGCAGGTGATCGAAAGAAAAAGGTAAGTGACCAAATATGAGGTGCCAAAAATAATTCAAGAAAAGAAAGTTTTATAGTACATAGAGGATGACATGCGGGTCCCAGTTAGCAGCAGCGGTATCACCGTTTGAGAGGCGGCAGGTGATCGAAAGAAAAAGGCAAGTGACCAAATATGAGGTGCCAAAAATAATCCAGGAAAAGAAAGTTTTATAGTACATAGAGGATGACATGCGGGTCCCAGTTAGCAGCAACGGTATCACCGTTTGAGAGGCGGCAGGGGATCGAAAGAAAAAGGCAAGTGAAAAAATATGAGGAGCCAAAAATAATTCAAGAAAAGAAAGTTTTATAGTACATAGAGGATGACATGCGGGTCCCATTTAGCAGCAGCGGTATCACTGTTTGAGAGGCAGCAGGTGATCGAAAGAAAAAGGCAAGTGACCAAATATGAGGTGCCAAAAAAAATCCAAGAAAAGAAAGTTTTATAGTACATAGAGGATGACATGCGGGTCCCATTTAGCAGCAGCGGTATCACTGTTTGAGAGGCAGCAGGTGATCGAAAGAAAAAGGCAAGTGACCAAATTTGAGGTGCCAAAAATAATCCAGGAAAAGAAAGTTTTATAGTACATAGAGGATGACATGCGGGTCCCAGTTAGCAGCAGCGGTATCACCGTTTGAGAGGCGGCAGGGGATCGAAAGAAAAAGGCAAGTGACCAAATTTGAGGTGCCAAAAATAATCCAGAAAAGAAAGTTTTATAGTACATAGAGGATGACATGCGGGTCCCAAAGTTAGCGACAGCGGTATCACCGTTTGAGAGGCGGCAGGGGATCGAAAGAAAAAGGCAAGTGACCAAATTTGAGGTGCCAAAAAAAACTCCAAGAAAAGAAAGTTGATTGCACATAGAGGATGACATGCGGGTCCCATTTAGCAGCAGCGGTCTCAACGTTTCCAAGGCGGCAAGGGATCAAAAGAAAAAGGAAGTAGCCAGAAATCAGGGGGTCAAAAAAAATCCAAGAATAGAAAGAATTTTGGTTCATAGAGGATGACATGCGGGACCCATGATCCTGCATCGTAAACGGCTCGTTGAACGAGATGGCGCGATGTAGAAAAAAAACAATGCCAGAGAGGCTGCCATCTGGGCCCTACATCCCTCGGCGGTGCGGATTTGCGTTGACTCGGCCGGCGAACCCGAGATTTCGAGATGCACCACGTCCCGGGCCACCATACGCCACGTTTTGGCCGCTTTCGTCGGGCTAGGTGGCCTCAAAAACGAGAAAAAAAAAGTTTTGACATGCACCACGGAGGGACCAAAATCGTCGGCCATGGTACACCAGCAACCACGGCGCGACTTCAACTTCGTCGGCCATGGCAACTTTTCTTGTAGTGACTTCTTCATATTGTTCATCGATGCGAGTCTCGAAGAGTGATAGTTGCTCCTTGAACTCTTGGCGTTGAATCCATAGGTTGTGTTGAGTCGCCAACCTCTCGGTGCTCCGAAGGACTTCTCCATCCCTTGTTTCATCTCCACTCCTATCCATGATGGAAGAACAAGAACTATGTTGTATGTGTTAGTGGAAGGAGACTACCTCGCACTCTTACCAAGGTAAGATAGTATTGAGGCAATCAACCAAGCCGAAAGTAAGATCAAGTGTATCGGGGACACACGCAAAACCACACGCAAAAGCTAGCAAATATGGTGTTAGGCGAGTGTTGTGGAAAGCCAAAGGACAAATCCAAGATCAAGTATGTTGTTAAAAGTGGATGAGGTCCCAAAAATCCAAATGTCAAGGTGCGATCACTATAAACACGGAAAAATGTGGAACTCACACACGAGATAAGCGGGGTTAGTGCAACCAAGGAACGAGCGGAAAAGTGTATGTATAGTTGCTCGGTGTCACACTAACACAAGGAGAGGCAAAGCTTTGGTTGCAAAGGAAGAGACAACAAGATTCACACGCGGCCTCTCTTCTCCTATCTCTCTTTGCTTAAAAGCTTTTTCTCTCTTTGTATATGGTGGCACTTGCACTCGTTTTTATCTTTGGTGGCTTTTGTGGACACTTTGGTATGTATGGGAGTATGGTGCTACTTGCACTCTTTTTGTGTTTTTGGGGCTTTTTCACGCACTATGTTAGCGTTAGCCTCGCTTTTGCTATCTTGCCACACGAGTGTTTGCTTGGGTGCCTTACTCAACGCGACACACACACCTCACAATGCGGGGCCACGTGCAATGTCTCGCAACACTAGACAAGCAATGCTCGATAGGGTAGATCGCAAAAGGAAGAGGGGTTACAAGGGTAAACCTGCAAGTTATACCTGCGATGGTGGTGGTGGTGGTGGTGGTGGTGGTGGAGATCGCCGGATGTCGATGTCGAAGGCGGCGCTGCGTCACCCGGTCGGAGGCCCGGTTGGACCGGATCCTGGACCGGCTCGGCCGGTTGTGCGGCCGGTTGACCGGCGTCTGGACCGGATCGGCCGGTCGTGCGGCCGGTTGACCGGGTCCTGACCGGATCGGACTGCTCGGGATTGCACTTTCTCTCTCCTGTTCTTCACGAAAACCAAGCCAAATCGACCAAATCGAAGGGAAACGATGGAATTGGAGGCTAAAAGTTGGGGAAATAGTAGATCAAGCACAACAACACCAGATCCACGGACCAAAACCACTCAAAACTCAACCAAATCACAGATCGGTCAAAAGGCACTTTAGGGCTATTTTTTGGAAAATTTTCTAGAAACGAAATCGGGTGGGTGAAGGGTCAAATCCGCGGGAACCAAAGGCTGCTGATACCATATGATGTGGTCTAAGACCCCGTGTGTGGCCCGATCTTGCGGATTGACTTCGAAACCGAGCGGGTGAGATGGGAAAACGCGAGGGGATGAAGAACACGATGAACTCCGAGACTCACGCACGCACACCAACCCGATACACCCGATGCTTACCTCCGTGGCTCGATGGACCACGCCAATAGAATCTCCGTGGAAGAGGCACGAGGCAGAATTCCCGGAGAGAGATTGGGATTGGAGAGGATGAACTTGGGGAGGGAGAGAGAGTAACAAGTACTAGAATCTCACTCCACAAATTCAAAGTCAACAACCAAGGTGCCTTGATTACAGAGGGATGATACCCAAGGGAGACTAAGCTCAAAGTTAGGTTTGAGTTCTAAACAAGTCTAAAGAGCTAAAGGGGTGCTTGAGGTGCTTATATAGTCTTACAAGGCGACACAGGCCGAAAAGGTAAGTTTGGGCCGAAATTATAACTTAAGTCGTGCAGGCCGGTCAGGGATCCGGTCAGACCGGGTCTGTGACCGGGCGGCCGGTCAGGGATCCGGTCAGACCGGGTCTGTGACCGGGCGGTCCGGTCCGGACCGGACCTGTGACCGGGCGCCGACCGGACGAGGTCCCGAGGCCCCGGGATGTTGTCCGGATGGCACCGGTTGGTAGCCCGGTTGTGATCCGGGCGGCCCGGTCAGGCGGCCGGTCGACCGGATTCTGAGCCGGGTGGCCCGGTCAGGAGCCCGGTCAGACCGGGTTCTGGACCGGCCGTCCGTCTTCTCTTCCTTGCGCTCTTCGGGCGACTTCGGGTCCAGCTCCGTGTACATCTTCTTGCTCAGCTGCTCCTCTCCTTCCCTTGACCATGGCGTAACGTCCTCTCCGTGATCTTGATGCTCCACGTACCTAATGACACAAAGGGTTTCGGCATGAGGTAGCATTCCATCCAATGGGGTGTCTAGGTCGAGGGAAGTGAGGAGCGAGTTCACCTTGTCGTGTAGAGCTTTAACTCGAGCCCTTGTCATTGGTCCACTTGGGGGACTTGTTGGCCTTGATGTAGAGTCGTTGGTGAGCGGGGCTACATCATGTTCTTCACGAAAACCAAGCCAAATCGACCAAATCGAAGGGAAACGATGGAATTGGAGGCTAAAAGTTGGGGAAATAGTAGATCAAGCACAACAACACCAGATCCACGGACCAAAACCACTCAAAACTCAACCAAATCACAGATCGGTCAAAAGGCACTTTAGGGCTATTTTTTGGAAAATTTTCTAGAAACGAAATCGGGTGGGTGGAGGGTCAAATCCGCGGGAACCAAAGGCTGCTGATACCATATGATGTGGTCTAAGACCCCGTGTGTGGCCCGATCTTGCGGATTGACTTCGAAACCAAGCGGGAGAGATGGGAAAACGCGAAGGGGACGAAGAACGCGATGAACTCCGAGACTCACGCACGCACACCAACCCGATACACCCGATGCTTACCTCCGTGGCTCGATGGACCACGCCAATAGAATCTCCGTGGAAGAGGCACGAGGCAGAATTCCCGGAGAGAGATTGGGATTGGAGAGGATGAGCTTGGGGAGGGAGAGAGAGTAACAAGTACTAGAATCTCACTCCACAAGTTCAAAGTCAACAACCAAGGTGCCTTGATTACAGAGGGATGATACCCAAGGGAGACTAAGCTCAAAGGTAGGTTTGAGTTCTAAACAAGTCTAAAGAGTAAAGGAGGGGTCCCAGCTACTTAAATAGGCAAGCACAGCAAGACAGGGCGAACAGTGCGCGAATGGATAAGTCAAAGCAGTATGGTGGGGTATTCCGTCGGATCCGGTTGGCGTCCGGTCGACCGGGCCTGGGACCGGGCTGTCCGGTCGTGGGTCCGGTCCTGACCGGGCTCGTGGACTGGCTGTCCGGTCTGGGTCCGGCCGATCGGTCGCCAACCGGGATTCTGCGAAGAATCCGGTCCTGGGTCCGTCGTCGTCCGTCTGAGGGAGCTGGCCCGGTTTGCGTCCGGTTGACCGGGTCTCTGGCCAAGGCGTCCGGTCGTGGGGCCGGTTCGACCGGGTCCTGGACCGGCTAGCGTCCTTTTCTTCCTTGGCGCTCTTCGGGCGACGTCGGCCGGCTCCATGTTCATCTCCTGTGTTCTCGCTCCTCTCCTTCCCTTGACCATGACGTCTCATCCTCTCCGGGGCCTTGGTGCTCCATATACCTAATCACACAAAGTGTCTCGGCATGAGGTAGCATTCCATCCAATGGGGTATCTAGGTCGAGGGTAGTGAGGAGCGAGTTCACCTTGTCATGTATTGCTTTGGCTCGAGCCCGTGTCATGGGTCCACTTGGGGGACTTGTTGGCCTTGATGTAGTGTCGTTGGCGAGCGGGGCTACATCAGCAAGGAAACGGGCTAATTTCGGAACTTGACCGGAACTTGGCCGGAACTTCCGGCCGGGCCGGAACTTCCGCCCTCCAGGGCCGGAACTTCCGCCCCTGACCGGAACTTCCGCCCAAGTCGGCCGGAACTTCCGCCACCGCGAACTTCAGCACAGCACTACTTTTCAGCATGTAACTTAACTATTCGCCCCCTACCTATAAATAGCCTAGTTGGCTCAGATCTGAGATTAGACTTGATTTGAAAGAAAACCTGAGCTTAGCTCACCCTTGTGGGAACCTTACCTAGATCTATGATCTTGTATCGCTACCCGGGCTCCTATCGACTCGTGAAGATCTCTTTGGTGACTTCTACCGTTTGTTTGATCTTTTGCTTGCACTTCTACCTATTTGGTCTTTTGCTTGCACTTCCATCAAACCTTCCGGTCTTTTCACCCTTCTAGATCTCCCGAGCTTCGATTAGTCGATCTCTTTGCGGGACTTCTACCGGAAGGTCTTTTCTCGCAACCTCTATCGAGTTGGTGTTTCGAGCCAACGAGGGAAAACTCGAATTGTGTGCGTGTGTGTGTTGTATCCCCACGATTCCCCCACGTGTTCATCGCGTTCATCCACCTACCCCCACGAATCCCTTCAAATCCGTGAAGATCGGGCACATCCTTGGGCTTAGCCCTTATCAATGCCTATGAATTATACTCTTGTTATTGAACCATTTGATTGTTGGGGATTTGACTTCATGGGTCCTTTCCCTTCTTCAGAAGGTAACACTCATATACTTGTCGCTGTTGATTATGTTACTAAATGGGTGGAAGCCATACCCACAAGAAGTGCCGATGGTGAGACCTCTTTAAAAATGCTTTTAGATATTATCTTTCATAGGTTTGGAGTACCTAGATATATTATGACTGATGGAGGTTCTCATTTTATTCATGGTGGTTTTAGAAAAACTCTTGCTAAATATGGTATTAATCATAGAATTGCTTCAGCTTATCATCCTCAAACTAGTGGGTAAGTAGAATTATCAAATAGAGAAATTAAATCTATCTTGCAAAAGACTGTTAATAAATCTAGAAAAAATTGGGCTAGTAAGTTAAAAGAAGCATTGTGGGCTTATAGAACTGCTTATAAAAATCCTATGGGAATGTCTCCTTATAAAATGGTTTATGGAAAAGCTTGCCATTTACCTTTAGAACTAGAGCACAAAGCTTATTGGGCTGTGAGAGAACTTAATAAAGATTTTAAACTTGCCGGTAAGAAAAGGTTGCTACAATTAAGTTCTTTAGATGAATGGAGAAGTGAAGCTTATGAAAATGCTAAACTTTTTAAGGAGAAAGTTAAGAAATGGCATGATAGAAGAATTATTAAAAGAGAATTTAATGTTGGAGATAAAGTCCTATTGCATCGGTCTCGTCTTAGATTTTTTGCAGGGAAATTACTCTCAAAATGGTAAGGACCATATGTCATTGAGGAGGTGTATCGTTCAGGGGCAATAAAAATTGCTTCGCTGAAAGATGATGCCACACAAGTGGTGAATGGACAAAGACTCAAACATTATATTTCTGGAGATTCTTATAATGAAGATGTTGATGTTATTCAAGTGGTGACTCCGGAAACTTTCATCAAAGACCAAATTGACAGTTCTGCAGAGTTCGACTTTGAATAGGTAACAGTTTTAGTAGTAAAAAAGTCCGCGTTTAACTTTCCGAACAATATTTCTGCTATTTTTGGAAAATATGAAAAATTACGAGATCGAAACGGAGTGGAGGAGACGCTGCTGGCGTGTAGTCGACAACTTCCTTGTGACGGTAAAGCACACGTCCGTTGGGAACCCCAAGAGGAAGGTATGATGAGCACAGCATTAAGTTTTCCCTCAGAAAGAAACCAAGGTTTATCAAACCAGTAGGAGATGAAGGCCACGTGAAGGTTGTTGGTGGAGGAGTGTAGTGCGGCGCAACACCAGTGATTCCAGCGCCAACGTGGAACCTGCACAACACAATCAAGATACTTTGCCCCAACTTAACAGTGAGGTTGTCAATCTCACCGGCTTGCTGAAAACAAAGGATTGAACGTATGGTGTGGAGAATGATGTTTGTTTGCGAAGAACAACAGAGAACAGAGATTGCAGTAGATTGTATTTCAGATGTAAAAGAATGGACCGGGGTCCACAGTTCACTAGTGGTGTCTCTCCAATAAGATAAATAGCATGTTGGGTGAACAAATTTGATGCGGGGTGGCTTTTGGACACCTCCGCTTCAAGACCGACAAGTGCATCCCCGCCTATCGTCGACGCTACACCATGGCCAAGGAGTCCCCCAAGTGGACCAACAACACAAAACCCCGCCATATACGTCAAGGTGAACTCCTTCCTCTCTATGGTCGATCTCAACACCAACTTGAATGGCATGCTACCTCATGCCTATCATGATGTCTATAGGTGCCGACGTCTACAAGGACCAAGAGAGAAGGAACCCCCATGGTGCATGGAAGAAGGAAGAAGAAGAAGGGAAGAAGAGGAGAAGGAAGATGAAGAAGAGGAGGGAGGAACAGGCCGCCCAGTCCAGAGGCCGGTCAGACCGGGCCACAGACCGGACAGGCCGGCGCAGAGCCCGGTCGATCGGGCAAGACCTGACCGGGCGCACCCAGCATCGCACCGGAAGCCAACCGGACGGAATCATGCGAGGATTCCGGTTTGCGGCCGGTCGACCGGACCCAGGACCGGACCACCCGGTCCACAGCCCTGCTCTGACCAGGCCCCAAACCGGATCCGTCGGGTTTGACCCAACCACTTGTACCTTTTCGACCCAGGTCGCCTTGTATGCCTATATAAGACCCCAGCTCGCCCCCATAGCTGGTTAGACAAGATTTAGGCTTAAACATGACTTTGAGCTTTGTCTCCCTAGGGTTTCATCCCCTTTGTATCAAGGCACCCCATGTTGGATGATTGGATCTATGTGAGTGAGATTCTAGTGTAGCCCACTCTCTCTCCCTCACCTACCTCCATCCTCAACACCGATCTCTCACTCCGGGATTCTACCTCGAGTCTCTCCCGTGGTGATTCTATTGGCGTGGTCCATCGAGCCACGAGGGTAAGTATCGATTGTATCGGGTTGGTGTGCGTTGTGTTCTTCGCGTTCTTCGTGTTCTTCCGCCTCTCCCTCTCTTTCCCCCTTTGATTCTTGGGTCATTCGCAAGATCGGGCCACACACGGGGTCTTAGACCTTAACATATGGTATCAGCAGCCTTTGGTTTCCGCGAATTTGACCCCCCACCCACCCAATTTCCCCTCTAAAAATTTTCCAAAAAATTCCCCAAAAATAGCCCTAATTTGCCTTTGGATGGATCTGCGATTTGGTTGCGTTTTGAGTGGTTTTGGTCCATGGATTTGGTGTTGAGGTGCTTGATCTACTATTTCCCCCACTTTCTAGCCCCCAATTCCATCGTTTTCCTTCGATTTGGTCGATTTGGTCTTGGTTTGGGGAAGAACAGGAGAGAGAAAGCTCCAAATCGTGCAATCCGGTTTCAAACCCGGTCAACCGGCCCCCAGACCGGACCGTCCGGCGCAGAACCCGGCCAACCGGCCGCAAACCGGACAGCCGGCCCAGAAGCCGGTCAACCGGACCCCAGACCGGAGCAGCCGGCGCCAGACCCGGTCCGACCGGACCACCGACCGGGCACACGTCCTTCGACCTCGACATCCGGCGATCTCCACCACCACCACCATCGCAGGTATAACTTGCAGGTTTCACCTTGTAACCCCTCTTCCTTTTGCGATCTATCCCATCGAGCATTGCTTGTCTAGTGTTGCGAGACATTGCACGTGGCCCCGCATTGTGAGGTGTGTGTGTCGCGTTGAGTAAGGCACCCAAGCAAACACTCGTGTGGCAAGATAGCAAAAGCGAGCTAACGCTAACATAGTGCGAGAAAAAGCCGCCAAAACACAAAAAGAGTGCAAGTGCACCATAGAGCAAAAGTGTGCGAGTGCCATCATACATACATAGATACAAAAGAGTGCAAGTGCCACCAAATACAAAAGAGGAAAAAGCTTTTAAGCAAAAGAGAGAAAAGAGAAGAGAGGCCGCGTGTGAATCTTGTTGTCTCTCATGTTGCAACCAAAGCTTTGCCTCTCCTTGTGTTAGTGTGACACCGAGCCACCCTTGCTTTCGGGCTTCATACACTTTTCCGCTCATTCCTTGGTCGCACTAACCCCGCTTATCCCGTGTGTGAGTTCCATATATATTTTCCGTGTTTATAGTGATCATCGCTTTGACATTTGAGTTTTTGGATCTTACCCACCCTTAACAACAAACTTGATTTCGGATTTCATCTTTTGGTTTTCCACCACACTCACCTACCACCATATTTGCTAGCTTTTGCGTGTGTCTTTGTGTGAGTGCCCGATACAATTGTTCTAACTCTTGGTTTGTTGGATCACCCCAATCTTGTCATACACGGTAAGATTGCGAGGTAGTGTTCTTCCACTAACATACACCATATAGATATCGTCTTGCTAACATGTATAGCGACGAAGAAGATACGGAGGAGTACACGGAGCACTTCGAGGAGGATGCCTCTTCAAGCACCGCGGATGTGGAGGAACATGTGGAGCTCTACACCAACTATGGCTCCACGAGCATCGCCAACATGACCGACATCGAGGAGCTCTACACCGACTATGGCTCCGCGAGCATCGCCAACGTGGACGACATCGACGAGCTCTACATCGACACTTGCTCAACAAGCATGGACGACATGGTGGAGCACCACCACGAGGACGACATCGACCCCACCATGCATACCGCCGATGCTCCCACATACCCCTACTTGGCGAATGGAGCTACATATGAAGATAGAGGACCTCCACGATGGCACCATCATATGGATCATCAAGAGCGTCCCCAACATGTTCGGCCTCGACACACTTCTCCGAGCTCCACAAGGCGCCACCATGAGAGTGCTTATGCACAAGATCAAGGACATCATATGGAGCATCAAGAGCGTCCCCTACATGATCGCCATCGACACGCTTCTCCAAGCTCCTCTAGGCGCCGCAAGCAACATGCCAAGTCGCATGAGCCATCATCTAGGCATGGCAAGGACCGTCATCGACTCACACCATCTCATGATCGTCGTCGACCACCACCACCTCATGGTCTACATCGACATCCACCCACACATGATCTTCGACGACACCGCTCAAGACATGGTGATGAGGCAAGAAGACGAGAACCTCGACATGAAGACCTTCATCATAAGGCGACTTCTACCTCTTGCGCCACCACCACAATGGCCCCTACCTCGTCATATGCCTATGGACTCCGATGCTACAAGTGCAAGCAACAAGGCCACCTTCCACGGGAATGTCCCAATCTCCTATGTGAGGTGTGCAAGGCCAAGGGTCACGTGGCATGGCAATGCACAACGCCAAGCGCCAAGAAGCTATACTTCGACGAGCTCAATGCACAAGTCTCCAAGATGACACCACTTGAGAATGACTTAGGAGGCGATGGAGTTGAGCATGGTGAGCATGGGATTCTCCCTTCACCTACGGAGGCGCATGGAGTTGAGATGGTTGAGCATGGGATTTTCCCTTCAACCAAGGAGGCGCATGGAGATGAGAAAGTCGAACCTACTCCTATATGCTTGATTGATGAGTTGGTACCAATCCCATGTGAGCATGAGAGCCACTTAACCCACTTGAGCGAGAGTGATAGTGAGTTGAGTGACTTCCACCCCATATGTGAGTTTGAGTGCTTCCATTTGGAGGACATGAGTGATACACAAAGTGAGTTGAGAGAGGTAGATGATAGGTCCATGGAGGACATCGCATTTGCTAACACATTAACCTCTCCCTCGTTTGTGTCTTCTTACGTTGCACTAGGTTCCACGGAGGATGAGTTCCCGCTCATGGAGACGATGTACATGGTGCATGAAGATGATGATATCCCACCATGCTTGCTCCAAGATGGACATGTCGACCACATGGATCCTCCTACTTCCACAACACCTACTTCACATGAGTCGGCCTACAAAGGTAACAACATAGGTGTTGATGATGCCATGATCCCACTAGTGGACATGATGACTTATGAACGCATGCATGATCTTGATGATACATTTGCTACGTCACATGCTTCTTTCATGTTCCCATGTGATGCTTTGCTTGCTAACATTGTTGACCATGTGGAATTGATTGATTGTGATAACATGAACATGCCATGCTATGAAAGTTTTATATTTGCTCCGCTTGCTTGCAATGATAATGCTTATGATCATGCTTGTGTTGTGACACCCTTGTTGAACACTTGCTCTTTCCATAGGGTTGTCGACAACAATGATGACATTAGTTTTCACATGCTTTGCCCACAATGTTTACACCATTCCATGATCCTTGCATCCAAGATTATGAACAATTGCTCTTTCTTATGCTTGGTATGCAAGAATGCTTATTTCATTGTCCATGAGATGGCCCCCATAGCCTTCTCTATTTTTGATGATCATGAGTTCCCACATGCCACGCATGCACCTTCATGCCATTTGCACTATCGCCATGCATTTCATACTATCTTGATTAACACTAATGGTGATGTGCACAAGTCATGGAACATCATGATGGATGATGTGTTCCTCTACCATGCACACACGCTCTTTGTTCTATCTATTGTGTGTATAGGTACCCGCACGACAACTTCCACCGCTACGGAGCATGAGCTCACGAAACGCGCAATTGAGAGCTACCCCATCAAGGATCCAACCCATGGGAATCACACCAAAGAGTATGTTCCCACAAGCCTTCGCCCTCATGTGTTTCCGGTTTGCCTTGTCGAGTTTCCGGTTTGGTCCAATTCCTCGTCATCTCTTTTGCCTCTTATGCAACATATCTTGACACATCTTGTTGGCACAATGGTTGTTGTATGTATTGATGTTATCATCATACACTCCGAGAATCTCAAGGACCATGTCACACATGTGAGAGACACATTATGCACCTTGTGCCACATGTCACACAAAAAGTTGCTCTCCTTTGGATTTCTCATTTCATCTTTGGCAATTGCAATGGATTCTTTGACACTTGAGGATACCCATACTCGGCTCACGCCAACCATACTTTCCCAAGCTAGAAGTCTCCATGGTTTTGCCATTGCACATACCAATTTTGCCCCAAATTTTGCCGCCGATACTTGCCTTTTGATTGTTCCATTTGTGTGGGACAATGCTACAAACAACATTTTTGACACTTTCCAAAGCAAACTTTTACTTGCACAAATTTTTGTCCTCCCACATTTTGGATACATCGACACTCTTGTGAGCACCATTTTTGCCCAATGCCTTTTGGAGAAACGACTTGATGCTTCGTATTTGATTGAGAGCCTCTTGTTCGCCGGTCACCAAATTGGCATCCACAAGCTTTCCTTTTGCAAGTTGTTTTTCCCCTTGTTCTTCTTCGACCGAGACTTGGCCCCTCCACCACTACATGGGAGACACGGTATGGACTACAACAAAGACGCCTGCACTACGACGAGCTTCCCTAAGGACACAAGGGCACCTATACAAGTCCTTCCCGTCTACCTCATCGGTGAGGAGGAGCAAGAGTCGAGGACGACTCTTCCCCAAGGGGGGGGAGATGATGCGGGGTGGCTTTTGGACACCTCCGCTTCAAGACCGACAAGTGCATCCCCGCCTATCGTCGACGCTACACCATGGCCAAGGAGTCCCCCAAGTGGACCAACAACACAAAACCCCGCCATATACGTCAAGGTGAACTCCTTCCTCTCTATGGTCGATCTCAACACCAACTTGAATGGCATGCTACCTCATGCCTATCATGATGTCTATAGGTGCCGACGTCTACAAGGACCAAGAGAGAAGGAACCCCCATGGTGCATGGAAGAAGGAAGAAGAAGAAGGGAAGAAGAGGAGAAGGAAGATGAAGAAGAGGAGGGAGGAACAGCCGCCCGATCCGAGGCCGGTCGGCCAGACCCACGAGCCTGACAGGGCCGGCGCGAAGCCGATCAGACCGGGCCACAGGACAGGCGCACCCAGCATCGCACCGGAAGCCAACCGGACGGAATCTGCGAGGATTCCGGTTTGCGGCCGGTCGACCGGACCAGTGACCGGACCACCCGGTCCACAGCCCGGTCTGACCGGCCCCAAACCGGATCCGTCGGGTTTGACCCAACCACTTGTACCTTTTCGACCCAGGTCGCCTTGTATGCCTATATAAGACCCCAGCTCGCCCCCATAGCTGGTTAGACAAGATTTAGGCTTAAACATGACTTTGAGCTTTGTCTCCCTAGGGTTTCATCCCCTTTGTATCAAGGCACCCCATGTTGGATGATTGGATCTATGTGAGTGAGATTCTAGTGTAGCCCACTCTCTCTCCCTCACCTACCTCCATCCTCAACACCGATCTCTCACTCCGGGATTCTACCTCGAGTCTCTCCCGTGGTGATTCTATTGGCGTGGTCCATCGAGCCACGAGGGTAAGTATCGATTGTATCGGGTTGGTGTGCGTTGTGTTCTTCGCGTTCTTCGTGTTCTTCCGCCTCTCCCTCTCTTTCCCCCTTTGATTCTTGGGTCATTCGCGAGATCGGGCCACACACGGGGTCTTAGACCTTAACAAAATTACAGGTGGGCAATTGACAAATAGAGATTCATACACATATCATGATGACTACTATGAGATTTAATCAGGGCATTACGACAAAGAACATAGACCGCCATCCAGCATGCATCTATGCCTAAAAAGTCCACCTTCAGGTTAGCATCCGCACCCCTTCCAGTATTAAGTTGCAAACAACAGACAATTGCATTAAGTATGGTGCGTAATGTAATCAACACAAATATCCTTAGACAAAGCATCGATGTTTTATCCCTAGTGGCAACAGCACATCCACAACCTTAGAACTTTATGTCACTGTCCCAGATTCAATGGAGGCATGAACCCACTATCGAGCATAAATACTCCCTCTTGGAGTTACAAGTATCAACTTGGCCTGAGCCTCTACTAGCAACAGAGAGCATGCAAGAACATAAACAACACATATATGATAGATCAATAATCAACTTGACATAGTATTCAATATTCATCGGATCCCACCAAACACAACATGTAGCATTACAAATAGATGATCTTGATCATGTTAGGCAGCTCACAAGATCTAAACATGATAGCACAAGAGGAGAAGACAACCATCTAGCTACTGCTATGGACCCATAGTCCAAGGATGAACTACTCACACATGACTCCAGAGGCGGGAATGGTGATGTAGAGCCCTCCGGTGATGATTCCCCTCTCCGACAGGGTGCCGGAGGCGATCTCCAGAATCCCACGAGATGGGATTGGCGGCGGCGGCGTCTCAGTAACTTTTCTCGTATCGTGGCTCTCGGTACTAGGGTTTTCGCGACGGAGGGATTAAGTAGGCGAAGGGGCAGCGCAGGGGGGTGCCCGAGGGGCTCACACCATATGGCTGATACGGGCATGGAGGCCTATGTGGAGCCCAGATTCAGGACTCCACCAGCTTAATTATCTTAGTTTAGGTAATGGTCATATGTGGGCCAATTAGGGTTTTTAATAAATCGAGTTAGTTTGGTTTGGGCCTGTCCAAACCAAGGTAGAGAGGTCCACTAGGGCTGGCCTGCCACCCCACCCCTCATATAAGTGGAGGTGCGGCTAGGGTTAGAGATAGTTGAAGTTTAGACTAAAGATTAGGGTTTTCCCCATTGCGTGTGTTCACGTGTATCATCCCTCCGGGGGTACGGCGCTGCCGTTTATCTATATTATCCGCTGCGAAGGTTCTTGTGTTCATCAAGGATTGTCTAGCTCTTGGTTTGAGGCGGTCGTTCATCGATCCGTTGCTTGCTGGATTCGTTCCTTCTTCTCCAGGCTGCGTTCATCGCGTTGTTGGGAGGATTCTCTACCCCAGGTTCTCGTTGTGAAAGATCGGGCATCAAACTAGGTGGATCGGCTTGGATCTACCTTATCATGTGGTATCAGTTTTCTGGGTTGCTCACGGCGAGGTGTTGTTGATCGATCTCTTTGATCGGTTTGCATCGGAGAAGATTGGTTCGTCGATCGGAGGAGTTTGGTTCTCGGTCGAAGGAGGTTGGTTGGAGGAAGTTTGGAGTTGTTTGGGGCAGTTTGGAGGTCATCCATGGCTGTTTCGGAGGTCAAAATCGCGAAAAATCGCGACCAGAATCGGGAAGAAGACGAAAATTCGCGACCAGGAAAAATCCGGTCAGAAATCCGGTCAACCGGGCCAGTGACCGGGCTGCCTGGCGTAAAATCCGGTCCGACCGGGCCAGTGACCGGGCAGCCTGGCGAAAAATCCGGTCCAACCGGGCCAGTGACCGGGCAGCCTGGCGTAAACTCCGGTCCAACCGGGCCAGTGACCGGGCAGCCTGGCGTAAAATCCGGTCAACCGGGCTGCAAACCGGGAAGTTCGCAAAATTTCGGTACGATGCATCCGGTTGACGACCGGTCAACCGAACCGCAGACTGGACAGGTCGGTCCTGAGCGATCGACCGGGTGCAGAACCGGCAGCGCGAGCAATTTCGGTTTTTCCTCCGGCGGTTTCTCCTGTTGCGGCTGTGATTTCTCCGGTGGTTTCTTCTGCAGATGTTGATCATGTTGATGCTATTGCTGCGATCCGTGACACCGAGAGAAGTGACGATGTATATCATGACTATCTCGGTATGGTGATCGGTCTCAAGTTTGACGCATCTACAATCAAATGGAGGTTGCTTAGTTCCGCGACACCGACGGCGTATCAACTTTGGGAATCACACATTGAAGGTGGGTTTGCGAGATGCAAGGAGTTTGATAGTTCTTTTGGTGGCCAGACGGAGTTTGCTATTGCATACCGGCGTGTTGATGATGTTGTGGCTAGTTGGTACCGTAATGCTCTCATAGTTGCAGGTATCATTGGTCTACAGTCTAGTTGGGCAGCTTTCAAGAAGTTTCTGCGTGCTAGATTTAAGTTTCCACGGTTGCATAAACCGGTGGTGTGCTCTAACACTAGCGTGAAGGAGGTTGTTCCAGTACAGGCAGTCACTGAAGAGAGGAAACCTAGCTCTGATACCAAGAGCGCTACTGTGACTGTTGAGGAGGATGTACCATTGAGCGGGCTGAATATGCAACTCAAGAAGGTACAAGGTGATGCTTGCAAGACAGTTGACAAGGTTCAGCGGTGGAGTTTGTTTCAGACTCAGTGCTATATAAAGGGCAAAGCTTGCAAGTTGATGATTGATGGTGGTAGCTGTACTAATGGCATTAGCAAGGCGATGGTGGCAGCATTGGGGTTGTCTACATGGCGTCTTCCTGAACCTAAACGTCTTGAGTGGTTGAATAGCTGTGGTATGCTGAAGATTACTCACAAGGTGCGTGTGCCATTTACAGTTGGTGATTATGTTGATGAGATTGATTGCGATGTGTTGCCATTGGAGGTGTGTGGATTGCTACTTGGGCGTCCTTGGCAGTATGATCGCAATGTGACACATGCTGGGCGAGCAAATACATATTCTTTTATGCATGGTGGCAAACAGCGGACTTTGAAGCCTTTGGGTGATGATCATATCAAGTCCGATGTGGAGTTAGTAGTGCGTAAGGAGAAGTTGCACAAGCCTAATGTGCAGCATAAGGTGCATGATGTTCCAAGCATTGATGTTGGTGATGTTTCAGCCAAGCTTGTAGATGACAAGCAAGTTCTTGTTGGTGACAAGCCGGATGAAGCTACACTTGTTGTTGATGTGGATGTTACAGCATGTGCTACAGTTCCAGTTTGTGTTGATGCTAGTATGCAGACTGATGATGATTGTGGTGATGGTGTTTCAGTACATGTGGCGCAGATGCGCGTGGGAGGAGTGGGAGGCGAGCGCGTCAGTGGAGACAGTGGGCAGCGGCACTACCGTGCTAGGAGTACTGTCCAGTTTTCCGCGACACCGCGGATGCATCGAGGCAAGGATGGACGTGTGAGACATCTATGTGGTCCAGGAATTACACATCTTGTGCAGGGTCATGTACAGCGACACAAGGGTCCATCAAAACCTCGCAAGAAGAAGGAGTTGGCGCCAAAGTACAAGCTCATATGGAGACGAAAGGAGGTGCCAAGTGCTGTATCAAGTCAAGCAGGCCGCGAGGGAGGATGTGGTGTGGAAGGCAAGCAAGACTTGAAGACGGCGAGGACGTGTCATGTTCATATCACGTCACCTTTTCCAGAAGACCCTCACGCGTTGGGGACAACGCTTCTTGAAGGGGGGGAGGATGATACGGGCATGGAGGCCTATGTGGAGCCCAGATTCAGGACTCCACCAGCTTAATTATCTTAGTTTAGGTAATGGTCATATGTGGGCCAATTAGGGTTTTTAATAAATCGAGTTAGTTTGGTTTGGGCCTGTCCAAACCAAGGTAGAGAGGTCCACTAGGGCTGGCCTGCCACCCCACCCCTCATATAAGTGGAGGTGCGGCTAGGGTTAGAGATAGTTGAAGTTTAGACTAAAGATTAGGGTTTTCCCCATTGCGTGTGTTCACGTGTATCATCCCTCCGGGGGTACGGCGCTGCCGTTTATCTATATTATCCGCTGCGAAGGTTCTTGTGTTCATCAAGGATTGTCTAGCTCTTGGTTTGAGGCGGTCGTTCATCGATCCGTTGCTTGCTGGATTCGTTCCTTCTTCTCCAGGCTGCGTTCATCGCGTTGTTGGGAGGATTCTCTACCCCAGGTTCTCGTTGTGAAAGATCGGGCATCAAACTAGGTGGATCGGCTTGGATCTACCTTATCAATGGCGGTGCGGCCAGGGGTGGGGCCGCGCCGCCCTATGGGGTGGCCGTGATACGGGGTGGCTTATGGACACCGCCGCCTCAATACCGACAAGCCCTCCTCGTGGCCCAATGACACGAGCTAGAGCCCAAGCGCTACGCCAAGAGGTGAATTCGCTCCTCTCTACTTATGCCTTTGACACCCCCTTGGATGGCTTGCTAATTCATGCAAATACACTATGTTCAATCAGGTACATCGGTCAAGACACAAGCCATGGAGTCCAAGCCAATGGAGAGAGAGCTGGAAATGATGAAGATGGAGCTACAGCGCCCAGGCCGGAACTTCCGCCCTCCAGGACCGGAACTTCCGGCCAGATTTCTCCCAGATGCTGCCAAGATGCCGTCCAGCGCCCAGAGAAGTGGAGCCAGCCGGAACTTCCACCCCGAGGGACCGGAACATCCGCCCACTCGGAACTTCCACCCAAGTTCCGAAAGTCCGCCAAGATGCCCCTGGATGTTACTGCAAGGAAACGGGCCAATTTCGGAACTTGACCGGAACTTGGCCGGAACTTCCGGCCGGCCGGAACTTCCGGCTCCCAGGACCGGAACTTCCGCCCCTGACCGGAACTTCCGCCCAAGACGGCCGGAACTTCCGCCACCTCAAACTTCAGCACAGCATTACTTTTCAGCGTGTAACTTACCCCTTCTGATGTAGCCCCGCTCACCAACGACACTACATCAAGGCCAACAAGCCCCCAAGTGGACCAATGACACGGGCTCGAGCTAAAGCTCTACATGACAAGGTGAACTCGCTCCTCACTACCCTCGACCTCGATACCCCATTGGACGGAATGCTACCTCATGCTGAAACGCTTTGTGTAATTAGGTACGTGGAGCATCAAGACCCCGGAGAGGATGAAACGCCAGGGTCAAGGGAAGGAGAGGCGCAGCTGATCAAGAAGATGCCCACAAAGCTGGACCCGATGTCACTCGAAGCGCTCGAAGGAAGAGAAGACGCCGGCCGGTCCAGAACCCGGTCAGACCAGACCCCAGACCGGACCACCCGGTCCCAGGCCCGGTCAACCGGTCGCCAACCGGATTTCCCACAAGCTCGTACCGGAGACCAACCGGACGGAAATCTGCGAAGTTTCCGGTTGGCGACCGGTCGACCGGCTCCACCACCGGGCCACCCGGTCCCCAGCCCGGTCTGACCGGCCCCAGACCGGATTCATCGAGAAGGCCCCACCAACCCGCCAAAGTTATTTACCTTTTCGCCTTGCTGGCCATGTATGCCTATATAAGTACCCAGGACCCCTCCCTGATGGGTTAGACATAATTTTGAGCTTAAACCAACTTTGAGCTTAGTCTCCCTTGGGTTAGCATCCATCTTGGATAAGCATCCCTCTGTAATCAAGGCACTCTAGTTGTTGATTTGTGAATTGTTGAGTGAGATTCTAGTGCAAGGCACTCTCTCTTCCTCACCAATCCCCTTTCTCCAACACCAATCTCTCTCCGGGAATTCTGCCGCGTGCCTCTTCCTTGGAGATTCTATTGGCGTGATCTACCGAGTCACGGGGGTAAGTATCGGGTGTATCGGGTTGGTGTGCGTGCGTGAGTACCGGTGTTCTTCGTGTTCCTCGAGTTCCTCGCGTTCTCCCACCTCTTCCCCTTGGATCTTGGGTCAAATCGCGAGATCGGGCCAATCCCTAGATCTCAGATCTCATCATATGGTATCAGAGCAGCCTTTGGTTACCGCGATTTTGACCCTCCACCCACCCGATTTCGTTTCTAGAAAATTTTTCAAAAAAATAGCCCAAATTTCCTTTGGACCGATCTGTGATTTGGTTGAGTTTTGAGTGGTTTTGATCCGTGGATTTGGCGTCTTTGTGCTTGATCTACTATTCCCCCAACTTTTAGCCTCCAATTCCATCGTTTCCAGTCGATTTGATCTTTTGGTTTTGGTTTGGGGAAGAACAAGAGAGAGAATCGTGAAACCCGGTTTCGAACCAGGTCAACCGGCCCCCAGACCGGACCGTCCGGCGCAGCACCCGGCCAATCGGCCGCCAACCGGACTGCCGGCCCAGAGACCGGCCGACCGGCCCCCGGACCGGACACGCCGGCGCCAGCTCCGGTCAGACCGGCCCACCGACCGGGCTCCCGTCTTCGACATCGACTAACACCACCGCCGACCACCACCACCACCATCATCTCCACCATCGCAGGTATAACTTGCAGTACCCCTTGTAGCCCTCTTCTTTTTGCGATCTATCCCACGAGCGAAGCTTTTTGAGTGTTGCGAAACATCGCACGAGGTCCCGACCGTGAGGGTGTGCGTTGTGTGAGTAAAGCTCATAAGTGGAACTCGTTAGTGGCAAGCAAAAGAGTAAGAGCATAGTGTGCTAGTGAAAAAAAAAGAGAAAAGCGAAGTGCAAAGTGCCACCGATACAAAAAGAGTGAAAAGCTTTTAAGCAAGCAAGAGAGATAGAGAAGAGAGACCTCGTGCGAATCTTGGTGTTTCTACTCTACGCAACCTAGCTTCGATCTTTTCTTGCGTTAGTGTGACATTGAGCACCCTTGCTTAGGGGTTTTTCCTTTTTCCGCTCGTTCCTTGGTTGCACTAACCCCGCTCATCTCGTGTGTGAGTTCCACATTTTTCCGTGTTTATAGTGATCTTCACTTTGACACTTGATTTTTGGACCTTACCCACTCTTAACAACATACTCAATTTTGGATTTCGTCTTTTGGCTTTCCACCATCCACACCTAACACCATATTTGCTAGCTTTTGTGTGTGCCTCTGTGTGTGTCCCGATACACTTGGTCTTACTTTTGGCTTGGTTGATTGCCTCAATACTATCTTACCTCGGTAAGAGTGCGAGGTAGTCTCCTTCCACTAACACAAACAACATAGTTCTTGTCTTTCCATCATGGATAGGAGCGGAGATGAGCCAAGGGATGGAGAAGTCGTCCGCAACACCGAGAGGTTGGTTACCCAACACAATCTATGGGCGCAACGCCAAGAGTTCAAGGAGCAACTATCCTTGTTCGAGACACGCATCGACGAGCAATATGAAGAAGTGGCCCACAACTTCGGCCAAGTGAACCAAGATATGAATCTTCTTCGTGAAGCTACGGACAACTTGCATGACCAAGTGACGGCCAATGATGCAAACATGGAGCGGCGCATGGATAGCCTCGAGCGCGCCATCACCAACTTGGGACGTCGACATCGCCATCGCTCTACTTCCTCATCGTCATCAACCTCGTCACACGGTGACTACTCCCATGATTGCCATTCCTCCTCAAGCTCCGACTCAAGGCATGTAGATCATCATCGACCTCGTCGCCCGCATGTTCGTCAAGATGACTCTCGCTCAAACTCAA
Source organism: Lolium perenne (assembly GCF_019359855.2). NCBI lineage: Eukaryota > Viridiplantae > Streptophyta > Magnoliopsida > Poales > Poaceae > Lolium > Lolium perenne. Next base: position 97,230,770 of record NC_067248.2, on the reverse strand, counting down.
GGCGCGGAGAGTTCCATCGCCATGCTCGTCCTCATGAACGTCCTCAACAAGAACAAGCTCTTCACCGAGATCGTCATCAAGCGGCTCGCCATGCCCACCATGGGCATGACGACCAACCCCACGACAACGTCCTCCACAACATGGAACCGGCACCTCATCGTCAAGCCCATGTTGATGCTCAAGACCAAGGTCACCAAGATCCACCAAGGCGTGATCTCCGGAATCATCCTCGCCATGACCAAAGGGGCCGAGGACAACCACAACATGATCAAGATGAGAGGACCATCATTGGACAACGCCAACAACCTCGTCAAGACCCGCAACAACATCATCAACGTGAGCCAAGTGAAGCTAGTGTTCAACTCCACCGCCAACCCAATGCTATGGTTGGCCGTGGAAGACCTCCTCTACCACCCCAAGCCGCAAGAGATGAAGGTTTCCGTCCTCGCCGAAGGAACATGGAAGATGAAGAGAATATGTATGGAAAGCTCAAGTTCAACATGCCCAAGTTCAAGGGTGAAGACGATGCCGAAGCCTACCTCTCATGGGCACTCAAGGTTGACAAGATCTTCCGCATCCACAACTACTCCGGTGCCAAGAAAGTAGCCATGGCCTCCCTTGAGTTTGAAGAGTATGCCAACACATGGTGGGAACAAGTTGTTACTCAAAGGGAAGAAAAGGGTGAACCTCCAATTGACACTTGGGAAGATATGAAGGAGGAGATGCAAGCTCGCTTTGTCCCTACACACTACAAGACCAATCTCTTCAACAAGCTCCAAAAGTTGAAGCAAGGCACCAAGACCGTTGAGGAGTTCTTCAAGGAAATGGAGTTAACTATGATGCGAACAAACATCCAAGAGTCCGAGAACCAAACCATTGCTAGGTTCTTCAATGGCCTCAACTACCCCATCAAGAGGATTGTGGAGTTCCAACAATACTCCAACATGGTTGAGTTGGTTCACCAAGCTTCCAAGGCCGAGCGTCAAGTGAATGAGGACATCAAGTACTCGAAGTCCAAGCAATATTTCGCCTCCAAACTTGCTACAACAACTCCCACAACAAGTGTCAAGCCAACCACATCCTCAACACCTTCCAAGCAACCTACTATCCAAAGTCGCATGAAGCAAACGGTGTCCTCCACCGCCTCCTCCAAAGCCTCTACGGGACCCTCCAATGTCACTTGCTTCAAGTGTGGCACTCAAGGCCACAAGTCCTTCGAGTGCAAGAACACCAAGGTTATGATCACTATGGAGAATGGTGATATAGAGACGCTAAGTGAGTGCGAATATGAAGACCTAGTACAAGCCGCCATTGCTAATGAGGAAGAGTATGATGAAGAAAGTGGAGAAGACCCTCTCTTATGCACCCACGACCCAAGCCCTTCATTTGTGGTCACTCGAGTGCTCACAACTCAACCCCAAGCTATGGAAGACCAAAGATGCAACATCTTCCAAACTCGAGCCGGAATTGGTGGCAAGTCAATCAAGGTCATCATCGATGGTGGGAGTTGCCACAACTTGGCAAGCACCGAGTTATGCGAGAAGCTCAACCTCCCACTTCGCAAACATCCTCATCCATACCATGTCCAATGGTTGAGTGACAAGGGCAATGTCAAGATACAACACACCGTCACCGTCAACTTCAAGATAGGCCCCTATGAAGACACTATTGAGTGTGACGTGGTACCCATGACCGTGTGTCACATGTTGCTTGGCCGCCCATGGCAATTTGACAAGAAGGCCATACATGATGGCTACTCCAATGCATACACCTTCAAGGTCAAGGACAAGAAGTTCGAGCTTCGCCCAATGACTCCTAGCCAAATCATCGCCGACAATGCGAAGGCTTTAGCGAGGGCACAACACCACACCCACCATAGTGAGTTGAGAGGAGAGGGAGCGACCCACCAAAAGGAGAGTGAGCGCCACCAACCACATATGAGTGAGCGAAAGAGTGTCCTCTTAGCCACAAAAAGCGAGTGGAGAGAAGTGAAAGACAACCCATCCACCACCATACACTACGTGCTCATTTGCAAGGGCCTCTCGTCGGAGACTAACGACTTATCCAACATTCCTTCGTCTTTGTTGTCTCTTTTGAAGGAGTTCCAAGACGTCTTCCCCGACGAGCTACCTCATGGACTACCACCGCTTCGGGGCATCGAGCACCGCATCGACCTCATACCCGGCGCTCCCCTACCAAACCGTGCCGCCTACCGCACCAACCCCGAAGACACCAAGGAGATTCAACGCCAAATACAAGATGATGTGGTCTAAGACCCCGATTGTGACCCGATCTCGCGAATGACCCAAGGAATCAAGGGGGAAAGAGGGGGAGAGGCGGAAGAACACGAAGAACGCGAAGAACACACGAAGAACCACGCACACCAACCCGATACAATCGATGCTTACCCTCACGGCTCGATGGACCGTGCCAATAGAATCCGCCCGGAAGAGACTCGAGGTAGAATTCCGAGAGGAGAGACCGGTGGGGAGGACGAATCAAGGAGTGGGAGAGAGAGTGTAAACACTAGAATCTCTCACTACCAAATCCATACATCCACAAGGGTTGCCTTGATTACAGAGGGATGATACCCAAGGGAGACTAAGCTCAAAGTTAGGTTTGAGTTCTAAACAAGTCTGAAAAATAGAGGAGGGGATCCAGCTACTTAAATAGGCAAGCACAGCCAGCAAGTGCGAACAGGTACGCGAATGGATAAGTCAAGGCAGTTTGCCGGGGTATTCCCGTCGGATCCGGTTGGGCGTCCGATTAGACCGGGCCTGTGACCGGGCTGTCCGGCCAGGGGTCCGGTCTGACCGGGCCTGTGACCGGGCTGTCCGGTCATGGGTCCGGTCGACCGGTCGCCAACCGGGATTCTGCGAGGATTCCGGTCCTGGGTCCGGTCGTCGTCCGGTACGAGGGAGCTGGCCCGGTTTGCGCCCGGTTGACCGGGCCTGTGGCCGGGGCGTCCGGTCGTGGGTCCGGTCCGACCGGGTCCTGGACCGGCCAGCGTCCTTTTCTTCCTTGGCGCTCTTCGGGCGACGGCGGCTTCGGCTTCATGTTCATCTCCAGGTTCCGCTGCTCCTCTCCTTCCCTTGACCATGACGTCCCATCCTCTCCGGGGTCTTGATGCTCCATGTACCTAATCACACAAAGTGTTTCGGCATGAGGTAGCATTCCATCCAATGGGGAACCGAGGTCGAGGGTAGTGAGGAGCGAGTTCACCTTGTCATGTATTGCTTTGGCTCGAGCCCGTGTCATGGGTCCACTTGGGGGACTTGTTGGCCTTGATGTAGTGTCGTTGGCGAGCGGGGCTACATCATCTCCCCCCCCTTGGGAGAGAGTCGTCCTCGACTCTTGTTCCTCCTCATCTCCATGATGTGGGGAGAGGTCCGAGATGTTGAAAGTGTTGCTCACCAAGTACTTGGATGTTGGTATGTCGATGACGTAGGCGTTGTTGTTGATGCGCTTGAGTACCTTGAAAGGCCCATCTCCTCTTGGCTTGAGCTTGGAGTTGCGTTCTTGAGGGAACCTTTCTTTCCTTAGGTGAACCCAAACGAGGTCTCCTTCTTCAAACACTCGTTCTTTCTTCTTGGCGTTGAGGCGGTTAGCTTGGCGAAGGACATGGTCTTGTATGGTTGCTCTTGTTTCTTCATGTAGTTTCTTCATGGCGGTGGTGCGCTCGTCGAAGTCCATGTTGGTCCTTTGATGAAGAGGGAGTGGAAGGATGTCGAGTGCCGTTGGAGGTTCGAATCCATAGACGACCATGAAGGGACTCCGTAATGTTGTGGAGTGTTTGGCTCGATTGTGATGCGGGGTGGCCTTCGGACACCTCCTCACCAAGACCGACAAGTCCCCCAAGTGGACCAATGACAAGGGCTCGAGTTAAAGCTCTACATGATAAGGTGAATTCGCTCCTCTCTACCTCTACCTTTGACACCCCTTTGGATGGCTTGCTACTTCATGCAAATACACTATGTTCAATCAGGTACATCGGTCAAGACACAAGCCATGGAGTCCAAGCCAATGGAGAGAGAGCTGGAAATGATGAAGATGGAGCTCCAGCGCACAGGCCGGAACTTCCGCCCTCCAGGACCGGAACTTCCGGCCAGATTCCTCCCAGATGCTGCCAAGATGCCGTCCAGCGCCCAGAGAAGTGGAACCAGCCGGAACTTCCGCCCCCAGGGACCGGAACTTCCGCCCACCCGGGACTTCCGCCCAAGTTCCGCTCAAGCTCCGAAAGTCCGTCAAAACGCCCCTGGATGTTACTGCAAGGAAATGGGCTAATTTCGGAACTTGACCGGAACTTGGCCGGAACTTCCGGCCGGGCCGGAACTTCCGCCTTCCAGGACCGGAACTTCCGCCTTCCAGGACCGGAACTTGACCGGAACTTCCGCCTTCCAGGACCGGAACTTCCGCCCCTGACCGGAACTTCCGCCCAAGTTGGCCGGAACTTCCGCCACCGCGAACTTCAGCACAGCACTATTTTTCAGCGTGTAACTTACCCATTCGCCTACCCGACTATAAATAGCCTAGTTGGCTCAGATCTGAGATTAGACTTGTTTAGAACTCAAACCTACCTTTGAGCTTAGTCTCCCTTGGGTATCATCCCTCTGTAATCAAGGCACTCTTGTTGTTGATTTGTGAATTGCTAAGTGAGATTCTAGTGCAAGGCACTCTCTCTCCCTTACCAATCCCCTTCTCTCCAACACCAATCTCTCTCCAGGAATTCTGCCGCGTGCCTCTTCCTTGGAGATTCTATTGGCGTGATCTACCGAGTCACGGGGGTAAGTATCGGGTGTATCGGGTTGGTGTGCGTGCGTGAGTACCGTGTTCCTCATGTTCTTCGTGTTCCTCACGTCCTCCCACCTCTTTCCCCTTGGTCCTTGGGTTGAATCGCGAGATCGGGCCACATCCGGGATCTCAGATCTCATCATATGGTATCAGCAGGCTTTGGTTACCGCGATTTTGACCCTCCACCCACCCGATTTCGTTTCTAGAAAATTTTCCAAAAAAATAGCCCAAATTGCCTTTGGACCGATCTGTGATTTGGTTGAGTTTTGAGTGGTTTTGATCCAATAGAAACTTGTCTTTGGTGTTGATCTAAAATTCCCCACCTTCCCACAGCTTCTAGTGCCATTTTTCCCATGAATTCGAAGATTTTCGGCCCGGATTTCCGCCCAAATCGAAGAACAGCTCGCAGATCTGATTGCGACCGGAAGTTCCGCCCCCGGACCGGAAGTTCCGCCCCTCAGGACCGGAACTTCCGCCTGGCCGAAATTTTCACAGCTAACTTCGTTTTTCGTTTTGGCACTAACCCCTTGTGTTTGGACTTCGTAGTGTGTGCCATTTCAGCTACCATAAAGCTTCCGCAACATCATCTACGACGACGGCACCCCGAGGATCCAAGCGGTTCATTTGACACCTTCCACCATAGCAAGTTCAAGTTCGTCGGCCACCGTCATCACGTGGTATAACTTGCACCTAACTTGTAGCCTTAGCTTCCTTGGCGTACCTTTCCTATCGAGAGTGGCTTTCTAGTGTTGCGAAGCATTGCGCAAGCGTCCCGACCGTGAGGGTGTGCGTGTGTTGAGCAAAGCTACGAAGCAAGCTCGTGTGAAAAGATAGGCAAAAGAAGTGTGACATACTTACATAGATAGTGAGAAAAAGAAAGCTTCTAAGCATACAAAAAAAACAAAAAAAAAACACAAAAAAAAGAGAAAAAGAAAAAGAGTGTGAGTGACACCTATACACAAAAGAGTCCAAAGCTTATAAGCAAAAGAGAGAAAAGAGAAGAGAGGCGTCTTGCGCAAATCTTGTTGCTTCTCAATTTTGCAACCGGGCCACGGTCTCTCTTGCGTTAGCGTGACACCGAGCTAGTAGTCTTCGTTAGGACCTTTTTGTTCGTGCTTATTTTCCGTCGCGCTAACCCCATTTTGTCCCACGTGTGTGTTCCACATTGTGTATGCCTTTTGTGATCACCGCTTTTGACTTGTGACTTTTGCATCTTACCCACTCTTAACAACATACTCGATTTTGGATTTCGTCTTTTGGCTTTCCACCATCCACACCTAACACCATATTTGCTAGCTTTTGCGTGTGCCTTTGTGTGTGTCCCGATACACTTGGTCTTACTTTGGTCTTGGTTGATTGCCTCAATACTATCTTACCAAGGTAAGAGTGCGAGGTAGTCTCCTTCCACTAACATCCACAACATAGTTCTTGTCTTTCCATCATGGATAGGAACGGAGATGAGCCAAGGGATGGAGAAGTCCTCCGCAACACCGAGAGGTTGGCCACCCAACACAATCTATGGGTGCAACGCCAAGAGTTCAAGGAGCAACTTACCTTGTTCGAGACTCGCATCGATGAACAATATGAAGAAGTGGCCCACAACTTCGGCCAAGTGAACCAAGATATGATCCTTCTTCGCGAAGCTACGGACAACTTGCATGACCAAGTGACGGCCAATGATGCAAACATGGAGCGGCGCATGGATAGCCTCGAGCGCGCCATCAACAACTTGGGACGCCGACATCGACATCGCTCTACTTCCTCATCGTCATCGACATCATCACATGATGACTACTCCCATGATCGCCATTCGTCCTCAAGCTCCGACTCAAGGCATGGAGATCATCATCGCTCTCGTCGACCGCACGCTCGTCATGATGATTCTCTCTCAAACTCAAGGCGCGGAGAGTTCCACCGCCATGCTCGTCCTCATGAGCGTCCTCAACAAGACCAAGCTCTTCACCAAGATCGTCATCAAGCGGCTCGCCATGCCCACCACGGGCATGACGACCAACCCCAAGACAACGTCCTCCACAACATGGACCCGGCACCTCATCGTCAAGCCCATGTGGATGCTCAAGACCAAGGTCATCAAGATCCACCAAGGCGTGACCTCCGGAACCATCCTCGCCATGACCAAAGGGGCCGAGGACAACCTCCACATGATCAAGATGAGAGAGCCAACATTGGACAACGTCAACAACCTCGTCAAGATCCGCAACAACATCCTCAACATGAGCCAAGTGAAGCTAGTGTTCACCTCCAACGCCAACCCAATGCTATGGTTGGTCGTGGAAGACCTCCTCTACCACCTCAAGTCGCAAGAGATGAAGGCATCCGTCCTCGCCGAAGGAACATGGAAGATGAAGAGAATATGTATGGAAAGCTCAAGTTCAACATGCCCAAGTTCAAGGGTGAAGACGATGCCGAGGCCTACCTCTCATGGGCACTCAAGGTTGACAAGATCTTCCGCATACACAACTACTCCGGTGCCAAGAAAGTAGCCATGGCCTCCCTCGAGTTTGAAGATTATGCCAACACTTGGTGGGAACAAGTTGTCACTCTTAGGGAAGAAAAGGGTGAACCTCCAATTGACACATGGGAAGACATGAAGGAGGAAATGCAAGCTCGCTTTGTCCCTACACACTACAAGACGGACCTCTTCAACAAACTCCAAAAGTTGAAGCAAGGCACCAAGACCGTTGAGGAATTCTTCAAGGAGATGGAGTTAACCATGATGCGAGCAAACATCCAAGAGTCCGAGAACCAAACCATCGCTAGGTTCTTCAATGGCCTCAACTACCCCATCAAGAGGATTGTGGAGTTCCAACAATACTCCAACATGGTTGAGTTGGTTCACCAAGCTTCTAAGGCCGAGCGTCAAGTGAATGAGGACATCAAGTACTCGAAGTCCAAGCAATACTTCGCCTCCAATCTTGCCACATCAACTCCTACAACAAGTGTCAAGCCAACCGCATCCTCTACACCTTCCAAGCAACCTTCCATACAAAGTCGCATGAAGCAAACGGTATCCTCCACCGCCTCCTCTAAGGCCTCTACGGGACCCTCCAATGTCACTTGCTTCAAGTGTGGCACCCAAGGCCACAAGTCCTTTGAGTGCAAGAACACCAAGGTCATGATCACTATGGAGAATGGTGACATAGAGACTCTAAGTGAAGGTGAATATGAAGCCGTAGTGCAAGCCGCCGTTGCTAATGAGGAAGAGTATGATGAAGAAAGTGGAGAAGACCCTCTCTTATGCACACATGATCCAAGCCCTTCTCTTGTGGTCACTCGAGTGCTCACCATTCAACCCCAAGCTATGGAAGACCAAAGATGCAACATCTTCCAAACGCGTGCCGGCATTGGTGGCAAGTCAATCAAGGTCATCATCGATGGTGGGAGTTGCCACAACTTGGCAAGCACCGAGCTATGTGAGAAGCTCAACCTCACGCTTCGCAAACATCCTCATCCATACCATGTCCAATGGTTGAGTGACAAGGGCAATGTCAAGATTCAACACACCGTCACCGTCAACTTCAAGATAGGACCCTATGAAGACACCGTCGAGTGTGACGTGGTGCCTATGACCGTGTGCCACATGTGGCTTGGCCGCCCATTGCAATTTGACAAGAAGGCCATACATGATGGTTTCTCCAATGCATACACCTTCAAGGTCAAGGACAAGAAGTTCGAGCTTCGCCCAATGACTCCTAGCCAAATCATCGCCGACAATGCGAAGGCTTTAGCGAGGGCACAACACCACAACCAACATAGTGAGTTGAGAGGAGAGGGAGCTACCCACCAAAAAGAGAGTGAGCGCCACCACCCACATATGAGTGAGAGAAAGAGTGTCCTCCTAGCCACCAAAAGCGAGTGGAGAGAAGTGAAAGACAACCCATCCACCACCATACACTACGTGCTCATTTGCAAGGGCCTCTCGTCGGAGACTAACGACTTAACCAACATTCCTTCGTCTTTGTTGTCTCTTTTGAAGGAGTTCCAAGACGTCTTCCCCGACGAGCTACCTCATGGACTACCACCGCTTCGGGGCATCGAGCATCGCGTCGACCTCATACCCGGCGCTCCACTACCAAACCGCGCCGCCTACAGCACCAACCCCGAAGATACCAAGGAGATACAACGACAAATACAAGACCTCCTCGCTAAAGGGTATGTCCGAGAAAGCCTTAGCCCTTGTGCCGTTCCCGTCATTCTTGTGCCTAAACCGGATGAGACGCAACGGATGTGTATGGATTGCCGCCCTATCAATGCCATTACCGTCCGTTATCGACATCCCATTCCGCGTTTAGATGACATGCTTGATGAATTGAGTGGTGCCACCATTTTCTCGAAGATTGATTTGCGTAGTTGATGCGGTCTAAGACCCCGTTTGTGGCCCGATCTTGCGAATTGACCCGGAAACGAAAGGGGAAAAGAGGAAGAACACGAAGAACACGACGAACGCGATGAACACGGGGACACACGCACGCACACCGACCCGATACAACCGATGCTTACCCTCGTGGCTCGATGGACCACGCCGAATAGAATCACCCACGGAAGAGACCGCGGTAGAATTCCGAGGTGAGAGATACGGTGTTGGAGACGGAATCGGTGAGGGAGAGAGAGTGCACACACTAGAATCTCACTCACAAACTCAATCAACAACAAGGGTGGCCTTGATTACAGAGGGATGATACCCTAGGGAACATAGCTCAAGTTCTATCCTAAGCCAAATCTTGTCTAACCCTAGCAAAGTGCAGGTACGGGGATACATATAGCTCAGATCTGAGTCAAGGGTAGTTTGGGCAAAGGTTACTTAAGTTACAGCCGTTGGATGGCGAAGCAACGGTTCAGATTTGGGTCACTTCGCGCGCGGGCGGTACCTCGGGCGGAGGCTCCGGCCATGGTACCGGAAAGATGCCTCAAATGGAGAGGAGTATACTGTGAGGCTGGGCGGGCGAGCGGTACCTCGGCCGGTACCATGGCCGGAGGTACCGGCCTGGCCTCCTTTTCCCGCGCAGCCGACGTGGCCACTGCTGGGGCGCACCATGGCCGGCCGGTAGTACCGGCCAGGGGTGGCCGGTAGTACCGGGCCTGGCCCTTCCCGCGTGGGTGCCCTCTCCTGGGAGTGGTACCGGCCATGTGGAGGGTGGAGGCTCCGGCCATGGCAGCCTGGAGGCTCCGGCCCTCCCTCCTCCTTCTCTTCTTTCTTCATCTTCTCTCCTCATGTCCTCTTCCCTCTTCCTTTCTTCTTCTCCCTTTCTTCTTCCTTCTTCCTTGCACCAAGTGAGTGACTCCTCTTCCCTTCCTTGTCGACCCTCGTACCTAATGACACATAACACATATCCATGAGGTAGTATACCATCCAATGTATTGACGACGTTGAGTGTCGAAGGGAAAGAGTTCACCTTGTCATGTATCGCGTAGGTTCGGGTTGTCGGTCCACTTGGGGGATTCCGTGGCCATGGTGTAGCGTCGTCGTTAGGCGGGGCTGCACTTGACGGTCTTGAGGTGCAGGTGTCCGGAAGCCACCCCGCATCATCTCCCCCCCCTTGGGGAAGAGTCGTCCTCGACTCTTGTTCCTCCTCAACGATGATGTAGTCCATGACGGTTGTCCCATGTAGAGTTGGGTAGTCGCGGTCGAAGAAGAACTTGGAGAAAAACCACTTGCGAAGGGAAAGCTCCAAGAGGTATTTGGCAAAAATGGAAACCAAAAGAGTGTGGGTGTATCCAACATGTGGAAGGGCAAAAATTTGTGCATGTAAAAGTTTGCTTTGGAAGGTGTCAAAAATGGTGTGTGTAGCATTGTCCCACTCAAATGGAACAATCAAAAGGCAAGTATCGGCGGCAAAATTTGGGTCAAAATTGTTATGTGCAATGGCAAAGCTATGGAGACTTCTAGCTTGGGAAAGTATGGTTGTCGTGAGCCGAGTATGGGTATCCTCAAGTGTCAAAGAATCCATTGCAATTGCCAAAGATGAAATGAGAAATCCAAAGGAGAGCAACTTTTTGTGATACATGTGGCACAAGATGCATAAGGTGTCTCTCTCATGTATGACATGGTCCTTGAGATTCTCGGAGTGTATGGTGATATCATCAATACATACAACAACCATTGTGCCAACAAGATGTTTCAAGATATGTTGCGTAAGAAGCAAAAGAGTTGACGAGGAATTTGACCAAACCGGAAGCTCGACAAACCAAGTCGGAAACACATGAGGGCGAAGGCTTGTGGGAACATACCCTTTGGTGTGATTCCCGCGGGTTAGGTCCTTGATGGGGTAGCTCTCAATTGCGCGTTTCGTGAGCTCATGCTCCGTAGCGGTGGAAGTGGTCGTCTGTGTACCTACACATGGAATAAACAAGACAAAGAGCGTGTGTGCATGGTAGATGAACACATCATCCATCATGATGGTCCAAGTCTTGTGCACATCACCATTAGTGTCAATCAACATAGTATGGAATGCATGGCGATGGTGCAAATGGCAAGTAGGTGCATTCATGGCATATGGTAACTCATGATCATCAAAAATAGAGAAGGCTATGGGGGCCATCTCATGGACAATGAAATAAGCATTCTTGCATACCAAGCATAAGAAAGAGCAATTGTTCAAAATCTTAGATGCAAGGATCATGGAATGGTGTAAACATTTGGGGCAAAGCATGTGGAACATGTTATCATTGTTGTCGACAACCCTATGTAAAGAGCAAGTGTTCATCAAGGGTGTCACAACACAAGCATGATCATAATCATTATCATTACAAGCAAGCGGAGCAAATATGAATCTTTCATAGCATGGCATGTTCATGGTATCACCATCAATCAACTCCACATGATCAACAATGTTAGCAAGCAAAGCATCACAAGGGAATATGAAAGAATCAAGTGACGTAGAAAATGTATCATCAAGATCATGCATGCACTCATAAGTCATCATGTCCACTAGTGGGATCATGGCATCATCAACACCTATGTTGTTACCTTTGTAGGCCGACTCATTTGAAGTAGGTGTTGTGGAAGTTGGAGGATCCATGTGGTCGACATGTCCATCTTGGAGCAAGCATGGTGAGATATCATCATCTTCATGCACCATGTACATCGTCTCCATGAGCGGGAACTCGTCCTCCGTGGAACCTAGTGCAACATAAGAAGACACAAACGAGAGAGAGGTTAATGTGTTAGTAAATGGGATGTCCTCCATGGACCTATCATCTACCTCTCTCGTCTCACTTTGTGTATCACTCATGTCCTCCAAATGGAAGCACTCAAACTCACATATAGGGTGGAAGTCACTCAACTCACTAGCACTCTCACTCAAGTGGGCTAAGTGGCTCTCATGCTCACATGGGATTGGTACCAACTCATCAATCAAGCATGTAGGAGTAGGTTCGACTTGCTCAACTCCATGCGCCTCCTTGGTTGAAGGGAACATCCCATGCTCAACCATCTCAACTCCATCGCCTCCCAAGTCGTCCTCCATCGGTGGCGCCGTAGTGTCGTGGAGAGCTAGGCTCGGATCCACTTCATCCTTGCGATGGCCTTGGAGGTCTTCATCTTGAAGTGTGGGCGCCGTAGGCTTCTTGGTGGCTTGGCCTTGTAGCTCGTCGAAGTAGAGCGTCTTGGCCCTTGGCTTTGTGCATTGCCATGCCTCATGACCCTTGGCCTTGCACACCTCACATAGGAGATTGGGACATTCCCGTGGGAGGTGGCCTTGTTGCTTGCACTTGTAGCATCGGAGTCCATAGGCATTGATGAGACCTAAGGCCACGTGTGTTGCCCGATCTCACGAATTGACCGAGGGAAAGGCGGGGGAGAGGAAGAACACGAAGAACACGGCGAAGAAAACGATGAACACACGCGAACGCACGCAACACAACCCGATACAATTCGGTTTACTCCCGATAGCCCGAACCACTATCCCGATAGAATCTCTCAAGGGAGAGACACGCGGTAGAATCCCCGAGAGGAAGATCGGTATACGATCGGTTGAATCACACGAGTGAGAGACCGGTGGTAGAATCACAAGTGTGAGAGACTAATCATATAAGGAGTGCCTTGTACAATAGATTTGGGTAAATCTAAGGAGGGGGTTTCCCTAATCCCAAAGGGATGGTGGAGGCATGAGCCTAGGTTCTCTCAAGTTCAACTCTAACCTAATGAAGGTGGGGGTGGGTGCCTATTTATAGGGAGCCACTAAGGAGGGGTAGTTTAGGGAAACAAGGGGGTACATGGGCCTTGGCCCGAATTGACTTGTGGCAGGCGCGTCTTCCTGGCGACCTCGGACGCTCTTCTTCCTTCTTCTCTTCCATGCCTCCGTGACCTCGGCCTTGAGTGTGGTTCTTGACGTTGACGCACATGATGAAGCGAAGACCGTAGGTCGGGCTGCATCATCTCCCCCCACTTGAAAAAGAGTCGTCCTCGACGATGAGTCTTTATGAATGTGTAGAGGAGGTAGATGACACCAACGCTTGAATGTCCCTTCACTTGTCAAGAGCCCTATGAATAGCACAAGAGAAGCAAAGGAGCAATCAAAGCGTAGCCAAAGTTCAATGTATTTAGGAAGAGGGCGCAAGTAGAAGGAGGTCACCTTATCAAAGTGTCGGTGTGCTCTCATTGAGAGATCTTGTGTAGTGGAAGTGTGCGGGCAAAACCACTCATTGGAGCTCACTTGTATCATGCTCTCAAGAGCTCTTTTTGTCAACTCGTGCTCAATCGAGGTTGACATTGGAGTTTGGGTACCTACACACATGTTAGACAACAAGAACAACGTGTGTGCATGGTATATGTACACATCATCCATCATGATGCGCCATTTCTTTTGCACATCACCATTAGCGGTAAGCAAGATATTATAGTACACATGGTGAATATGCGAGGAAAACTTCGGAACGTGCTCAACATGGATATATGCAAAGTCTCCAAAATTTGAGAGAGCTATGGGGGCAATCTCATTTACAAGCATATTAACACTATTGCAAGCCAAGCATTGGAAAGAGAAATTGTTCATCATTTTGGTTGCATTAATGGGAGAATATTGCAAGCATGTAGCACAAAACATGTTCAACATTTTATCATGGTTGTCAACAAACCTAGGGAAAGAGCAATTGGTCATCAAGGTTGTCACAACACAAGCATCAATGTCCTCATTGCAGTCAACACATGGGAAAGAGAAATTGTTCGACAAGTTGGATGCAATGGGAAATATAGTAAAACACTCATAGCATGGCATGGTCATGTTATCACAAGCAATCAAGTCCACATGGTCAACATTGTTATGAAGCAAAACATCACATGGGAAAATGAAAGAAGCATATGACATAGCGTTTGTATCATCAAGATCATGCATGCACTCATCAATCTTCATGTCCACTAGTGGGATCATGGCATCATCAACACCCATATACATACCTTTGTAGTCCCGCTCATATGAGGTAGGTGTTGTGGAAGTGGTAGGCTCCATGTGGCCTCCATGTTCATCTTCAAGCAACAAGCATGGTGTGATATCATCATCTTCATGCACCATGTACATCTTCTCCATGATCGGCGTCTCGTCATCCATGGAACCTAATGAGACACAAGGAAACACACTAGAGGTAGAGGGTAAGATGTTAGAATTGAAAATGGCCTCACATGACCTATCAACTACCACTCTCATCTCACTTGGTGTATCACTCATGCTCTCGAAGTGGAGGCACTCATCAAGCTCACATATAGTGGAGTCACTCATCTCACATATAGTGGAGTCGCTCATCTCACATATAGTGGAATCCCTCATCTCCATGGCAATGGCGTCGCCGATGTCCGAGCAACCTAGCAAAGAGGAAGACAACACAAGAGGAGTAGAGGTTAAGTTGTTAGAAATCGAAACATCCTCACTCGACTTATGGTGTGTATCTCTCTTGCTCTCAAGGTGTTTGAAGTATGCGTTGCACTCGGCTTTATCTTTGGGTGTCATTTGGGCTTCTCGAGCATCTAGCTCGGTGAAGTATGCTCTCATCTCGGCTTGCTCTTGTGGGCTCATCATGTATATATCTCACTAGGATGGTGTATATGTATGTGGTGGAAGGAAAGCTACACAAGTATCTCACCTATCAAGAAAGTATCGGAAAAATGGTTCAAGTCAAGAGCAAAGCCAAAATGTATCGGGGTTACTCACACACACACTCAAAGCACACGCAAAAGGCTAAGAACTCTATATGTGGTGGGTAAGTGGTGGATAGCAAACGAAAAAGATCAACGGAAAAGTCTATTGTCAAATGTGGGTAAGATCCAAAGTCAAATGTCAAAAGTGGTGATCTATGTCAAGGAAACACGGAAACACACACAAGGGAGAACAATGTGGTTAGCGCGACCAAGGAAGTGAGCAAGTGACAAGATGGTCCTAACGAAGACTATATGCTCGGTGTCACGCCAACAAAAGAGAGACCGTAGCTCGGTTGCATAAGAGGGAAGCAACAAGATTTGCACAAATGCCACTCTTCTCTTATCTCTCTTAGTGCTTACAAGCTTTGCACTCCTTTGTATCGGTGGACACACACTCTTTTTGTATTTCCTTTTCCTTTTCTCTTTTTTTTTTGTATGCTTAGAAGCTTTATTTTTCTCTATGTCACACTTTTTCTTCTTTTGTGTATCTTTCTCACCGAGCTTGCTTCGGAGCTTTGCTCAACACAACGCACACACACACCCTCTCACGGTCGTGACACTTGTGCAATGCTTCGCAACACTCGGAAAGCCACTCTCAATGGGATAGGTACACAAAGAAAGAAAACGGGGCTACAAGGGGAGGCAAGTTATACCTATTGATGTTAGGCGGTGCCAAGCACACGAACTTGCGATGGCGAAGTGGTGGTGTCGATGACGATGGCGAAGTTGCGCCGGAATCCGGGGTGCCAACGGTGTCGTCGCGGTGTTGGTGTAGGCGCGGAAGCGGGATAGACAACCGATGCACTCCAAATCGGAAACCGAGCAAATTAAGTCAATGCCCGAAAAGTAGGGTCAAAACGAGCGGTCGAAAGTTATGCTCCAAAAATCGTCAAAAATTAGACGTAGACTATGTAGAGTCGTTGAAGGATGTTGTTAAAGTTTGGAGTCAAACGGGCGCCGGAAAGTTGTCAAAATTTGGGGCAAAAAGATGGGTCGGAATTGCACGAAACTTGAACAGCGTAGACTGTCAGGGGCCGGCACTGCCGGGGTGTATTGGCCGGCACTGCCGGGCTTGGCGGCACTGCCGGGCTGTGCTATGCGGCACTGCCGGTTGGGAGACCTGCGCGGAAGCAAGAAGTTGGCAGGGCGCTGCGTCTTGGTGGCGAGCGTGGGCGTGGGCAGCGGCGGGATTTGTTGCTGGGCGCGTGCGGCTCGGTGGAGGCGTGCGGCCTGGGCCGTCCAAGGTGAGGCGGAGGCGCGCGGCCTGGTGGCGGAGGAGCTGGTCGTGCGCTGCGGCCTGGATGGAGCAGGGGCGGCTTATGCGCGCATGTAGGGAGCTGGGCTGCGTGGTGGAGATGGAGTGGAGCTCGGGCTGGAGCAGGCGACGGCTTGGTGGAGATGGTCAACGCGGAGGCCGGCACTGCCGCTGTCGTCCGGCCGGTAGTGCCGGTCAGGATGAACTCGACGAACAGGAGCGGAAATTCGTGCAGAAATTCGTCGATTCGCGGAGAAATAGAAGGAATTTGGCGGTGAAATTTTGCAGGGATGTAGATCAGCCACTAAGACAACAGATCTGTGGACCAAAACCACAAAAAACTCAACAAATCCAGAGATCCAAATTCGAGCTATTTTTTTTTGGGGAAAAATTTTTTGGGGAATTTTTTGGGCGAAATTGGTGGAATTGGAGGGTCAAATCCGTGGCAACCTTTGCTCAGATACCATATGATGAGACCTAAGGCCACGTGTGTTGCCCGATCTCACGAATTGACCGAGGGAAAGGCGGGGGAGAGGAAGAACACGAAGAACACGGCGAAGAAAACGATGAACACACGCGAACGCACGCAACACAACCCGATACAATTCGGTTTACTCCCGATAGCCCGAACCACTATCCCGATAGAATCTCTCAAGGGAGAGACACGCGGTAGAATCCCCGAGAGGAAGATCGGTATACGATCGGTTGAATCACACGAGTGAGAGACCGGTGGTAGAATCACAAGTGTGAGAGACTAATCATATAAGGAGTGCCTTGTACAATAGATTTGGGTAAATCTAAGGAGGGGGTTTCCCTAATCCCAAAGGGATGGTGGAGGCATGAGCCTAGGTTCTCTCAAGTTCAACTCTAACCTAATGAAGGTGGGGGTGGGTGCCTATTTATAGGGAGCCACTAAGGAGGGGTAGTTTAGGGAAACAAGGGGGTACATGGGCCTTGGCCCGAATTGACTTGTGGCAGGCGCGTCTTCCTGGCGACCTCGGACGCTCTTCTTCCTTCTTCTCTTCCATGCCTCCGTGACCTCGGCCTTGAGTGTGGTTCTTGATGTTGACGCACATGATGAAGCGAAGACCGTAGGTCGGGCTGCATCAGGCATGGGACGAGGTAGGGGCCATTATGGTGGTGGCACAAGATGTAGGAGTCGTCTTATGAGGAAAGTCCTCTTGATGTGCCCTCTCCATCCTTGGAGTGGTAGACACCCTATGATGGTGTTTGACGCCTTCATGTCGAGGCTCTCGTCGTCGTGCATCATCACCATATCTTGATAAGTGTCGTCGAAGATCCTTGGGGGATGTTGGTCGATGGCGATTATGAAGTGGCTTGTGGCGGCGAAGCTCATGTGGTGACGTATGTCGATGTAGACCATGAGGTGGTAGTGGTTGACGACTATCATGAGATGATGTGAGTCGATGACGGTCCTTGCCATTCCTAGATGATGGCTCATGCGACTTGGCATGTTGCTTGCGGTGCCTTGTGGAGCTTGGAGAAGAGTGTCGACGACGATCATGTTGGGGACGCTCTTGATGCTCCATATGATGTACTTGAGGTCGATGATCTTGTGCATAAGCACTCTCATGGTGGCGCCTTGTGGAGCTCGGAGAAGTGTGTCGATGACGCTCATGATGGGGACGCTCTTGATGATCCATATGATTGTGCCATCGTGGAGGTCCTCTATCTTCATATGTAGCTCCATTGGCCAAGTAGGGGTATGTGGAGGCACCGGTGTTGCTCATGGTGGGGTCGAGGTGAGGCTCCGCCATGGTGTCGATGTCGTACTCGTGGCGTTGCTCCAGCATGTCGTCCATGCTTGGTGAGCCATTGTCGATGTAGAGCTCGTCGAAGTCGTCCTTAATGTAGCGCTCCACCATGTCGTCCATGTCGATGATGCTTGGGGAGCCATGGTCGTTGTCGAGCTCCTCGATGTCGGACATGTCGATGATGCTTGTGGAGCCATAGTCGGAGTAGAGCTCCACATGTTCCTCCACATCCGCGGTGCTTGAAGAGAAATCCTCCTCGAAGTTCTCCATGTGGTCCTCCGTATCCTCTTCTTCGCTATCCATGTTAGCACGACAATATCTATATGGTGTATGTTAGTGGAAGAACACTACCTCGCAATCTTACCGTGGTATGACAAGATTGGGGTGATCCAACAAACCGAGAGTTAGAACAATTGTATCGGGCACTCACACAAAGACACACGCAAAAGCTAGCAAATATGGTGTTAGGTGAGTGTGGTGGAAAGCCAAAAGATGAAATCCGAAATCAAGTTTGTTGTTAAGGGTGGGTGAAATCCAAAAACTCAAATGTCAAAGCGATGATCACTATAAACACGGAAAAGATGTGGAACTCACACACGGGATAAGCGGGGTTAGTGCGACCAAGGAATGAGCGGAAAAGTGTATGAAGCCCGAAAGCAAGGTTGCTCGGTGTCACACTAACACAAGGAGAGGCAAAGCTTTGGTTGCAAACGATGAGACAACAAGATTCACACGCGGCCTCTCTTCTCTTTTCTCTCTTTTGCTTAAAAGCTTTTTCCTCTTTTTGTATTTGGTGGCACTTACACTCTTTGTGTATATGTGTATGATGGCACTCACACACTTTTGCTCTATGGTGCACTTGCACTCTTTTTGTGTTTTGGCGGCTTTTTCTCGCACTATGTTAGCGTTAGCTCGCTTTTGCTATCTTGCCACACGAGTTTTGCTTAGAAGCTTGACTCCACACTACACACACACCTCACAATCGGGGCCACGTGCAATGTCTCGCAACACTCAATAAGCAATGCTCGATAGGATAGATCGCAAAAGAAGAGGGGTTACAAGGTGGGGAGCAAGTTATACCTAGATGAAAATGTTAGGCGGTGTCGGAACACACAACTTGCGATGATGGCGGTGGTGTCAAGAGTACGTTTGCAAGTTCGGGGTGCCGAGGATGTCGTCGCTTGCTTCGGAGCTGCGGGTTAGTTTCACAAACAAGGCACTCAAACCGGAACAAGCAAACACAAGTTAGCGGAAGAAAAGGGTCAAAGTAGCTTGGCGTCGATGGCGGTGGTATGCCGGTGGTGATATCGGTGAGCTCGTGGTGGCGGCGGTGGTGGTGGTGGTGCCCCAACGGTGTTTACCGATGGTTTGGAGGGGTGGCGGTGTTTGCCGGTGATGAAGGGGGGTGGCGGTGCTTGCCGGTGGTGAAGAGGGGTGGCGGTGTTTGCCGATGATGAAGAGGGGTGGCGGTGCTTGCCGGCTGCGGAGAGGAGTGGTGGTGGTCGGCGGTGGTGGGGTGGTGATGGTAGTGGTGGCCGGCCTTGGGGGAGAAGGGGCGGTAGTGGAGGGTGGAGCCTCCACTGGAGGTACCGCTCGTGCACGGGTGGAGGCTCCACCCGGAGGTACCGCTCAGCCCTTCTTCCTCACGTGCACTCACACACGAGCCACACTTTCTCTCTCCTGTTCTTCCCCAAATCCAAACCAAATTGATCCAAACTCGAAAATTGATGGAATTGGAGGCTAAAAAGTGGGGGAAATAGTAGATCAACACTAGAGACACCGAATCAATGGACCAAAACCACTCAAAACGCAACAAAATCGCAGATCCATCAAAAGGCAAATTAGGGCTATTTTTGGGGAATTTTTTGGGAAATTTTTCAGAGATGAAATTGGGTGGGTGGGGGGTCAAATTCGCGGTAACCAAAGGCTGCTGATACCATATGATGAGGTATCTCTGGCTCTGATTACCATATGATGTGGTCTAAGACCCCGTTTGTGGCCCGATCTTGCGAATTGACCCGGAAACGAAAGGGGAAAAGAGGAAGAACACGAAGAACACGACGAACGCGATGAACACGGGGACACACGCACGCACACCGACCCGATACAACCGATGCTTACCCTCGTGGCTCGATGGACCACGCCGAATAGAATCACCCACGGAAGAGACCGCGGTAGAATTCCGAGGTGAGAGATACGGTGTTGGAGACGGAATCGGTGAGGGAGAGAGAGTGCACACACTAGAATCTCACTCACAAACTCAATCAACAACAAGGGTGGCCTTGATTACAGAGGGATGATACCCTAGGGAGACATAGCTCAAGTTCTATCCTAAGCCAAATCTTGTCTAACCCTAGCAAAGTGCAGGTACGGGGATACATATAGCTCAGATCTGAGTCAAGGGTAGTTTGGGCAAAGGTTACTTAAGTTACAGCCGTTGGATGGCGAAGCAACGGTTCAGATTTGGGTCACTTCGCGCGCGGGCGGTACCTCGGGCGGAGGCTCCGGCCATGGTACCGGAAAGATGCCTCAAATGGAGAGGAGTATACTGTGAGGCTGGGCGGGCGAGCGGTGCCTCGGCCGGTACCATGGCCGGAGGTACCGGCCTGGCCTCCTTTTCCCGCGCAGCCGACGTGGCCACTGCTGGGGCGCACCATGGCCGGCCGGTAGTACCGGCCAGGGGTGGCCGGTAGTACCGGGCCTGGCCCTTCCCGCGTGGGTGCCCTCTCCTGGGAGTGGTACCGGCCATGTGGAGGGTGGAGGCTCCGGCCATGGCAGCCTGGAGGCTCCGGCCCTCCCTCCTCCTTCTCTTCTTTCTTCATCTTCTCTCCTCATGTCCTCTTCCCTCTTCCTTTCTTCTTCTCCCTTTCTTCTTCCTTCTTCCTTGCACCAAGTGAGTGACTCCTCTTCCCTTCCTTGTCGACCCTCGTACCTAATGACACATAACACATATCCATGAGGTAGTATACCATCCAATGTATTGACGACGTTGAGTGTCGAAGGGAAAGAGTTCACCTTGTCATGTATCGCGTAGGTTCGGGTTGTCGGTCCACTTGGGGGATTCCGTGGCCATGGTGTAGCGTCGTCGTTAGGCGGGGCTGCACTTGACGGTCTTGAGGTGGAGGTGTCCGGAAGCCACCCCGCATCAGTAGTGGCTACCACCAAATTCGCATGGCAATTGGTGATGAATGGAAGACGCCATTCAAGACCAAGCTTGGTCTCTATGAATGGCTCGTCATGCCATTTGGTCTTTCCAATGCTCCTTCCACTTTCATGCGTCTTATGAATCACATTTTGTGACCTCTCATTGGCAAGAGCGTGGTTGTTTACTTTGATGATATCCTCATCTATAGCAAAAATCTCGAGGACCATGTTCAACATGTGAGAGAAGTTTTATGCATCTTGCGCCACGAGAAGCTCTTTGCCAACCTACCAAAATGCCATTTCGCTCAAAACAAATTGGTTTTTCTTGGTTTTGTGGTTTCCGCCAACGGGATTGAAGTTGATTATTCCAAGGTTGAGGCCATCCACAATTGGCCCACTCCCACAAATGTTGGCCAAGTTCGAAGCTTCGATGGACTTGCCGGATTTTACCGCCGCTTTGTGAAAGATTTCAGCACCATTGCTTGCCCTTTAAACGAGCTTACAAAAAAGAATGTTCCGTTTGTTTGGGGCAAAGCACAACAAAAAGCTTTTGATGAATTGAAAAAGAGACTCACCGAGGCACCACTACTCGCTCTTCCCGATTTTACTAAAACATTTGAGATAGAATGTGACGCGAGTGGCCTTGGAATCGGTGGTGTTCTCATGCAAAATGGAAAACCCGTGGCATACTATAGCGAGAAGTTGGACGGCGCACGCCTCAACTATCCTATATATGACAAGGAGCTTTATGCTTTGGTTCGTGTTCTTGAAGTTTGGCAACATTACCTTTGGCCAAAAGAGTTTGTTATCCATTCGGATCATGAGTCCTTGAAGTATTTGAAAAGTCAACACAATTTGAACAAGAGACATGCTAAGTGGGTTGAGTTCATCGAGTCCTTCCCTTATGTAATCAAATACAAAAAGGGCAAGGAAAATGTGGTTGCGGATGCACTTTCCCGCAAGATTACTCTTCTACTCACCCGCTTGGAGTTTCACATTTTGGGTCTTGAGGAGATCAAAGAACTTTACCCTTCCGACGCTTTCTTTGGTCCAATCTTTGCCAAGTGTTCCGTTGACCGCGGATTTGATGATTTCTATTTGCATGATTTCTACTTGTTTAAAGCTAACAATATTTGCATTCCCGAGTCTTCTCTTCGTAAGTTGCTTTTGCAAGAGTCACATGAAGGTGGTCTCATGGGTCACTTTGGACGAGAGAAGACATATGCCATGCTCTCAACCCACTACTATTGGCCAAGAATGTACCGCGACGTGGAACGTCTTTGCCGACGGTGTACAACATGCTTACAAGCTAAGTCTACTTCCAATCCTTATGGTCTTTACATGCCTTTACCCATTCCATATGCACCTTGGTCGGACATAAGCATGGACTTTGTACTTGGCTTACCACGCACAAAACATGGTCATGACTCAATATTTGTGGTAGTGGATAGGTTCTCTAAAATGGCTCATTTCATACCATGTCATAAGAGCGATGATGCTTCACACATTGCTTCATTGTTTTTCAGGGAAGTGGTTCGCCTACATGGAATACCGGCAAGCATTGTGTCGGATCGAGACGTCAAGTTTATGAGTTACCTATGGAAGTCACTCATGGCGAAGTTTGGAGTGAAGCTCTTGTTCTCATCGTCCTCGCACCCTCAAACCGATGGACAAACCGAAGTGGTCAATCGAAGCCTCTCCACACTCCTCCGCACACTTGTGAAGACAAATTTGAAGTCATGGGAAGATTGCCTACCCCATGCGGAGTTCGCCTACAATCGAGCCAAGCACTCCACAACCTCAAGGAGTCCCTTCATGATCGTCTATGGATTCGAACCTCCAACGGCACTCGACATCCTCCCACTACCTCTTCATCAAAGGACGAACATGGACTTCGATGAGCGCACCACCGCCATGAAGAAACTACATGAAGAGACAAGAGCAACCATACAAGAGCATGTACTTCGCCAAGCTAACCGCCTCAACGCCAAGAAAAAGGAACGCGTGTTTGAAGAAGGAGACCTCGTTTGGATCCACCTACGGAAAGAAAGGTTCCCGCAAGAACGCAATTCCAAGCTCAAGCCAAGAGGAGATGGACCTTTCAAGGTCCTCAAGCGCATCAACAACAACGCCTACGTCATCGACATACCAACATCAAAGTACTTGGTGAGCAACACTTTCAACATCTCGGATCTCTCACCCTATCATGGAGATGAGGAGGAACAAGAGTCGAGGATGACTCTCTCCCAAGGGGGGGGGGGGAGATGATGCGGGGTGGCCTTCGGACACCTCCTCACCAAGACCGACAAGTCCCCCAAGTGGACCAATGACAAGGGCTCGAGTTAAAGCTCTACATGATAAGGTGAATTCGCTCCTCTCTACCTCTACCTTTGACACCCCTTTGGATGGCTTGCTACTTCATGCAAATACACTATGTTCAATCAGGTACATCGGTCAAGACACAAGCCATGGAGTCCAAGCCAATGGAGAGAGAGCTGGAAATGATGAAGATGGAGCTCCAGCGCACAGGCCGGAACTTCCGCCCTCCAGGACCGGAACTTCCGGCCAGATTCCTCCCAGATGCTGCCAAGATGCCGTCCAGCGCCCAGAGAAGTGGAACCAGCCGGAACTTCCGCCCCCAGGGACCGGAACTTCCGCCCACCCGGAACTTCCGCCCAAGTTCCGCCCAAGCTCCGAAAGTCCGTCAAAACGCCCCTGGATGTTACTGCAAGGAAATGGGCTAATTTCGGAACTTGACCGGAACTTGGCCGGAAGTTCCGGCCAGGCCGGAACTTCCGCCTTCCAGGACCGGAACTTCCGCCCCTGACCGGAACTTCCGCCCAAGTCGGCCGGAACTTCCGCCACCGCGAACTTCAGCACAACACTTGATGAGGTCTAAGACCCCGTGTGTGGCCCGATCTCGCGAATGACCCAAGAATCAAAGGGGGAAAGAGGGGGAGAGGCGGAAGAACACGAAGAACGCGAAGAACACAACGCACACCAACCCGATACAATCGATACTTACCCTCGTGGCTCGATGGACCACGCCAATAGAATCACCACGGGAGAGACTCGAGGTAGAATCCCGGAGTGAGAGATCGGTGTTGAGGATGGAGGTAGGTGAGGGAGAGAGAGTGGGCTACACTAGAATCTCACTCACATAGACCCAATCATCCAACATGGGGTGCCTTGATACAAAGGGGATGAAACCCTAGGGAGACAAAGCTCAAAGTCATGTTTAAGCCTAAATCTTGTCTAACCAGCTATGGGGGCGAGCTGGGGTCTTATATAGGCATACAAGGCAACATGGGTCGAAAAGGTACAAGTGGGTGGGTCAAACCCGACGGATCCGGTTTGGGGCCGGTCAGACCGGGCTGTGGACCGGGTGGTCCGGTCACTGGTCCGGTCGACCGGCCGCAAACCGGAAACCTCGCAGATTCCGTCCGGTTGGCTTCCGGTGCGATGCCTGGGTACGTCCGGTCTGTGGCCCGGTCTGACCGGACTCTGCGCCGGCCTGTCCGGTCTGTGGCCCGGTCTGACCGGCCTCTGGGCTGGCCGGCCTGTTCCTCCCTCCTCTTCTTCCCTTCTTCTTCTTCCTTCTTCCATGCACCATGGGGGTTCCTTCTCTCTTGGTCCTTGTTGACGTCGGCACCTATAGACATCATGATGATAGGCATGAGGTAGCATACCATTCAAGTTGGCGTTGAGATCGACCATAGAGAGGAAGGAGTTCACCTTGACATATATGGCGGGGTTTTGTGTTGTTGGTCCACTTGGGGGACTCCTTGGCCATGGTGTAGCGTCGACGATAGGCGGGGATGCACTTGTTGGTCTTGAAGTGGAGGTGTCCAAAAGCCACCCCGCATCATCTCCCCCCCCTTGGGGAAGAGTCGTCCTCGACTCTTGCTCCTCCTCACCGATGAGGTAGACGGGAAGGACTTGTATAGGTGCCCTTGTGTCCTTAGGGAAGCTCGTCGTAGTGCAGGCGTCTTTGTTGTAGTCCATAACGGGTCTCCCATGTAGTGGTGGAGGGGCCAAGTCTCGGTCGAAGAAGAACAAGGGGAAAAACAACTTGCAAAAGGAAAGCTTGTAGATGCCAATTTGGTGAACGGCGAACAAGAGGCTCTCAATCAAATACGAAGCATCAAGTCGTTTCTCCAAAAGGCATTGGGCAAAAATGGTGATCAAAAGAGTGTCGATGTATCCAAACTATGGGACAAAAATTTGTGCAAGTAAAAGTTTGCTTTGGAAGGTGTCAAAAATGTTGTGTGTAGCATTTTCCCACACAAATGGAACAATCAAAAGGCAAGTATCGGCGGCAAAATTTGGGGCAAAATTGTTATGTGCAATGGCAAAGCTATGGAGACTTCTAGCTTGGGAAAGTATGGTTGGCGTGAGCCGAGTATGGGTATCCTCAAGTGTCAAAGAATCCATTGCAATTGCCAAAGATGAAATGAGAAATCCAAAGGAGAGCAACTTTTGGTGTGACATGTGGCACAAGGTGCATAATGTGTCTCTCACATGTACGACATGATCCTTGAGATTCTCGGAGTGTATGATGATGTCATCAATACATACAACAACCATTGTGCCAACAAGATGTGTCAAGATATGTTGCATAAGAGGCAAAAGAGATGACGAGGAATTGGACCAAACCGGAAACTCGACAAGGCAAACCGGGAAACACATGAGGGCGAAGGCTTGTGGGAACATAATCTTTGGTGTGATTCCCATGGGTTGGATCCTTGATGGGGTAGCTCTCAATTGCGCGTTTTGTGAGCTCATGCTCCGTAGCAGTGGAAGTGGTCGTCCGTGTACCTACACATGGAAGAAACAAGACAAAAAGCGTGTGTGCATGGTAGATGAATACATCATCCATCATGATGTTCCATGTCTTGTGCACATCACCATTAGTGTCAAGCAAGATAGTATGAAATGCATGGCGATGGTGCATATGGCAAGAAGGTGCATTCATGGCATGTGGTAACTCATGATCATCAAAGATTGAGAAGGCTATGGGGGCCATCTCGTGAACAATAAAATAAGCATTCTTGCATACCAAGCATAGGAAAGAGCAATTGTTCGCAATCTTGGATGCAAGGATCATGGAAGAGTGTAAACATTTGGGACAAAGCATTTGGAAGCTAATGTCATCCTTGTCATTATCATTGCAAGCATTACATGGGAAAGAGCAAGTGGTCGACATGTTGCAAGCAATGGTAGAAAAATTGAAGCTCTCATAGCATGGCATGTTCATGTTATCACAATCAATCAACTCCACATGATCAACAATGTTAGCAAGCAAAGCATCACATGGGAATATGAAAGAATCAAGTGACGTAGCAAATGTATCATCAAGATCATGCATGCATTCATAAGTCATCATGTCCACTAGTGGGATCATGGCATCATCAACACCTATGTTGTTACCTTTGAAGGCCGACTCATGTGATGTAGGTGTTGTGGAAGTAGGAGGATCCATGTGGTCGACATGTCCATCTTGGAGCAAGCATGGTGAGATATCATCGTCTTCATGCACCATGTACATCTTCTCCATGAGCGGGAACTCGTCCTCCGTGGAACCTAGTGCAACATAAGAAGACACAAGCGAGGGAGAGGTTAATGTGTTAGCAAATTCGATGTCCTCCATGGACCTATCATCTACCTCTCTCAACTCACTTTGTGTATCACTCATGTCCTCCAAATGGAAGCACTCAAACTCACATATGGGGTGGAAGTCACTCAACTCACTATCACTCTCGCTCAAGTGGGCTAAGTGGCTCTCATGCTCACATGGGGTTGGTACCAACTCATCAATCAAGCATGTAGGAGTAGGTTCGACTTGCTCATCTCCATGCGCCTCCTTGGTTGAAGGGAAAATCCCATGCTCAACCATCTCAACTCCATGCGCCTCCGTGGGTGAAGGGAGAATCCCATGCTCACCATGCTCAACTCCATCGCCTCCGAAGTCGTCCTCAAGTGGTGGCATCTTGGAGACTTGTGCATTGAGCTCGTCGAAGTAGAGCTTCTTGGCGCTTGGCGTTGTGCATTGCCATGCCACGTGACCCTTGGCCTTGCACACCTCACATAGGAGATTGGGACATTCCCGTGGAAGGTGGCCTTGTTGCTTGCACTTGTAGCATCGGAGTCCATAGGCATATGACGAGGTAGGGGCCATTGTGGTGGTGGCGCAAGAGGTAGAAGTCGCCTTATGAGGAAGGTCTTCATGTCGAGGCTCTCGTCTTCTTGCCTCATCACCATGTCTTGAGTGGTGTCGTCGAAGATCATGTGTGGAAGGATGTCGATGTAGACCATGAGGTGGTGGTGGTCGACGACGATCATGAGATGGTGTGAGTCGATGACGGTCCTTGCCATGCCTAGATGATGGCTCATGTTGGGGGCGCTCTTGATGCTCCATATGATGTCCGTGATGTCGATGATCTCGTGCATAGGCACTCTCATGATGGCGCCTTGTGGAGCTCGGAGAAGTGTGTCGATGCCGAATATGTTGGGGACGCTCTTGATGATCCACATGATGATGCCATCGTGGAGGTCCTCTATCTTCATATGTAGCTCCATTCGCCAAGTAGGGGTATGTGGGAGCATCGGCGGTGGACATGGTGGGGTCGATGTCGTCCTCGTGGTGGTGCTCCACCATGTCGTCCATGCTTGTTGAGCAAGTGTCGATGTAGAGCTCGTCGGTGTCGTCCATGTAGGCGATGCTCGCGGAGCCATAGTCGGTGTAGAGCTCCTCGATGTCGGTCATGCCGATGATGCTTGCGGAGCCATAGTCGGTGTAGAGATCCACATGTTCCTCCACATCCGCGGTGCTTGAAGAGGCATCCTCCTCGAAGTGCTCCGTGTACTCCTCCGTGTCTTCTTCGTCGCTATACATGTTAGCAAGACGGTATCTATATGGTGTATGTTAGTGGAAGAACACTACCTCGCAATCTTACCGTGGTATGACAAGATTGGGGTTATCCAACAAACCGAGAGTTAGAACAATTGTATCGGGCACTCACACAAAGACACACGCAAAAGCTAGCAAATATGGTGGTAGGTGAGTGTGGTGGAAAGCCAAAAGATGAAATCCGAAATCAAGTTTGTTGTTAAGGGTGGGTAAGATCCAAAAACTCAAATGTCAAAGCGATGATCACTATAAACACGGAAAAGATATGGAACTCACACACGGGATAAGCGGGGTTAGTGCGACCAAGGAATGAGCGGAAAAGTGTATGAAGCCCGAAAGCAAGGTTTCTCGGTGTCACACTAACACAAGGAGAGGCAAAGCTTTGGTTGCAACGAAGAGACAACAAGATTCACACGCGGCCTCTCTTCTCTTTTCTCTCTTTTGCTTAAAAGCTTTTTCTCTTTTGTGTTTGGTGGCACTTACACTCTTTGTGTATTTGTATGTATGACGGCACTCGCACACTTTTGCTCTATGGTGCACTTGCACTCTTTTTGTGTTTTGGCGGCTTTTTCTCGCACTATGTTAGCGTGAGCTCGCTTTTGCTATCTTGCCACACGAGTTTTGCTTAGAAGCTTGACTCCACACTACACACACACCTCACAATCGGGGCCACGTGCAATGCCTCGCAACACTAGATAAGCAATGCTCGATAGGATAGATCGCAAAAGAAGAGGGGTTACAAGGGTAGAGCAAGTTATACCTAAGATGTTAGGCGGTGATGAACACACAACTTGCGATGATGGCGGTGATGTCAAGAGTACGGTTGCAAGTCCGGGGTGCCGAGGATGTCGTCGCTTGCTTCGGAGCTGCGGGTTAGTTTCACAAACAAGGCACTCAAACCGAAACAAGCAAACACAAGTTAGCGGATAAGATGGGTCAAAGTAGCTTGGCGGTGGTGGTGGTATGCCGGTGGTGGGTGGTGTCGATGCCCTTGCGGTTGTGGCGGAGGTTATGGGGCCGCGGTGATGTTTCCCGGTGGTTTTGGGAGGGTGGCGGTGGTTGCCGGCGGCGGAGAGGGTGGCGGTGGTTGGCGGAGGTGGTGGTGGAGGTGGCGCCCGGTTGGCGCCCGGTTGACCAGTGCCTCGGACCGGCCTGCCCGGTCTACAGCCCGGTTGACCGGATTACGCCCGATCGGCGCCGGTTGGCGCCGGTTGGCGCCGGTGTGGCGCCGCTGACCGGCCACAGCACTGTGCTGTCCGGTCCATCGCCCGGTTTGCGCCGGCCGACCGGATTTCGCGGGCACGCTTTTTCTCTCCTGTTCGTGAGCGAAATCAAGCCAAATCGACCAAAACGAAGGGAAATGATGGAATTGGGGGCTAGAAAGTGGGGGAAATAGTAGATCAAGCACCTCAACACCAAATCCATGGACCAAAACCACTCAAAACGCAACAAAATCGCAGATCCATCAAAAGGCAAATTAGGGCTATTTTTGGGGAATTTTTTGGAAAATTTTTAGAGACGAAATTGGGTGGGTGGAGGGTCAAATCCGCGGAAACCAAAGGCTGCTGATACCATATGATGAGGTCTAAGACCCCGTGTGTGGCCCGATCTCGCGAATGACCCAAGAATCAAAGGGGGAAAGAGGGGGAGAGGCGGAAGAACACGAAGAACGCGAAGAACACAACGCACACCAACCCGATACAATCGATACTTACCCTCGTGGCTCGATGGACCACGCCAATAGAATCACCACGGGAGAGACTCGAGGTAGAATCCCGGAGTGAGAGATCGGTGTTGAGGATGGAGGTAGGTGAGGGAGAGAGAGTGGGCTACACTAGAATCTCACTCACATAGACCCAATCATCCAACATGGGGTGCCTTGATACAAAGGGGATGAAACCCTAGGGAGACAAAGCTCAAAGTCATGTTTAAGCCTAAATCTTGTCTAACCAGCTATGGGGGCGAACTGGGGTCTTATATAGGCATACAAGGCAACATGGGTCGAAAAGGTACAAGTGGGTGGGTCAAACCCGACGGATCCGGTTTGGGGCCGGTCAGACCGGGCTGTGGACCGGGTGGTCCGGTCACTGGTCCGGTCGACCGGCCGCAAACCGGAAACCTCGCAGATTCCGTCCGGTTGGCTTCCGGTGCGATGCACAGGTACGTCCGATCTGTGGCCCGATCCGTGGGACTCTGCGCCGGCCTGTCCGGTCTGTGGCCCGGTCTGACCGGCCTCTGGGCTGGCCGGCCTGTTCCTCCCTCCTCTTCTTCCCTTCTTCTTCTTCCTTCTTCCATGCACCATGGGGGTTCCTTCTCTCTTGGTCCTTGTTGACGTCGGCACCTATAGACATCATGATGATAGGCATGAGGTAGCATACCATTCAAGTTGGCGTTGAGATCGACCATAGAGAGGAAGGAGTTCACCTTGACATATATGGCGGGGTTTTGTGTTGTTGGTCCACTTGGGGGACTCCTTGGCCATGGTGTAGCGTCGACGATAGGCGGGGATGCACTTGTTGGTCTTGAAGTGGAGGTGTCCAAAAGCCACCCCGCATCAGCACTATTTTTCAGCGTGTAACTTACCCATTCGCCTACCCGACTATAAATAGCCTAGTTGGCTCAGATCTGAGATTAGACTTGTTTAGAACTCAAACCTACCTTTGAGCTTAGTCTCCCTTGGGTATCATCCCTCTGTAATCAAGGCACTCTTGTTGTTGATTTGTGAATTGCTAAGTGAGATTCTAGTGCAAGGCACTCTCTCTCCCTTACCAATCCCCTTCTCTCCAACACCAATCTCTCTCCGGGAATTCTGCCGCGTGCCTCTTCCTTGGAGATTCTATTGGCGTGATCTACCGAGTCACGGGGGTAAGTATCGGGTGTATCGGGTTGGTGTGCGTGCGTGAGTACCGTGTTCCTCGTGTTCTTCGTGTTCCTCACGTCCTCCCACCTCTTTCCCCTTGGTCCTTGGGTTGAATCGCGAGATCGGGCCATATCCGGGATCTCAGATCTCATCAGATTGTAGGCGAATTCCGCGTGGGGGAGGCAATCTTCCCATGACTTCAAGTTTTTCTTCACAAGTGTGCGGAGGAGTGTGGAGAGGCTTCGATTGACCACTTCGGTTTGTCCATCGGTTTGAGGGTGCGAGGATGATGAGAACAAGAGCTTGACGCCAAACTTGGCCATGAGGGACTTCCATAGATAACTCATGAACTTGACGTCTCGATCCGACACAATGCTTGCCGGTATCCCATGTAGGCGAACCACTTCCCTGAAAAACAATGAAGCAATGTGTGAAGCATCATCGCTCTTATGACATGGTATAAAATGAGCCATTTTTGAGAACCTATCCACTACCACAAAGATTGAATCATGCCCATGCTTTGTTCTTGGTAAGCCTAACACAAAGTCCATGCTTATATCCGACCAAGGTGCATATGGAATGGGTAAAGGCATGTAAAGACCATGGGGATTGGATGTTGACTTAGCTTGTAAACAAGTGGTGCAACGGTTGCAAAGGCGCTCCACGTCTCGCTTCATGCGTGGCCAATAATAGTGTGTGGATAGCATCGAAAGAGTCTTGTCGCGTCCAAAATGACCCATGAGGCCACCTCCATGTGACTCTTGCAAAAGCAACTTACGAAGAGAAGACTCGGGTATGCAAACTTTGTTAGCTTTAAACAAGTAGCCATCATGCAAGTAGAAATCATCAAAGCCTCGGTCAACGGAACACTTGGCAAAGATTGGTCCAAAGAAAGAGTCGGATGGGTAAAGCTCTTTGATCTCCTCAAGACCCAAAATGTGAAACTCCAAGCGGGTGAGTAGAAGAGTAATCTTGCGGGAAAGTGCATCCGCAACCACATTTTCCTTGCCCTTTTTGTATTTGATTACATAAGGGAAGGACTCTATGAACTCAACCCACTTAGCATGTCTCTTGTTCAAATTGTGTTGACTTTTCAAATACTTCAAGGACTCATGATCCGAATGGATAACAAACTCTTTTGGCCAAAGGTAGTGTTGCCAAACTTCAAGAACACGAACCAAAGCATAAAGCTCCTTGTCATATATAGGATAGTTGAGGCGTGCGCCATCCAACTTCTCGCTATAGTATGCCACGGGTTTTCCATTTTGCATGAGAACACTACCGATTCCAAGGCCACTCGCATCGCATTCTATCTCAAATGTTTTGGCAAAATCGGGAAGAGCAAGTAGTGGTGCCTCGGTGAGTCTCTTTTTTAATTCATCAAAAGCTTTTTGTTGTGCTTTGCCCCAAACAAACGGAACATTCTTTTTTGTAAGCTCGTTTAAAGGGCAAGCAATGGTGCTGAAATCTTTCACAAAGCGGCGGTAAAATCCGGCAAGTCCATGGAAGCTTCGAACTTGACCAACATTTGTGGGAGTGGGCCAATTGTGGATGGCCTCAACCTTGGAAGAATCAACTTCAATCCCGTTGGCGGAAACCATAAAACCAAGAAAAACCAATTTGTTTTGAGCGAAATGGCACTTTGGTAAGTTGGCAAAGAGCTTCTCGTGGCGCAAGATGCATAAGACTTCTCTCACATGTTGAACATGGTCCTCGAGATTTTTGCTATAGATGAGGATATCATCAAAGTAAACAACCACGCTCTTGCCAATGAGAGGTCGCAAAATGTGATTCATAAGACGCATGAAAGTCGAAGGAGCATTGGAAAGACCAAATGGCATGACGAGCCATTCATAGAGACCAAGCTTGGTCTTGAATGCCGTCTTCCATTCATCACCAATTGCCATGCGAATTTGGTGGTAGCCACTACGCAAATCAATCTTAGAGAAAATGGTGGCACCACTCAATTCATCAAGCATGTCATCTAAACGCGGAATGGGATGGCGATAACGGACGGTAATGGCATTGATAGCACTACAAGAAAAGTTCTGATAGACAACGTCCCAAAATCGTCAACTAAGGGGCATTTTTCGTCGCCTATGGGCCTAACCCGACGATATGGGTTCCGTTGTCGAAACTGCGTCAGGCAAAGTCCAACGACGATTTTTTCGGTCCGTCGCGCTTGGGCGCCCTTCCGCCACGGAAAATCGGACCGTTGCGGAAGTGTTTCCGGGAGCCCGTTGGATCGCCGACGTCATGCAACCGACACGTGCGACGCCGTTAATCGGCAAGCGATTAACGGCGTTAACCGGCTGAAACCCCGTGGTAGATGGTAGGCCCACACGAGGCCTGCCACGTCTTAAGCGGGCCGGGCCAGATGACATAGTTTGACCGGTCAACTATATAGCTGGGCTGGTCCATTAGTTACGTGGGCCGGGCCTAACCTCTAATGTTGACTGGTCAAAAGTTAAATGGGCCGGCCCATTTAACATGTGGGGTCCCCCTTACAGCAAGTGGGCCGGCCCAAGAAGCAAGTGGGCCGGGCCAAACACACAGGTGGGTCCCACTTTCCTGTTAAAAGGCCGGCCCATTTAGTGTGTGGGGTCCACCATATAGCAAGTGGGCCGGCCCAACAAGCTAGTGGGCCGGGCCAAAAACACATGGTGGGTCCCACTATCCTGTTAAAGGGCCGGCCCATTTAGTATGTGGGGTCCACCATATAGCAAGTGGGCCGGCCCAACAAAATAGTGGGCCGGGCCAAAAACACAGGCGGGTCCCACTTTCCTGATAAAGGGCCGGCCCATTTAGTATGTGGGGCCCACCATATAGCCAGTGGGCTGGCCCACCAAGATAGTGGGCCGGGCCAAAAACACAGGTGGGTCCCACATTCCTGTTAATGGGCCGGCCCATTTGGTATGTGGGGTCCACCATATAGAAAGTGGGCCGGCCCAACAAGATAGTGGGCCGAGCCAAAAACACAGGTGGGTCCCACCTTCCACTTAAAGGGCCGGCCCATTTACCATGTGGGACCACCATAGAGCAAGTGGGCCGGCCCAACAAGATAGTGGGCCGGCCCAATAAGCACAGGTGGGCCCCACTTTCCTGTTAAAGGGCCGGCCCATCTAGTATGTGGGGTCCACAATATAGCAAGTGGGCCGGCCCAACAAGATATTGGGCCGGGCCAAAAACACAGGTGGGTCCCACTTTCCTCTTAAAGGGCCGGCCCATTTATTACGTGGGGTCCTCCAAAAAAGCAAATGGGCTGGCCCAACTAATTAGTGGGCCGGCCCAGTAGTTGGTGGGGTCCACCTTAAAGCAAGTGGGCCAGCCCAATTAGTGTGTGGGGTCCACCGTAAATCAAATGGGCTGGCCCAAGAAGTAAGTGGGCCAGCCCGTTTAGTTGCTGTTTATATGCCGGCATAATATGCGCTTTAGGATTTTGCGGGCAGGCACATATGTGATTTCGTTTAATTGGGCCGTTTAAGGGATGGGTGACATAGGCATCCCAAATGGGCCTGCCGAAGATAGTACCCGGAGTTTACTGAAGGCCCACTATCCGAAGAGTAAGAAGATTCAAGAGTCCAAGATATATTAAGGAAAGCTAGAGTTGTAATAGGAAGAGTTATTTGTAATCTGGCGGGTTGAGTTAGAAACCATCCCGAACTCTGTAACTTGTACAAAACGAAACCCTCGGCTCCACCTCCTATATAAGGGGGAGTCGAGGGACAAAGAAAGGATCGAATCTACTGTCAACATAACCCTCGTTTTCGTAATCGTCGAGTACTTTTCGCCTAAACCTTCGAGATCTACTTGCCCTCTACTTCTAGCAAAACCCTAGTCTACAATCTGTAGGCATTGACAAGTTAATCCTTTGTCAATTGGCGCCGTCTGTGGGAATTAGAGGTTGCAAGGAGCTGATCTCGATGGCACGTTCAAGATCTTCGACTTCATCAACAGCAAGCAATGCGATGGATCGAGGTAACAAGGGAAAAACTGATCTATTCAATTTTATTCCTCACCCGCCCTCCCGTATGGATGCATGTGCCTATCTGGAGGAGCCCATCATCATGACGTTCGGAGAATTCCGATTTGGCGTCAACAAGGAAGGATCCTACCGTCTCGAAGTTCCGATCTCGTCGGAATTTTCAGCGGTCGATTCTAACTTTTCGTCGAGTGACGAGGAGTTTTCGTCGCCATACTTCGTCGACAACAAGGCAAGCGGAAAGCTCGCCAAGATCTTCAGCAACACATCCTTCGAGTCGTCTGCGGACTCCTTTATAAGCAACGACTCCGACAGCGTCGACAGCTTCAACTTCATCGACAAGTCTGCTGCCATCGGAAAGGTCTTCACCACTCTATATGATGGTGTCACCAATCCTGATAAAAATCAATGCGCAAAATATCATCAGATCTATGTGGTAGAAGGGGCAGGCACATCAGACCCGCAAACGTCAGAGGCTTTCGACGAATTGGGAAATCCATACGTCGATCCCGCTGATCTCAGACATGGCTTAGGCACTAAATATCCTGGATCCTCAACTCGCGCAAGAGTACAGCTCCCGCAAGAAGCATGGGATAGGGCTGCGAAGGCCATGGATGGTTCAGAACCTATGACCACCACTGCTACCGTACAAGAACTTCAAGCGTATCAATATAGACTTGCTCGAGTAAGCAGAGAGTTGGAAAAACAGACAGCATCACTAAATAGAAGAAAGGAGGCAGCTTCCGTATCAAGCAGACGCCGAGCGGATTTAAGTCGACAATCAGGAAATTTGGGAGACAGTCACAGAGAGGCTCGAAGGAGAGCCCAATCTCGTCTGCAAAACATACCTGAAGCAGAAAGAGGAAATATAATTCAAAATCTCGACATGTCTTTCATGTCGATCGATGAAAGGGGAAATATCATCCCAAAAACGCCAGAGGCAGGTTACATGGCAACACAAGCTTACATCCTTGCGTCTAGACCACCTCCTGGGGACCCGAGAGAACCATTGTTCAATATGGCGATGGCTGGAGTAGGGGTTATGGGAACAGCGTTTGCAACAACGCCTCCCGAAGAAAATCCTAGACAAAATAGTCCACGACCCACCGCAGCAGTTCAAGACCCACCAAGAACAAGTGGGGCAAGAGACACAGCAGTCCAAGTAAGGGTGGACAGAGCGCGACAAGAAAGGAGAGAGCGTCAGCACTCGCCAGAGCTTGCCGACGAAGATATGTGTGGGCTCCCGTGCTTTACGAGAAGAGTTCGAAAAACTCGAGTACCGAAAGGGTTCAAGTTACCCGAGAATTTCAAGAAGTTCGATGGCCTGCAAGATCCCGAGGATTGGCTCGTGGATTATCTCGAGATGGTAAAACTGGTAGGAGGAACCAGAGCAACAGCTATGCAAAGTATCCAAGTTCACCTGAGCGGTGCCGCGAGATCTTGGATAAAGAAACTCCCTTTAAATTCCATCGACAGCTGGGATAACTTTGAGGACTTCTTCGTGAAAAACTTCCGATCCACCTGCAAGAAACCTGCGTCGTTGGAAGAGTTGAGGGCGTGTCGACAAAAACACGACGAGTCGATGAGGAAATATATACAGCGGTGGAACATTATCAAAAACTCGGCAGAGGACATATCTGATGAAAGAGCCATAGATGCGTTCGTGGCAGGAATCCGACGAGCAGATTTCGTCGAGGACTTGGGGAGAACTAATCCCAAGACAATTTCAGCACTGATGGAAATTGCTAACAAGTGGGCAGATGGAGAAGACGCAATATACAACAAGCGACACATGTCGCCAGAGGAAGATCGTGGCTGAAACTATCAAAATAGAAGGCGATTTTCTCGCCAGTTCTACAACAACGATGCTCCCGGCCATATATCGGCTGGTTTTCGAGGAAATCCTGGAGGAAATAGTCGAGACAATTATCAAAGGAGTAATGAGCAACAAGGCGACAATAGAGGTGATTTCCGTGGCAACAGGCAAAATAGTGGACCAAGGATTCAAAGACCTTATGTGTCTCCCGAAGAGATGATGAACGGTTCGTGCCAAATGCACTTTTACCTCGACAACAATGGAAAGAGACAGTCAGGACATCTCCAGAAAGACTGCCGCAATTTTCAGGCAATGATGCGAGCCGCAGGAATCGCAAATGTCCAAGCAAATAACAGAAATCCTCGGGAGCCAAGGAGCGAGATTCACCTTCCACCTCCTCCCGCAATTACCGATGAAAATCGACACCAGCTTAGAATTGCGGCAGCACCACATCCACCTCCATATGTTGACCCCAACTCTAACGGTGTGGTCTCGATGATTCAGAAAGCTAGACCGTCCAACAGGGCGCAGAAGGTAATATCTCGACAAGTGTTCATGGCAGAGAAGATGCCTCCAGCAACAGTCGAGTACTTAAATTGGTCGGGGCAAGACATCGGCTTCACAATTGCAGATCATCCGCAGCAAGTTCCTCGACCAGGACAATCAGCACTCATCTTACCCGCAGTAATCGCTGGTTTTGATGTGTCGAGAGTTTTCATAGATGGCGGCAGCAGCTTAAACCTCATGTATGCAGATACATTGAGGAAGATGAACATATCCCTAGCAAACTTAAAACCAACTGATACACGTTTCCACGGGATTACACCAGAGAAGCCAAGTTACCCATTGGGCAAGATCAATCTCGACGTTCAGTTTGGAACCCGAGAAAACTACAGGATAGAGAATCTGGAGTTCGAAGTGGTGGATTTCCCGTCGCAGTATCATGCTTTGTTGGGACGACCAGCGTACGCCAGGTTCATGGCAGTGCCGCATTATACATATCTGTTGTGGAGGTTGCCTGGGCCTAAGGGACCTATCACAATCAAAGGAAGTTTCGCATTATCTGATAAATGCGACAAGGACTTTCATCGACTGACAGAAACTTTCGGGATGCAAGCAGAATATGCGGCGCCACGGTTCACTGATTATGACGTGCTGCCAGAGGTAGGAAGATCTTCTAAGGAGCCAACTTTCAACACAGCTAAGGATTCAAAAGAGGTACAGATCCACCCGACAGATCCAAAGAAAACGACGTCCATTGCCGCAAACATGGATGTCGCATAGGAAAGCGCGCTCGTCGAGTTCCTCCGTGAGCACTGGAAAATCTTCGCATGGTGTCCAGCTGACATGCCAGGAGTACCCAGGGAACTTGCCGAGCACCACCTTAATTTGGATCCTCTCGCACGACCAGTCAAGCAGCCTTTACGACGCTTTTCGGAACCTAGCCGCAAAGCAATGTTATCAGAGATAGATCGACTCAAAGACGCTGGTTTCATCAGAGAAATATCTACAGAAGCCACATGGGTAGCTAACCCAGTGATGGTGCCGAAGAAACACACAATAGTCCTTCGCATGTGCGTCGACTTCACGTGTCTCAACAAACATTGTCCCAAGGATCACTTTCCCCTCCCAAGGATCGATCAAATCATCGACTCCACGGCAGGATGCGAACGTCTTTCCTTCTTGGACGCATATTCTGGTTATAACCAGATCAGACTAAAAGAAGAAGATGAAGCCAAGACAGCGTTCATCACACCTTATGGCGTGTTTTGCTACAAAACAATGCCCTTTGGTCTGAAAAACGCGGGAGCAACATATCAGCGGATGATGCAGAAGTGCCTAGCAACACAGATCGGAAAAAATGTACAAGTCTACATCGACGATGTCGTAATAACATCAAAGAAAGGGTCGACTCTGATCGAAGATTTGAAGGAAACCTTCGACAACCTCGACAAATTCTGCCTCAAGCTGAACCCGACAAAGTGCTCTTTTGGAGTTCCCGCAGGAGAACTTCTCGGGTTCTTAGTATCAGCAAGGGGGATTGAAGCTAATCCCGAAAAAATACAGGCCATCGTTACTATGAGAAAGCCAACAAAGTTGAAAGAAATACAACAGCTAACGGGGCGAGTCGCAGCTTTAAGCAGATTCGTCGCCAGGCTAGGAGAAAAGGCGCTGCCGTTCTATGCATTGATCAAACAAGGGGAAAAATTTCAATGGAACGAGGAAGCAGATAGAGCCTTCGAGAACCTCAAACGAGCAATTTCGACACCACCGATATTGGTGGCGCCAAAAGAGAAAGAACCTCTCCTCTTGTATATTGCAGCTACACCTCAGGTGGTCAGCACGGCCCTAGTGGTCGAAAGGGAAGAAGAAGGTAAGCTTCATGGAGTTCAAAGGCCAGTATATTTCATCAGCGAAGTACTGTCGCCGTCAAAACAGCGGTACCCGCAATATCAAAAGCTAGCATATGGAGTATTCACGACAGCAAGAAAATTGCGACACTATTTTTCGGCGCACCCGATAATAGTGGTCAACGAGGCTCCCTTATCAAATATACTGAACAACCCAGAAGCTACGGGTCGTGTCTCCCTTTGGGGAATAGAACTTTCCCCTCGGGACATCACGTATGAAAAAAGAAAAGCAATAAAATCGCAGGTCTTACCAGATTTCATTGCCGAATGGATGGAGCTACAAAACACAGGACCCCCAGATTTGTCGAGAACTTGGACCATGAACTTCGACGGGTCCAAAAGATTGGAAGGTGCTGGAGCAGGCGTGATATTAGTATCACCTGAAGGCGACAAGTTGAAGTATGTTCTGCGGATGACGTTCCCAAACGCATCTAACAATGAAGCAGAATATGAAGCTCTCATACACGGGATGAAGATGGCGAAAGCTTGCGGTGCGACCCGACTGAAAATTTTCGGCGACTCACAGTTGGTAGCACAGCAAGTCATGAACCAATGCGATGCAGTCAACGAAAGTATGATAGCATACAAAGAGGTGTACAATGAGCTGGAGAAGTTATTCGATGGTTGTGAGGTAAACCACATCAGCAGGATGAGCAACGATGAAGCCGACGTTCTCGCAAACATCGGGTCACAATGCCTCGCGATACCTCCAGGCGTGTTTTGGGAAGAGATAAGCGAAAGATCAACAAAGCCAGCAAAAACAAAGAAGGAGAAGAAAGAGAAACCCTCGAACATCACCAAAGACATAGCAGAAGAAGAAGAAGAGCAAGAGCTAGTCATGATGGTGCAAATTCCATGGATGCAGGCCTACGTATCATATATTCTAAGGAAAACAATACCCGACGATCCAGTTGAAGCAAGGCGAATAATCAGGAGATCAAAAGCTTTCACTGTGATAAAAGGGGAGTTGTACAAATGAAGTATTTCGGGCGTGCTACAGAGGTGCGTCACACCCGAAGAAGGAAGAACCATCTTAAAAGATGTGCACGAGGGGATATGCGGGCACCACGCGAGCAGCAGAGCTATTGCTGCTAAGGCCTTCAAAGCAGGATTCTATTGGTTAACGGCAATCGAGGACGCGAAGGAAATAGTGAGAACTTGCGACGCGTGCCAAAGATTTGCCGCCAAACCCCACTCTCCTGCCGCGGAACTTATGCCAATCCCACTGTCTTGGCCCTTTGCTCAATGGGGTCTTGACATGGTGGGTAAATTGCACAAAGCCTCGCCAGGAGGTTACGAGTATATGTTGGTTGCTGTCGACAAATTTACAAAGTGGATAGAAGCAA
Organism: Lolium perenne; assembly: GCF_019359855.2. Lineage (NCBI taxonomy): Eukaryota > Viridiplantae > Streptophyta > Magnoliopsida > Poales > Poaceae > Lolium > Lolium perenne. Next base: position 97,190,330 of record NC_067248.2, on the reverse strand, counting down.
AGCCGATAAATTCACCGGACGGCGCATCGGCGATTAAGTTCGTGAAAAGCATCGTCTTTAGATTTGGAGTTCCTCACAGCATCGTCACAGACAACGGCAGTAACTTCACGTCCAAAGAGTTCAAAGCATACTGCGCAGAAGTGGGCATCAAATTGAGTTTTGCGTCTGTTGCGCATCCACAGACCAACGGTCAAGTCGAGAAAGCCAATGGTATTATCTGCAATGGCATCAAGAAGCGCCTTCTAGGACCACTGGAAAAAGCACGGCATACTTGGCCGGAGGAGCTGCCAAGTGTTTTGTGGAGTATCCGAACAACACCAAATACGGCGACACAGGAAACGCCGTTTTTTCTGGTCCATGGAGCCGAAGCAGTCCTGCCGATAGAAATAGAGCATGATTCTCCAAGAGTCACTGAATATGACGAAGAAACTTCGAGAACAGCCTTAGAGGACGACGTCGATGCACTTGACGAAGCTCAAGATGAAGTCCTGTCACGAGTCGCCAAATATCAACAGGACCTGAAGAATTACCACAGTCGACGATTGCGCCCAAGGTCTTTCCAAGTCGGTGACTTAGTTCTGCGGCTCAACCAAAAAAGTCACGAAAAACTCGAGTCACCATGGCTGGGACCTTACGTCGTCACAGAGGTAATCGAAGGAGGAGCATACAGAATTAAAGACAAGAAGACAGGGATTGCCGAGCCAAATCCCTGGAATGTGGCACAGCTCAGGCGTTTTTACGCTTAGATGCCGAAATATAGTCTCCTCTGTAAACATACAATGTACTGAAACGCCCGCGAGTTTTCAGACGCACTCTTTTCCTTTTTCGGGGCGGCCGGAGAAGGTTTTTAATGAGGCGGGCTCGCGGTGCTGCAATATAATAAAGATAGTGGAATTATATATCTTTTTCTCGACGAGATCAGGGACTCCCCCCTAAATGATACAATATATATATACAGACAGCGTCGATGAACGCAAAAGAAGCATCTTGCCTTGGTAAAAATACCTCGCCAAAATAAAAAGAGATATCGACAAAATAGTGATCCACAAAAAGCTCGGGGGCTTACACCCGCACAAAATAGTACACAATGTATATTATCTTGCCTTGGGACAACCTCGCATTATAATAAACAAAAAAATATTGCAATCAAAACGCCCGGGGGCTTGGCGATGAAAATAAAATACAATGACTTTACAATATAGCTCGTCTATACAGGATACAAATTTTGGAACAAGTTCGTCTTCAAGGATTTCCCAATAAATTGTCTATGGTCAAGCGCTCATTATTTACAGCACGAGTACTATGCTCAGCGTAGCTACCCTTCACGAAGAATTCGGAATCCATCCGAAGAAGTTCATCCATCATATCTTCAGCAACAGGAGTAACAATGTCATCGTATTTGCCGAAGTTTCTTTTCTTCTTCGACATCTTCTCCAGGCACTTTGGGACAACTTGCCCTACGTCTAACTTCGGGTAGCAAATCTTTATCATGATCATCGCAAACCTTGCGCCAGCAGCTAGTTGGGCTCGTACAAAGCCGTGGATGCGAGGAGCATCTCGAAATTTGTCCAACAACGCAGGAAGGGTTTCTGGCATCTTATTGCGAGGAAACATAGTACCATAAACCAGAGACAAAGTCCTTGTACAGAAGTCAAGATACTCGCGAACCTGAAGCGCACGATCTTGAAATCGCACGATTTGGCGAGTCCGTTCAGGTGTGCCCCAAAAAGTCGACCCATGTTCATGCGCAAGCCGAAGAAGAACATTGGAACGAGCCTCGACACGTTCATCTTCAGTTGTAGTATCCAAAAAAGCACCTATTGTTTCTTAAAACAATTCAGTGGGCAATAAGGAGGCAAGCAGCAAAGGAAAAGAAGAAGCAAGATAAAGACAATGAAACCTACCCGCCATATCCAAGCTAGCATCCGTTAGCAGCTGGAGCATAGAATTTTCTCGAGACGTAGCTGCGGCAGCCTCAGCAACAGCGGCGTCTTTTTCAGTTATGGCATCCTGAGCTTGTTGAAGCGCAATTTTCTCCTTTTGAGAAGATTCTCGAGATTGCTCCATAAGCATAAGCGACTGTTTCTTCACGGACTGAAGTTGTTGTCGAAGTTCTTGTAAATCTTCCGACAAAGGTGTGCTGGAAGACCTTTCAAGGTAATTGCCGTCGTTTCTTACTTTCTTCGACAAGGAAGACGCGGGAGCAGCATTGGGAGGAGAAGGAGTCGTTGAATAATTGTCAAATATCAACTGGAAAAGAAAATCCCCGAATCAAAGATAGCATCAAAAGGAATTTCATTGATTGTAGAAAATTTACATGGCCATTACAAAAGAAGTTCTCCTAAGGGACTGGCTAGGAACTTGTCGCCAAAGACCAGAATGGCGACAAAAGCAAAGGAAAGAAAGAAAGCAAAAACTAGACCTCCGGCCTTGAAGAGCTAGGAGTTGAAGATGGCTTGATCCCGAGATAGGCCAGGATCTTCTTCGTGTTAAGCTTTGCCGCCTTAATCAAGGATCGCCATTTTGCTTGCTCTATTTGCTCCGTGTCGCCAACTTTTGCCCAGTCAATAGTTTGTTGACTGTCAGCAACTAGGGCAACAGTGCTTTCCACGGCAATCTTCATGTTCTCATGGCGCAACTTCAGACCAAGATCTTCGGGAGGATTGAAGCACTTGGCAAGGCCAAGGAAAGTTGCAGGCTCCTCTTTCTTCGGGAAGAAGTAGGGGAAAAGCTTCGACAACCCCGCCCTGGCTTCATCCATGCCCTCACGCGCTTCCGATCCATGAAACTCAAGGAATGAAACGGCGTCCAGAAGAGCATCGTTGTCAGGATCCTCAAGCTCAAACTCTTGTGAGGTCCTATCTGACAAAACAAAAATAGAAATTTGTGTCAACAAACAAGTGCAAAAAAGGAAAGTCCAAAGGGTATGCAATGGTGCAAATACTTACCAACAAAGCGACGACTTTGCGTTTTAATGCGTTTGGTGATCGCCGCTTCGCGAGCAGATTGCGCAGTTATGTGATCGCTCAGTGAAGTCTCGGCGTCATGCAGACGTTTCCGAAGATCTTCGACACCAGCAGCATCAGCCTTCGCCTTGTCGGCTTCTTGCCTAGCTTCAACTGCATCTGATTCGGCCTTCTTACGAGCCTCTTCACATTGCTCTAACTTTAGAGCAAGCGTGTCAGCACGTTCGTTGGCTTCTATCAATTTCTCTGAAAAAAGGAAGACAAGATTAGCTATAAACGTCGACAAGTCATGCAGAAAGGAAGCAAAAAATAGTCGAGTATTACCTTCAGTCTTGCTGGCGTAATCACGGTACCCAACGAATTGGGCACCGATGCGAAGAAGCTCTTTGATCATCGGCTGTTAAAGAGAGACAAAGAAAGAAAATGTTGGCATGAGGAAAATGGCGACATATAGAGCAACCAGAGAAAATATAAACAACGACAAGAGTGTTAGCAACTTACATCATCCAAGAGAGGGTTAGAAGAGCTACTCGATTGAAGAGTGAGCTCGGGATTTATTTCAACCCTTGCCCTTTTTGGTGAAGGGACAAGGGGGCTTGCCGGAGGAGTAGCAGCGCCGACATTTTGTCGAGGAGGCGACGTTTCTTCTCCTTCGACTGGCGTTTCCGAAGCGACTAAAGTATGTGACGTGCTCGTTCGAGCAGCCACATCAGCAGTGGGTATTTCTTCTTCATCATCACTAAAAGAAAGCGTCGACAATGTAAAAAAGCAAGATAGACAAGAATTTTTGAGTACAAGTAAACAAGAAAAAGGGTACTTACGAACTGATGATAGACTCGAGGTATGGATCATAGCCTGCCTTCTGGTGCGAAGGAACAGCTTCGTCGACTTTGGAGGTGCCGGAATCTTCGACATCATCCCTTTTCCTCTTGTTTCTTGGAGAAACAGCAGGAGGAAGAGATTGGGCCGATGCAGTGCCTTCAGAGGCAGCGTCCTTTTCAGCAGATCCCGCAGATTTTCGAGAATCTGCGGGTTCATTAACAAAAGAGGGGGCCTCTTGGTTATCATCAGAGATAACGGCCCTTTCTTCGACTTCCCCACCTTCAGGAAGAGGAGGAAGTGAAACAAGATTTGGGTGGTCCTGTATAAAAAAAAAGGGAAGGATATCAGGAAGGAGCACACAATGCAAAAAGCAAGGCAATAAGAAATTACGCGACAATGTTTACCTTAGGAAGTGCATGGGCGGCGCTGTATGGTTTCACGCGACAAGAAGAAGGGATAGAATCTTTTTTGCTGAGGGAGGTGATTTTTCGGACAAGTTTTTCCAAGTCCTTCACCTCCAAATCTGTCGACAGCCGATCCACGTCTTCGTCGCCAGTATATTTCCAAAGAGGAAATTTGCGAGCTTGAAGAGGCTGAACTCTACTCTTAAGGAAATACACTATAATCTGGATACCTGACAATTCTTTGCCGCGAGTATTTTGCAACTCGCGGATGCGAGTCATCAAGGCCTCAGTCGAAGCTCTTTCTTCTTCGGTAGCCTCTGCATCCCAAGAACGGCGACGAAGAATTCTTTCGTCACCATCGAACGGAGGGATGTTGTCCTCTGCGCATCCATGGTTTTCCTCACGAATGTACAACCACCTCTTACGCCACCCTTGAACGGAGTCAGGGAGTTTGACGTCGAAGTAATTGGCAGTGGAGCGGATAGAGATAACAACGCCGCCTATATTATAGGCGACATTGTGCGAGCCATTGCGGCGACAGAAGAAAATGCGCTTCCATAGCGCCCAATTGGGCGAGACGCCAAGGAAGGCTTCGCAGAGAGTAATGAAAATGGAAATATGGAGGATTGAGTTTGGCGTGAGGTGGTGAAGTTGAAGACCGTAGACAAAAAGCAATCCACAGAGAAAAGGATGAATGGGGGCGGATAAACCGCGGATGAGATGGTCGACAAAACTTACCCGGTACCCCATTGGAGGGGTTGGGTAGCTTTCTTCACTAGGGAAGCAAACCGCTTTGGGTTTCTTGGTGATCCCCAGCTTCTTCAGGAGATTCAGGTCCTGGTTCGTGACCTTGGACCTCTCCCACTCCACGGCTCCTAGATCCGCGGCGGCCATTGATGAATCAGGCGTGCTGTGGCGAGTGAGACGCGTGCGTGGTGGCATCAACGGCAGTGGACAAAGCAATGCTTGGGCGTGCGGAAGATCAAACAGAGTTGGGCGCAGGGGAAGTTTTTGCAGAGGGGAACAGATGTGCGGCGCAAGCGAAGTACTGGACCGAGGTTGAAGAAAGGTTTATATAGGATTCGGATGAAGCAGTGCACCGTTGGATGAAGAAATCGTGTGGTGAAAAAGGATCTCGTAGATACAAGGGTAAAAAGGTATTTTTACTGGAAAGGAATGGAACAGGCATTACTGTACGTGCGCCAGGAAAAGCGGAGGACGTGTGTCCCCCACTTGCACGACGTGTCAACGTGGTGGGAACAATGGACCCACAAGGCAGAAAAAATCCCAATTATTGATAGAGATGAAGAGAATTTGACAAAGGAAAATATGTCGACAAGAAAAATAACAAGCGAATGGCGACAGGGTAAATCATTTGAATACTCTTGGAGCCTTTGGTCAAATACAAGTTTTTGCCCAAACGCTCGAGGGCTACTTTGGAAAAATAGAAAATTTCGAGTATGACAATATAGAAATGGCGAGAGCCTATGACCAAATCCAAGAATTTGTTCATAGCCTCGGGGGCTACTCCCATCGGGAGCGCTGGTCGCGCACCCGATAAATATAAAAATATCGAGAAGGATTATAAATATAGCGGCAAAGGATACTAATCTGTGGAGCCTACACCCAAGCACAAGTTCTTGGCTGTAGCCTCGGGGGCTACTCCCATCGGGAACGCTGTTCGCGTGCCCGATGAATTTTTTCAAAAATAGAGAAACAGAAGTGAGTGTATTTCGAGTTACACAGATAACTCTACATATACTCCCATCGGGAAGACAAAATAAAGTCATCAAATATGACTCGATAAAATGTGCTATTCCAAAAGCGAAAAGCACTCGACAATATATTCTCAACGCCAAAGTTGCGATCAATTTCTGAATGCCGCAAATTTGCGAAGGTAAGACCCCAGATCCGTTCTGCTGGGCGTGGCATCGCCAAAGACTGCGCTCTGCTACTTTTATCCGTATAAACAGATACGAAGAAAAATCCTAACGGACGCGTTAGGTACCCGATAAATTTGACTGGGACTCGACAGAATGGTAAGACCTTAAGCGGCACCTGTCGAAGTTTACACCAGTATCCCGAGATCATGTCCAGGGACGTGATCTTGAAGTAGGTTTTTGCGGATTGCCACTAGAGCAGTTAACTAGTACCTGATCCGTCAGATGAACTAGCCCCAACTACCATTATCCCTGTACAATATAGAATTTTATGTGAAGAAGCATAAATAAAAGCTCTCGAATAAATATAAACAGTCGAGATTTCCCTTGATTCTACGATTCAAGCAAAATCTCGGGGGCTACTGACATAGGCATCCCAAATGGGCCTGCCGAAGATAGTACCCGGAGTTTACTGAAGGCCCACTATCCGAAGAGTAAGAAGATTCAAGAGTCCAAGATATATTAAGGAAAGCTAGAGTTGTAATAGGAAGAGTTATTTGTAATCTGGCGGGATGAGTTAGAAACCATCCCGAACTCTGTAACTTGTACAAAACGAAACCCTCGGCTCCACCTCCTATATAAGGGGGAGTCGAGGGACAAAGAAAGGATCGAATCTACTGTCAACATAACCCTAGTTTTCGTAATCGTCGAGTACTTTTCGCCTAAACCTTCGAGATCTACTTGCCCTCTACTTCTAGCAAAACCCTAGTCTACAATCTGTAGGCATTGACAAGTTAATCCTTTGTCAATGGGAATTCGTGATTTAGATACTGAGAATATTTACGCAGCATTGATTTCTGTCGGATAGCCTCACTTACCACAAGCACCAAAGAAAAAATGCGCGAAAGAACTATAAAAACTAACTAAATATTACATCAGCTGCAAGGCATTGAAAAAAATATTACAGAACCCAGAGAAATTGAATGGTAATTAAACCTAGCAATACAATGAAGCGATCCGGCAATCTTTTAAGTTGTCCATGCAGCACCTATATCTGAAACAAAGACATTACAAGTTAAGACAGCAACAATGGAAAGGCAATGACACTACAATATTGTTTGGCAAAGAATTTGGAACTCATCATTTCGTCGTTATAACAAGATCATTGTAATGCGCACAATAAGCAAACAAAGAGTGCATGCCGCATACCAACAACCAATATAACAGAGCATGTTAGAATGAAATAGCAGACTTACTACTGTCGAGTCCCATGCAAACCAACATGTTCAGGGAGTACAAAATTGGCATGAACAACATAGTAGCAGGCTATAAATTTTGTAACAACGACTGAGCAAGATGAAGTTATGATGGCTACATCTACAGAGCAGGGAATGTAAACCAAAAATAGAAGTTACGATGGCAAAAGCTAAAGAGGAGGGAATGTGAACCAACATGTGCCAAGTGCAATTACTTCATTTTGGCCGTGAACTAAATAATACTCCTGAACTTATAGTGAAGGGGATGCAAATCAAGATGTTTCGGGATATAAACTTGTAATGAGCAACACATGGAGGATAGTTAATGCTGGAGCTTAGGATGGACCAGATACAGAATATAGTGGGATCACCTGTGAACTTGTATAAGAGGGAATGCAAACCAATATGTTCAGCTTTCCATATGTGAGCGCCATGCCAAGTCAGAGAAACAAGTCAATAATGCAGCTTTTGAAGAACAAGATGGCACGCAAAATTATTATCTAGTAGTATGACAAGTTTATTTGTACTACAGGCTAGATAGCAGAGTGATAGCATGCCAAACTAAGTCCTTACTTTGTTAGCTTACAATGAACTAGATACAAAACAATGGCATCACCTGTAGTACAGGGAATGCAAGCCAACATGTTCATGGAGTAAAAAATTGGCACAAACAACATAGTAGCAGGCCATAATTTTTGTAACAACGACTGAGCAAGATTAAGTTATGATGGCTAGATCTACAGAGCAGGGAATGTAAACCAAATATAGAAGTTACGATGCCAAAAGCTATAGAGGAGGGAATGCGAACCAACATGTGCAATTACTTAAAATTGGCCATGAACTAAATAATAGCAGGATGTTACTATAATACCTACAGTATAATTTTTGTAACAACGACTGAGCAAGATAGAAGTTATGATGGCTACATCTACAGAGCAGGGAATGCAAACCAAAATGTTCAATCGCTTAAAGTTAGCAATGAAGTAGAAAATAGCAACGTGTTACGGTCATAGCTAGGAATGAACTAAAAGAGCTTCAGACAAACAAGCATCTGAACCCAGAACATGGCGCTAAAACAAGGGACTTACATTAGGAGAAGCACTCTGTGGGAGTCACAGCAGATCTTCCTGGGGTTGATAGATCCGGTGATGAAGTACGCTACATGTGCTACTTGGGGTTGGAGAGACGGCCATTACACTTCATCGTTACTCATCTCATCTGCAAAAACGTAACGGCGCGTCGTTAGCACAAACAGGTTCCCCCAAGATTAAACAAGAACTTGCAGGCAAGCATTAGAAAAGCGACAGTAGAAGAGTTTAGATCATGCACTGCGCCGGTGAAGCAGATCCGGTTCATGCACAGCGGTGTCGGTGAGCAAGATCCGATGCGGTGGACGACGGATCCGGCGAAGCGGCTCCGGCGGGGTGGACGATACCGCAGCTGAAGCGACTGCGGTAGACTATTTGGATGAGCATATGGTTTCGAGGTTCGGCGGGGATGATCCGGTCCGGTTGATGACGGCGTCGATGAAGCGGCTCCGGCAGGCAGCCGGATGACGAGGATCGCGAGGGCTCGGGTAGGCCAGGGAAGTCCGGCGGGGATGTTCCGGTGCGGTGGTCGTGGAGGTGGTAGAGAGAGGGACTTGAGAAGTTCCGGTGGGTGGTCTCAGATGAGAGACTGAAGGAAATGTATTTTTTTGGGAGGGTTTCCGGGCTAGGGAGGTGGTGATCGAAAAAATGACGGGCAAACCCCTCACCAACCGACTTTGCTGTCATCTCCACAGGGGTAGAATGGGAATTTGGAAGCGTGTGAAATTTTTGTATTTTGTGGGCGGGAAGTTTTGCCGCTATGAGATTTTGAATTTCGCTAAGGTACAAGTATAATGATAAAAAATTGTGACACCGTACTAGTACCTCTGTTCATGGCCGAGTGCAAAATCAAATCATCATCACGTTGAATATAGGTCACTACCATGATCATGATCTATCTTCTTAATCCCATTCAAAAATGCGTTTGAAATATTTCAGGATTGGTGGGAGATTTTGCCGCCCGACAGAGATTAAATTAAACCACACGTTCGACAATTCAAACTTGAGACCTTGGCTATGATACCATTTAAGTTCGAACTGATTCAAAAAAGGCTAGGCAATTAATTTATATAACATCCACAGGAACAACTACCAAGTTGATCCCAACCGCAGATAAATGCATCCACCAACAAAAGTCTGAACGGTGCCTTAATCCAAGGAAACATTTCACAAGACCAATGTACTCACTATGTTAGTGTTCATCTCCAATTATCTATGGCATTTTCTTAGTCTTTGGGAGATTATAACGAACTTGATTGGCCTCGTGCAAGAGGGGCATCACATGCTTCTAATCTCGATCTCAACATGTCAACTTTTGTTCTTAGCATAGCTGTTGCAACTCGTTCTACTTGGAGTTGTTCCTCCAAAACTTGAGCAGAGAAAGACTTGGACTTGGGCTTCAAAACCCAGCATTTCGCAGGAAAGAGTTTTTGGTGATATCTTTATCTTTCCCGGGTTTTGCCATCTCAAATTTCATATTAGCCAGACAAGTTTTGAGTTGTGTAAAAAGAAAAGTTATTACAGAGAAAAATGCAGATGGTAGATTTAATGTGTACGAACTACTTTTAATCATACAAGTTGACATGCCTGACTATAATAAGGACCATCTATCTTGCTAGCAGGCATAATTATTAATGGGCTACCATGTACGGGAACCGTATCCTCTAACGTGAAGGAGCTAAGTCAGGAAAAATAAAGAAGCAAAGTCAGGCTTCTGTAGCATAAGTACAAGGTTATGCACTGTCTTTAACTAATAAAGGTGATTACTGTAGATGTTTAAAAACTAAACTAAATTTTATTACACCATAATTTTCTCTGCATGTAATTACTTCAAATGCAAGACACAAGTTTGTATTGTGCAAATTAATTTAAATTATTTGGATTTTAGACATATGGTTTGGGGGAAGGAAAGTTAGAGTACTGTAGCTTCTCTAACTTTTCACCTTCAAGTTAGAGTACTGTAGCTTCTCTAACTTTTCACCCATGTACGTAGTCCTTCCAAGAAACAGCCGTTATTGCATTACGAGCAGAAAACAGTTCACACGTGCGCTCAGATTCAAATTTTCAGCATGCAGTCGATTTATGGTTTAATTGAAGTACACATCAGGATATTATTTCACACAAAATACAGCAGCCACATGGAACATATCTAATTTTAGTACAACAACAAAATTTGCAATTATTACAGACCACGAAATTTTGAACGAAATTTTGAGCAGTAATTAGTTACAGCATTGGCATCAGCAGTCCACTTGACTGAACAACAGAATCAAAGTTTATTTAGACACCTTCAATTCCCAGACACATCACAACTGGCTTACCATGACAAGTGCATAGGAGATTCTTTAGAACATTTTCTGTCAAAGTTTGCCTATTTTTCAATTCATGTATCTCTTGGCGTGTCTTGGCAATTAATTCATCAGCATCTTTGTTTTCCCGCCCAAATATATCAACTGCCTCTTGGAGTGCATCCCCGAAATCTCTTTGTGCCGGATTAAGTTGACCAATAGATACCATGGGCCTATGCGAGCAATATGCACTCTCACTGCTGCTTTGTGAAACATCAATACTTGAGGCATTGGCCCTTGCTTCTGGCATTGTAGCTTTATTTGAAGCCTGAAATTTAGATAAAACAAGTTACAACATCATATGATGCAATAAAAGACCTCCAATTTCAAGAACATCATTGAGCTGATATAACACAACAAGCAATCAAAAATAGAGCCTCGTACATCTATTTCTTCTGGAATGGTTGGTGTACCGGACTCAGTGGACCAATGAGAGCACGTGCCACTGTCACTGTTGCTCTGTGAAATGACCGCAACACTTGATAAATGGGTTGTCCCTACTGACATTACAGCTTTGTTTGCAGGCTGAAACTAAGACAAAACAAGTTAAAATGCAATACAATACAAGGCAAACAAACAGCATTGTTGACATAATTTTGAAAGAACCATGGGCAGATACAACAAAGAAACCAGTTAAGCCACATGCCTCTTAGAACAAACCAAACTAGATCATGGCGATGATGTATACAATGAACCAAGCAACTAGACATCATGTGCCCAATAACGAAGCCAGGTCACTGCACAGAAGAAATCTAGCAAATAGCCAAATACAGTCAAAAGATGTGCATGTTGGATTTGATACTATTAGGAAAATAATGTATGATTGATTTAAGCATGACTCAGATAGTGCCTTCGACATCGCAGAAGGTCAATGCAACAATTAATTGTATGGCTTGTATGAAGTGCCATAACATTTAAATTAAGCATAACGAGGCATTGCTTAATCTGAGAACTGAGTGCTAGCTCAGTGGCAAGGCTTGCAAGTGCGCAGCCAGCCCACCCGGGTTCGAGTCCCAACAGGACCGAATTAAATGGGGTGTTATCTAGCGCGTATAAATTCGCTGCTAGAGAGGTCTCATCATCTATCTCACAAAGTATAGACAAGGGAGGGAATCTTCCTACGTTGGTCAACGTTTAGGCAATGCTTAATCTTGAATTCATGATCAAACTCAAACAAAAAAGGGCATATAACAAGTAGCACCATGTGCATCATGTATAATAGATTACTAGAAACTGAATGAAGCAATTGAACATGGAGCGTATTATATAAACAGCCAGATCATTTGAATATGGATATACCACATCATGTCAATGGGACTCAGAAAAACAAAGCTAGACATTTAAACAAGTAATATAACTATTTTTTCACCATGTTTCAAGTAGAATAGGAAGCTAGGTTAGGAATAAAGCAATCATGTTTCAAGTAGAATAGGAAGCTAGGTTAGGAATAAAGCAATAAAAAAACACAAAGTGCATCATTTCAGCTAGGATCATTTCTATCAAACTTCATGCACTAGCCATGGAACAACAGGCAAACTCAATGAAGCAACAGGCAAAAAATTAACATAATAGAATTTCAGGACTTGTATTAACATAGCCAAATCATGTAACTTATACAAATGCATGCCGGATGCCAGATGGGTCAAAGGCAGTGTGCAATGTTCCATATGGTCATTGTTTATATTTTATTAGATTCCATTAGGCAACTTAGGTAGTGCAACATACAGAAAATGATGCAATTGAACTATGCACATGAGGTAAATTAACATTCCAAAAAAAAACAGGGAACTTACGTGAGCTTTTTTTTGAGTCACACGGACCTCATCGGGTACTTGGACAGAAGAACCTGGTGCCTCACTGTTTCTCCTCTGCATGAAGGAGAGGCCAATTGTAAACAGAAACAGGTCCAAGATATAGAAGTTTGCATTAAGCAATATACAAAAAACAGCAGGTACTTACATGATTATAGGCGAGCTTTACTCTACGTTTATGAGTGTAAGATGTGCCTGCTGCACGTGTAATAACAACAAACAGTTACTGAGTCACGGCTTTGCTATAATTAAATTGACACCAAATAGTAGTAGAAGCATTATGACGTGCATAAACATGTAATACAGGATCGCAGAAAGATATCAAACATGATGTAACTAGAGCAGTAGCCTACGGCCAAATAGTGAGAAATTGTAATCGTGTCAATTGTGGACTTGTATAGCCTACTCCAACTTGTTTGGGAATAAAGGCTTTGTTGTTGTTGTTGTTGTCAATCGTGGACATGTAGAGCATTCAACGGCTCATGATTGGTGGCTCATATTTTGTAGAGTTTCAGCGAATGGGTGGGTTAGGTTACTCAGACCACCACACTGTGTATTTATATCATCTGAGTTAGGGTTACAATACTACTGGACATGGGCCTCTATGGGCCTCACACTGGATACAATATTACTACAGCGCTACTACTAAACTCACTCATGGTCCAACACACCCCCTCAAGATGATCATGGGTAAACAACCATGGCCATCTTGCAACAACAACATGACACATATGACAACTACCAGTAATGAACATTCAGCATAACTCCTAGGATACATGACAGCATTGCACTTTCCATCATCTTGTCATCTCGATTCATCTCTTCATCAGCAGCGAAGATATCCAGCTTCAACCATCTGGGATACGCACAACTCCTAACCATACACGTCCTCAACAACCCCGGCTGCCTCACCACACAAGTTCCGCAGAACCATCCACACTCGCCTCAATGTCCTCAGCCTCTCTTCTCCACTCTGCCCGGCCACCTCTTCCGTCTCTCCCACAAACCCCCAGCCAACTCCTGCCTCAACCATCCACTCCTCAAGCACCCATGCCTATCCCCGCCAGGCCTCAACCAGTCTCACCTCAGGCACGCATGCCTTTCCCCTGGACATATCCACAACCATCACCATCACCACTAAACCGCAGCCTCATCAACTCCATCACGACTCAACCGCAGCCTCATCAACTCCATCACCACATATCCTCACAGCCTCACATCTCCATTTTCTCCTCACTTCCACTCGGATGGCGCCTCGTCTGCGCGCCACGGCCAACCCGGCGTACCGCACCCGGCCACATCGACCGGCTCGCGCCGGTCAACGTCCAGCACCAACCTCCGGCTCCGCCTGCGCTCAAAGGCTCGCCCCACTCCGCAGGCCTCCAACTTCTGCCCCTCACACGGATCCAGATCTCTCGCCACGGATTCACTTCCTCTTCTCTCCTTTCTAAACCAAAACGATCTTCACCCTCTTCTTTCTCCCCGCGAGCAGCAGCCGATCTCACACAGCTCACATCGTGTGTGTGATAGCCGCAACCCACGCAGAGCACTGATGCGGCCTCCCGCCGCCTGGATTTCTACATCTCAACGGTGGGTTTTGTGATCAAAGGAAGAACTTGTTTGGTACTGTTTTGTGGCGGCTAGCGGAAGGAAACCTAGGCTCTGATACCATGTAGAGTTTCAGCGAATGGGTGGGTTTGGTCACGGAAAAACATACTTATGCGTCGTGTTTAAACCTAAAGGATGAGGTGGTTATCAACGAAAGCACTTGTAAGTTAGAAATATAGCACGAATTCAGAAATACGATCGGCTGCAATACTCCTAACGTAACAAAACGCGCAGGATGTCCGGTTACCTATTTACGGGCGGCGTTTAGACGTGTTCCGCGTTCTTACGGGTGACGTGGAGGTCGGCGAGGGACTCTTGTTGCGGTGGGTGCCGGGGAAGCAGATCTTGGGGGTCGGAGAAGGACATGTCTGGGCGGTCGATGAAGTGTTCAGCGCGCCGGCCGAACTAGAAGGTCGGTGAAGCGATGATGTGCGGTGCACGATGGCGTCGGTGTCGGCGAAGCTGGTCGGGTGCGGTGGTCGATAGAGTCGGCGAACGAGATACGGTGCGGTGGACGCCGGAGTAGGTGCGGATCAAGCGGATAGGGCAGCCTCGGGGTTTGAAGCCGTGGCAGCTTGAACGGCAGTGCGGCGGCCGGGAAGATACTGGAGGTAGGCAAGAGGGGCGGTTTCTCCGAGGGCTTGCAGTGCGAAACTAGGGCGAAGCTGGGCGAAGCTGGGCGATAGAGGAGTAGAAGGGAATTTCGCAGTCCTTCTTTTGAGGAAAAAAATATTCGCAGATCTGAAACTTTGCGGCGCGAGATATTTGGGCGTTGGCGGGGAATTTTACCGCTCGATGATATTAAATTTTGGCTGTAGTAGGTTTTTTTTTTAGAGTATGTAATAATAATAAATAGTAGGCCCTACTAGTACTGTACGTCTGTTCAGGAATCCAAGGGGGTAGAGGTAGAGGTATAGATATATAGACAATATAGAGATATAAGAAATGGCGGGGGCTAGCGGAAATGCACTTTTCCTCATAGGAGCATATGCTCCCATTATGTGAATCCATATTTCAAAGTGTCAAAAAATTCTAAACTAAAATTTTACATGTATATCTAGACATTTTATGTTGGTACACAAGTTTTCTCACAAAAAAATTATGTGGCTCCTATAAAAAAGACAAATTTTGATGTTGTAACACGACTACGTACAGTATATTTTTTGCCTTTTTTTACACGCCACACAAAATGTCGTTTTTCCAAGAAAACTTGTGAACGAACATATGATGTCACAATGTATACCAAAAAAATTAACATTTATATAATTTTTTTTAATCATTTTCTATAATTGGTGCATATGCACGCGTGTGCCAAAACGCCACCTCCGCAGGCTAGGAGTTTCTAAACTTCTTATGGCACATCAAATAAAATGTTGTTCAAACAATAATAATAATGTGCTTATGATTGTTACTCCCTTCCACCATGAATAAAGTCCACATCGGTTTCGTGTCAAACTTTGACTCGATATTTAGGTACCCACATGATAGTGCTAGTATCATAGCTAGTATCATACACATTGGTCCCACAAAAATGTTGATGTGACAGCTAATTAAGTAGGAGAGAGGAGATTAGTGTAACATAGGTAGATACTGTATCATAGCGCAAACAACGAGAAAACTTAATGCTAAGCAAATCTTGTACACAAATTTGCATTGAGATTCTAAAAAATAATAAATGTAGCATTACTATGATACTACTCCATGATACTACCCACTATAGAAATAGTATGACCAGCCTAATTTTATGACATCCGCAAAATATACCATTGGAAAGTTCATCGAAACAAGCATCCGATGATATAGTTTTGAATGACATGCAACTCATAATTGGCGGGCCCAAGTATTAGTCTAAGTTTGCCTCTGAAAACAAATTGGCATTGTACTCTAGGACAAAGGGAGACTACTCGCAATGGCAATATCATAAGTAGTATCATGCACTACATGCATGCAAAATGTTGATGTGTCATATCAGTTAATGATGAAAGAGACGATAGTGGTATCATAGGTAGATATCGTATCATATCATGTAGAACTAGAAAAATTACTGCCAAACTAATCTTGTACACACTTTTGTATTGAGATTCTACAAATCCCTAAATACATGTAACATATTATACTACTACATGATGATACTATGGACTGTGAAAATAATATCGTACATTAGTATCATATGTATGATACTATTATATGATACTCCCCATTGTGACTAGTCTAATAATAACAATAGTACTCAAATTTGTCTTGTCCCTCGGGTGTTTAGAAGTATATGTTCGGTCCCTCACGTATTTAAGAATTATGTTTGGCCCCTCAACTCTAATGTGGTCAAAATTGAGCACTTGAACACTTAGTTAGGTCTAGCAATGATAAAAACTTGATTGGTCTGTTTATTATTTGTTATGTGGCACGGCGGCAAAGCATTTTGCTAAATCTCAAGCACACATAGTTGGGGTCCATTAGAGGGACTAATTAAATCAAAGTACAATGGATTATAAAAGCAGGTTTTATCATTGATTAGCTTTGCAACGGCCTATCAACTGTAAGTGTTGCATGTGTTCTAAAGAACTATGTTCATCGTCACAGATCAAGAGGAGTACGCAGTGGAGGACGCACAAAACAACCATAGGCCAGGTGGGCACACCTTACTAATTTTCTTTTTTCCACTTTATATGTGATAATTTTTTACATAATTAATTAACTAAAACATTTTAAAATAGGGTGGGCCATTCAACCCAAACACCATGTTGCGTACGTCGCTGAGGGTAAGGGGTTTCATCTTCGTTCTATGGTATGAGTATGTAATGCGCGTGATACTCATCGAAGACAATATATATAGCAGACATCACATCAGATGAGCCTATGGATAAAAATGGGCCAAATCATATCTACTAGTGCACAAATGAAGTTAAAAATAGGTCAACCTTCATTAAACCGATACTACTTAAAAGACCATTGTTTGACCTAAGTAAGCGTATATATGAGGTCAGTAATACTAGTCACAATGCATAGTATCATATATAAAAGTATGGTGTGTATGATACAATTAATACTACATGTTACTATGTCAACGATGCATGGTATCATGTACTAGTATCATAATCTTCTTATATTAATTGATTTGTAGAATCTCAATGCAGATCTATGTACAAGATTATTTAACATTAAATTTTCTAGTACTACGTGCTATGATACGTGATGCGGGGTGGCCTTTGGACACCTACGCCTCAAGACCAACAAGTGAAGCCCCGACTATCATCGACGCTACACCATGGCCAAGGAGTACCCCAAGTGGACCAACAACACAAACCCCCGCCATATATGTCAAGGTGAACTCCTTCCTCTCTATGGTCGATCTCAACACCAACTTGAATGGTATGCTACCTCATGCCTATCATCTTGATGTCTATAGGTGCCGACGTCGACAAGGACCAAGAGAGAAGGAACCCCCATGGAGCATGGAAGAAGGAAGAAGAAGAAGGGAAGAAGAGGAGAAGGAAGAGGAAGAAGAGGAGGGAGGAACAGGCCGGCCAGCCCAGAGGCCGGTCAGACCGGGCCACAGACCGGACAGGCCGGCGCAGAGGCCGGTCAGACCGGGCCACAGACCGGGCGCACCCAGGCATCGCACCGGAAGCCAACCGGACGGAATCTGCGAGGTTTCCGGTTTGCGGCCGGTCGACCGGACCAGTGACCGGACCACCCGGTCCACAGCCCGGTCTGACCGGCCCCAAACCGGATCCGTCGGGTTTGACCCACCCACTTGTACCTTTTCGACCCATGTTGCCTTGTATGCATATATAAGACCCCAGCTCGCCCCCATAGCTGGTTAGACAAGATTTGGGCTTAAACATGACTTTGAGCTTTGTCTCCCTAGGGTTTCATCCCCTTTGTATCAAGGCACCCCATGTTGGATGATTGGATCTATGTGAGTGAGATTCTAGTGTAGCCCACTCTCTCTCCCTCACCTACCTCCGTCCTCAACACCGATCTCTCACTCCGGGATTCTACCTCGAGTCTCTCCCGTGGTGATTCTATTGGCGTGGTCCATCGAGCCACGAGGGTAAGTATCGATTGTATCGGGTTGGTGTGCGTTGTGTTCTTCGCGTTCTTCGTGTTCTTCCGCCTCTCCCTCTCTTTCCCCCTTTGATTCTTGGGTCATTCGCAAGATCGGGCCACACACGGGGTCTTAGACCTCATCATATGGTATCAGCAGCCTTTGGTTTCCGCGAATTCGACCCCCCACCCACCCAATTTCGTCTCTAAAAATTTTCCCCAAAAATCCCCAAAAAATAGCCCTAATTTGCCTTTGGATGGATCTGCGATTTGGTTGCGTTTTGAGTGGTTTTGGTCCATGGATTTGGTGTTGAGGTGCTTGATCTACTATTTCCCCCACTTTCTAGCCCCCAATTCCATCGTTTTCCTTCGATTTGGGTCGATTTGGCTTGATTTAGCTCAAGAACAGGAGAGAGAAAAACTGTGCCCCGCGAAATCCGGTCGACCGGGCGCCAACCGGGCCAGTGACCGGACAGCCTGGTGCCAGGGCCGGTCAACCGGGCGCCAGACCGGGCGCCAACCGGGCGCCAACCGGGCGCCAACCGGGCGCCGACCAGGCCAGAACCCGGTCAACCGGGCTGTAGACCGGGCAGGCCGGTCCAGGGCCTGGTCAACCGGGCGCCAACCGGGAGCCACCTCCACCACCACCTCCGCCAACCACCGCCACCCTCTCCGCCGCCGGCAAGCACCGCCACCCTCCCAAAACCACCGGGAAACATCACCGCGGCCCCATAACCTCCGCCGCAACCGCAAGGGCATCGACACCACCCACCACCGGCATACCACCACCACCACCGCCGAGCTACTTTGACCCATCTTATCCGCTAACTTGTGTTTGCTTGTTTCGGTTTGAGTGCCTTGTTTGTGACACTAACCCGCAGCTCCGAAGCGCGCGACGACATCCTCGGCACCCCGGACTTGCAAACGTACTCTTGACACCACCGCCATCATCGCAAGTTGTGTGCTCATCACCGCCTACACCTCTTAGGTATAACTTGCATAACCTTGTAACCCCTCTTCTTTTGCGATCTATCCTATCGAGCATTGCTTATCTAGTGTTGCGAGACATTGCACGTGGCCCCGATTGTGAGGTGTGTGTGTAGTGTGGAGTCAAGCTTCTAAGCAAAACTCGTGTGGCAAGATAGCAAAAGCGAGCTAACGCTAACATAGTGCGAGAAAAAGCCGCCAAAACACAAAAAGAGTGCAAGTGCACCATAGAGCAAAAGTGTGCGAGTGCCATCATACATACATATACACAAAGAGTGTAAGTGCCACCAAATACAAAAAGAGGAAAAAGCTTTTAAGCAAAAGAGAGAAAAGAGAAGAGAGGCCGCGTGTGAATCTTGTTGTCTTTTCGTTTGCAACCAAAGCTTTGCCTCTCCTTGTGTTAGTGTGACACCGAGCAACCTTGCTTTCGGGCTTCATACACTTTTCCGCTCATTCCTTGGTCGCACTAACCCCGCTTATCCCGTGTGTGAGTTCCATATCTTTTCCGTGTTTATAGTGATCATCGCTTTGACATTTGAGTTTTTGGATCTTACCCACCCTTAACAACAAACTTGATTTCGGATTTCATCTTTTGGCTTTCCACCATACTCACCTAACACCATATTTGCTAGCTTTTGCGTGTGTCTTTGTGTGAGTGCCCGATACAATTGTTCTAACTCTTGGTTTGTTGGATCACCCCAATCTTGTCATACCACGGTAAGATTGCGAGGTAGTGTTCTTCCACTAACATACACCATATAGATCTTGTCGTGCTAACATGGATAGCGAAGACGAAGATACGGAGGAGTACACGGAGCACTTCGAGGAGGATACCTCTTCAAGCACCGCGGATGTGGAGGAACATGTGGAGCTCTACACCGACTATAGCTCCGCAAGCATCGCCAACATGACCGACTTCGAGGAGCTCTACACCGAATATGGCTCCGCGAGCATCGCCAACATAGACGACATCGACGAGCTCTACATCGACACTTGCTCAACAAGCATGGACGACATGGTGGAGCACAATCACGAGGACGACATCGACCCCACCATGTCCACCGCCGATGCTCCCACATACCCCTACTTGGCCAATGGAGCTACATATGAAGATCGAGGACCTCCACGATGGCATCATCATGTGGATCATCAAGAGCGTCCCCAACATATTCGGCATCGACACACTTCTCCGAGCTCCACAAGGCGCCATCATGAGAGTGCCTTTGCACAAGATCATCGACATCACGGACATCATATGGAGCATCAAGAGCGCCCCCAACATGAGCCATCACCTAGGCAAGGCAAGGACCGTCATCGACTCACACCATCTCATGATCGTCGTCGACCACCACCACCTCATGGTCTACATCGACATCCTTCCACACATGATCTTCGACGACACCACTCAAGACATGGTGATGAGGCAAGAAGACGAGAGCCTCGACATGAAGACCTTCCTCATAAGGCGACTTCTACCTCTTGCGCCACCACCACAATGGCCCCTACCTCGTCATATGCCTATGGACTCCGATGCTACAAGTGCAAGCAACAAGGCCACCTTCCACGGGAATGTCCCAATCTCCTATGTGAGGTGTGCAAGGCCAAGGGTCACGTGGCATGGCAATGCACAACGCCAAGCGCCAAGAAGCTCTACTTCGACGAGCTCAATGCACAAGTCTCCAAGATGCCACCACTTGATGACGACTTAGGAGGCGATGGAGTTGAGCATGGTGAGCATGGGATTCTCCCTTCACCTACGGAGGCGCATGGAGTTGAGATGGTTGAGCATGGGATTTTCCCTTCAACCAAGGAGGCACATGGAGATGAGCAAGTCGAGCCTACTCCTATATGCTTGATTGATGAGTTGGTACCAACCCCATGTGAGCATGAGAGCCACTTAGCCCACTTGAGCGAGAGTGATAGTGAGTTGAGTGACTTCCACCCCATATGTGAGTTTGAGTGCTTCCATTTGGAGGACATGAGTGATACACAAAGTGAGTTGAGAGAGGTAGATGATAGGTCCATGGAGGACATCGCATTTGCTAACACATTAACCTCTCCCTCGCTTGTGTCTTCTTATGTTGCACTAGGTACCACGGAGGACGAGTTCCCGCTCATGGAGAAGATGTACATGGTGCATGAAGACGATGATATCTCACCATGCTTGCTCCAAGATGGACATGTCGACCACATGGATCCTCCTACTTCCACAACACCTACATCACATGAGTCGGCCTTCAAAGGTAACAACATAGGTGTTGATGATGCCATGATCCCACTAGTGGACATGATGACTTATGAGTGCATGCATGATCTTGATGATACATTTGCTACGTCACATGCTTCTTTCATATTCCCATGCGATGCTTTGCTTGATAACATTGTTGATCATGTGGAAGTGAATGCTTGTGATACCATGACCATGCCATGCTATGAGAGCTTCAATTGTTCCACCATTGCTTGCAATATGTCGACCACTTGCTCTTTACCATGTACTGCTTGCAATGATAATGACAAGGATGACATTAGCTTCCGCATGCTTTGCCCCAAATGTTTACACTCTTCCATGATCCTTGCATCCAAGATTGCGAACAATTGCTCTTTCTTATGCTTGGTATGCAAGAATGCTTATTTTATTGTTCACGAGATGGCCCCCATAGCCTTCTCAATCTTTGATGATCATGAGTTACCACATGCCATGAATGCACCTTCTTGCCATATGCACCATCGCCATGCATTTCATACTATCTTGCTTGACACTAATGGTGATGTGCACAAGACATGGAACATCATGATGGATGATGTATTCATCTACCATGCACACACGCTTTTTGTCTTGTTTCTTCCATGTGTAGGTACACGGACGACCACTTCCACCGCTACGGAGCATGAGCTCACGAAACGCGCAATTGAGAGCTACCCCATCAAGGACCTAACCCGTGGGACTCACACCAAAGGGTATGTTTCCCAACGCCTTCGCCATCATGTGTTTCCGACATTTCTTGTCGAGCTTCCGGTTTGGTCCAACTCCTCGTCACCTCTTTTGCTTCTTACGCAACATATCTTGAAACATCTTGTTGGCACAATGGTTGTTGTATGTCTTGATGAGATCATCATACACTCCGAGAATCTCAAGGACCATGTCATACATGTGAGAGAAACCTTATGCACCTTGTGCCACAAGTTACACAAAAAGTTGCTCTCCTTTGGATTTTTCATTTCATCTTTGGCAATTGCAATGGATTCTTTGACACTTGAGGATACCCATACTCGGCTCACGCCAACCATACTTTCCCAAGCTAGAAGTCTCCATAGCTTTGCCATTGCACATAACAATTTTGCCCCAAATTTTGCCGCCGATACTTGCCTTTTGATTGTTCCATTTGTGTGGGACAATGCTACACACAACATTTTTGACACCTTCCAAAGCAAACTTTTACTTGCACAAATTTTTGTCCTCCCACATTTTGGATACATCGACACTCTTTTGATCACCATTTTTGCCCAATGCCTTTTGGAGAAACGACTTGATGCTTCGTATTTGATTGAGAGCCTCTTGTTCGTCGGTCACCAAATTGGCATCCACAAGCTTTCCTTTTGCAAGTTGTTTTTCCCCTTGTTCTTCTTCGACCGAGACTTGGCCCCTCCACCACTACATGGGAGACCCGTTATGGACTACAACAAAGACGCCTGCACTACGACGAGCATCCCTAAGGACACAAGGGCACCTATACAAGTCCTTCCCGTCTACCTCATCGGTGAGGAGGAGCAAGAGTCGAGGACGACTCTTTCCCAAGGGGGGGGAGATGATGCGGGGTGGCCTTTGGACACCTACGCCTCAAGACCAACAAGTGAAGCCCCGACTATCATCGACGCTACACCATGGCCAAGGAGTACCCCAAGTGGACCAACAACACAAACCCCCGCCATATATGTCAAGGTGAACTCCTTCCTCTCTATGGTCGATCTCAACACCAACTTGAATGGTATGCTACCTCATGCCTATCATCTTGATGTCTATAGGTGCCGACGTCGACAAGGACCAAGAGAGAAGGAACCCCCATGGAGCATGGAAGAAGGAAGAAGAAGAAGGGAAGAAGAGGAGAAGGAAGAGGAAGAAGAGGAGGGAGGAACAGGCCGGCCAGCCCAGAGGCCGGTCAGACCGGGCCACAGACCGGACAGGCCGGCGCAGAGGCCGGTCAGACCGGGCCACAGACCGGGCGCACCCAGGCATCGCACCGGAAGCCAACCGGACGGAATCTGCGAGGTTTCCGGTTTGCGGCCGGTCGACCGGACCAGTGACCGGACCACCCGGTCCACAGCCCGGTCTGACCGGCCCCAAACCGGATCCGTCGGGTTTGACCCACCCACTTGTACCTTTTCGACCCATGTTGCCTTGTATGCATATATAAGACCCCAGCTCGCCCCCATAGCTGGTTAGACAAGATTTGGGCTTAAACATGACTTTGAGCTTTGTCTCCCTAGGGTTTCATCCCCTTTGTATCAAGGCACCCCATGTTGGATGATTGGATCTATGTGAGTGAGATTCTAGTGTAGCCCACTCTCTCTCCCTCACCTACCTCCGTCCTCAACACCGATCTCTCACTCCGGGATTCTACCTCGAGTCTCTCCCGTGGTGATTCTATTGGCGTGGTCCATCGAGCCACGAGGGTAAGTATCGATTGTATCGGGTTGGTGTGCGTTGTGTTCTTCGCGTTCTTCGTGTTCTTCCGCCTCTCCCTCTCTTTCCCCCTTTGATTCTTGGGTCATTCGCAAGATCGGGCCACACACGGGGTCTTAGACCTCATCAATACGGTATCTACCTATGATATTATAATCCTCTCTCTCATCTTTAATTGCAGTGCCACATCAGCTTTTTTGCAAGCATGAGATGCATGATAGTGTACTACCTATGATACTCCCATTGTGGGTAGTCTAAGGGGGCAATGTTAGACCTAATTAAGTGTTTGAGGTTAGTTATGGACCGCTGTTATACCTAATTGTGTTTGAGGTCAGTTAGGGACCTTATTATACATAATTAAGTGTTAGAGGTGAGTTCAAATAATAATATATAGTTGGGGTCTAAAGTTCACCAACGTATGCAACACACGAGCTGCCAAATGTGTACTTAATTAACCCTATTAGGAAAACACAAGATTATCTCATTCAACAAAATATTAGGAAAGTGTATCACAATTGTATTTATCCCTTATCTCTCTCATGTTAACCGAGACAAGAGTTCGTTCTAGGTCAGCTCTATGACAATTAGCGTCGCAAGGGTGGTAACATAGGTGTGCAGTTGCGAAAGTTTTTTCCCAAGTTATCGACTTCCTCAATCCACACTTAATATTTGTGCATGCGGGCCTAAGTATATGGTACTACTTAGTTCTATTCCTAGTATATATGTTGGGTGACTTAGAAAAATCATACTTCGTACATGATTCCTTCGAAAATCCTTTAGGGCTTCTTTGATTCATATTAGGTTGGTATAAGATAATAGGATTTAGATCTTATAGGAATATTTCCTACACTAGTAGTTTGATTCATATGAACATATCCAATAGGAAATAATCCTATAGGAATCATCAAGTAGTGCAAATCCTAGTATAGGATTAAATATTTGGTCCTACCTCATGGAAAAATTCATTTGGCGCAATCAAACGCAACTCATCTTATTATAGGATTTAACTACACATGTCATCCCAAATCCCAATCCTACATTCCTACTCCTATGATTTCCCTATCCTGTGAATGAAAGGAGCCCTTAAAATCAAACTATCCCGCACCTCGTCGATTCGTATAAAGCCGACTCTAGCCAACAACTCTTCGCCCGACCTTTCTTCTTCACCATCAGGCCACCACACACTGTCATTTTCCATTGCAACGCATTTAGGGTGTGTTCGGTTCCAGAACCAAGTGGAATGGAATGGAACCGTTCCGCACCTAGAGCCCATTCTTGTGTTCGGTTGTGGAATGGAACGGAACCGAGTGGTTCCTCGAAAGGGAATATTCTCCCCATATGCAGAATGCACCCATTCCACCGAATCGGTGGAATGTGGTGGAACGGCTGTTACTTAGCCGCTATTAATTACAAAGCACTTCACTAATCCAACCAAAAAAATTATTAGTTGTTGTTAATTATGATTTTGAGATTAAAAAGGCCACTATTAATTACGATATTTAGACAAAAGATTAAACTTTAACTTCATTCCGTTCTACTCTCCAAATTCCCCGACCATACAAAAAATAACATTAATTACGATTTTAAGATTAAAAAGGCCATTAGGCGTTGTTAATTACGATTTTAAGATTTAAAAGGCTATTTGCCATTGTTAATTACGATTCTTAGACAAAAGTTTAGTTTAACCACATTCCGTTCTGCTCTCCAATTCCTCCAACCGAACAAAAAAAAGTACCATTCTGTACCTCCTTTTTGTCCAAACCGAACGCGGGGATGGAACCATTCCATTCCTCTGGAAAGGAACCATTCCTTACTAAAATCTTCTTGTGCCACCTCCCAGTTTAAAGGCCTACTCGCATAACCCTACAGCTCTGCACTCGCGTGGGCAACCGAACACACCTACATCATCAATGCCCCGCGTACTTATCCGCACCGCCTACAGCTCTGCACTCCTATGACCTATCCATGGCTGGGTAGTCAAAAAAAGCTGCGTCACCTGGGAAATCAACAAGCCACGCAAGCAAGTCGCAAGCATCATAAATTCCGAATCAATGCCTAGCTACAGTCTACCTGGCCTCCTCCCAACTCATTGTCCTTGAGGCCTTAACAAAGCCTTCTAAAAGGGTTTTATCAAAATATTCCATATGGATTAGTAAAAAAAACGCACCTGCTAAAGATTCATATATGCCCATTTGAATCTTGGTCAAATCCTAGGTTTGACCATGATTTAAACAAGTTTAAAACATGAATATGAAAATTAAGCATGTATCCTTCGTAGTCACTCCAAAATGAAGCTCTTGAGAGGGTTTTTGAAATTTCCATGTTTGAAACCAAAAAACCACGTACTTCTCTTCATGCTTGACTTCATAAGACAGAGTTTGGGGTTAGGGGTAGCTTGATACATGATTTTTCTCGTTTGAATATGTCTAGACCTTGTTATCAACTTAATTGAATGCTTACTATATATATGACATAAGAAGACTATGTGCATTGGTTTTTCATTTTATTGTTTTTTTAATTTTATGCCCATTTGAATCTTGGTCAAATCCTAAGTTTGACCATGATTTAAACAAGTTGAAAACATGAATATGAAAAATTAAGCATATATCCTTCTTAGTCACTCCAAAATGAAGCTCTTGGGAGGGTTTTTGAAATTTCCATGTTTTAAACCAAAAACCACATATCTTCATGCTTGACTTCATGAGATAGAGTTTAGAGTTAGGGGGTAGATACATGATTTCTCTGGTTTGAATATATCTAGACCTTGTTTATCAACTTAATTGAATGCTTACTAATGTGACATAAGAAGACTATGTGCCTTGATTTTCCATTTTTTTGTTTTTTCTGAATTTTTATGCCCATTTGAATCTTGGTCAAATCCTAGGTTTGACCATGATTTAAACAAGTTTAATAAAACATGAATAGGAAAAATTAAGCATATATCCTTCTTAGTCACTCCAAAATGTAGATCTTGGTAGGGTTTTTAAAATTTCCATGTTTGAAACCAAAAACCACGACTTCTCTTCATGCATGCTTGACTTCATAAGACAGAGTTTAGGGCTAGGGTAGCTAGATACATGATGTTTCTGGTTTGAATATGTCTAGACCTTGTTTATCAACTTAATTGAATGCTTACTATATGACATAAGAAGACTACGTGCCTTGGTTTTTCATTTATTTTCATTTATTTTGAATTTTTATGCCCATTTGAATCTTGGTCAAATCCTAGGTTTGACCATGATTTAAACTAGTTTAAAACATAAATATGAAAAATTAAGTATCTATCCTTCTTAGCCACTCCAAAATGAAGCTCTTGGGAGGGTTTTTGAAATTTCCATGATTGAAACCAAAAACCACTTCTCTTCATGCTTGACTTCATAAGTCAGGGTTTGGGATATATATATAGGGGGTACATACATGATTTTTCTGGTTGGAATATGTCTAGAACTTGTTTTTCAACTTGAGCTTATCTAGAGCTTGTTTTTAAATTTTTTATACCCATTTGATTCTTCGTCAAATCCTAGGTTTGTTGACCTAGATTTGAACAAGTTTAAAACATGAATATGAAAAGGTAAGCATGTATGCTTCTTAATTAGTCACTCCAAAATGAAGCTCTTGGGAGGGTTTTTGAAATTTCCATGATTTAAACCAAAAACCACTTCTCTTCGTGCTTGACTTCATAAGTTAGGGTTTAGGGATATATAGGGGGTAGATACATCATGATTTTTCTGGTTTTAATATGTCTAGAGCTTGTTTATCAACTTAATTGAATGCTTACTATATGACATAAGAAGACTATGTGCCTTGATATTTCATTTTTTTTAAATTATGCCCTTTTGAATATTGGTCAAAACCTAGGTTTGACAAAGATTTAAAAAAGATTAAAACATGAAAATGAAAAAGTAAGCCTTGATCCTTCTTATTAACTCCAAAATGAAGGTTTTTGGGAGGGTTTTTGAAATATCCATGTTTGAAACCCAAAACCACTTCTCTTCGTGCAGAGTTTAGGGTTAGGGGTAGCTAGACACATGAATTTTCTGGTTTGATATGTCTAGACCTTGTTTATCAACTTAATTGAATGCTTACTATATGACATAAGAAGACTATGTGCCTTGATTTTACATTTTTTTTAAATTATGCCCATTTGAATCTTGGTCAAATCCTAGGTTTGACCATGATTTAAACAAGTTTGTTTATCAACTTGAATGCTTGCTATATGACATCAGAAGACTATGTGTTTGGTTTTTGTTTTTTGAATTTGTTATGCCCATTTGAATCTTAGTCAAATCCTAGGTTTGAATATATATGTCTAGACCTTGTATATCAACTTGAATGCTTACTATACATATGACATAAGAATGTTATGTGCTTTGGTTTTTCATTCTTTTCATTTTTTCTGAATTTTTAGGGCCATTTGAATCTTGGTCAAATCCTTGGTTTGACCAAGATTTAAACAAATTTAAAACATGAAAATGAAAAGGGAAGTCTCAGATCCTACTTAGTCAATATAAAATGAATATTTTGGAATGTTCTTTAAATTTCAATGAATGAAACCCAAAACGACTTCCTTCATGCTAGACTTCATAAGATCGACAGGGGTAGATACATGATTTGTCTGGTTTGGATATATCTAGACCTTGTTTATCAACTTGATTGCTTACGATATGACATAAGAAGACTATGTGATTTGGTTTTTCATTTTTCTGATTTTTTTGAATTTTGTGCCCACCCATTTGTATCTTCGTCAAATCCTAGGTTTGACCAAGATAATTTAAACAAGTTTAAAACATGAAAATGTAAAGGGAAGCATGTATCCTTATTAGTCACTCTAAAATGAAGCTTTTGGGAGGTTTTTGAAATTTCGATGTTTGAAACCCAAAACCACTTCTCTTCACATGCTTGACTTCATAAGACAGAGTTTAGGGGTTAGGGGTATAGATACATGATTTGTCTGGTTTGAATATGTCTAGACCTTGTTTATCAACTTGAATGCTTACTATATGACATAAGAAGACTATGTGATTTGGTTTTTCATTTTTCTGTTTTTTAATTATTTTTCTGCCCATTTGAATCTTGGTCAAATCCTAGGTTTGAACAAGATTTAGACAAGTTTAACACGTGAAATTAAACGAATAAGTAAGCATTGATCCTTCTTAGTCACTCCAAAATGTACCAATTGATAGTGTTAACTTTGCTTCATGGAAAAAATAATGTCATGTAAATGAGTTAACTTGGATTTCCTACCCTTGAATCCATAGGAAACTTTGTTCTAATGCACTATTATAATCAACCGAGTTTTTACACCAACAGGTCTGTCACTTACGTGTGGTGCCCACGCGTGAGGTCCCACACTTGAGTGAGCACAAGTCACGTGCAATAGGTACGCCAACTCCCAGCCATCTTCTTTGTCAAGAGAAGACGCATCAGGATGCGTATTGGAAGTCTGTGGGTCCTTATGGATCCGTCGGGTTTCCCTATCACAAAAAACAAATCTCTCTCATTCTCGGCCTCGCTCGACTCGCTCGCTCGCTCGCACCTCCTCGCGCACCGACAAACCCTGCACAACAGTCAACATCATCATCATCACCCGAAAAAGGGAAGACACCATAATGCTCTGCCTTTTTTCTCTCCTTCCGAGTGATCCCTCTTCCTCCGAGTTTCACTCGACGGGCAAACGCACATCTGCAGCATAGTAATAATAAAAAGGTAGAAAAATCGATATACGAATCTATAATTAAATAGGTTAAACTAGGGTTTTGCCCTGTACTACAGATCAAGGTTCAAAAAAATCCAACTACGGGGTTCGAACAACACGATTCTAATCCAAGAACTTTTTCGACCTCATCCAAGTGGCCTCAAACTATAGGGTTAGCATCTAGTGCAGTATGTGTGAAAATGTATGCACTATGTGTGCTATAACTTGTATGTCTTTCAAATTTGAACCAACTTTGAATAAGTTTGAAATATTTGAAATGGGGCTTTTGGCTTAAACGTTTTGATGCGGGGTGGCCTTCGGTCACCTCCTCACCAAGACCAACAAGTCCCCCAAGTGGACCCATGACTCGTGCTCGAGCCAAAGCAATACATGACAAGGTGAACTCGCTCCTCACTACCCTCGACCTAGATACCCCATTGGATGGAATGCTACCTCATGCCGAGACACTTTGTGTGATTAGGTACATGGAGCACCAAGGCCCCGGAAAGGATGAGACGTCATGGTCAAGGGAAGGAGAGGAGCAGCAGAACCTGGAGATGAACATGGAGCCGAAGCCGACGTCGCCCGAAGAGCGCCAAGGAAGAAAAGGACGCTGGCCGGTCACAGACCCGGTCAGACCGGCCCCACGACCGGACGCCCCGGTCACAGGCCCGGTCAACCGGGCGCAAACCGGACCAGCTCCCTCGTACCGGACGACGACCGGACCCAGGACCGGATTCTTCGCAGAAGCCCGGTTGGCGACCGGTCGACCGGACCCATGACCGGATGGCCCGGTCACAGGCCCGGTCAGACCGGACCCCTGACCGGACAGCCCGGTCCCAGGCCCGGTCTGACCGGACGGCCAACCGGATCCGACGGGATTTCCCCACCAAACTGCTTTGACTTATCCATTCGCTGCACTGTTCGCCTTGTCGCTGGCTGTGTGTGCCTATTTAAGTAGCTGGGACCCCTCCTTTATTTCTCAGACTTGTTTAGAACTCAAACCTACCTTTGAGCTTAGTCTCCCTTGGGTATCATCCCTCTGTAATCAAGGCACCTTGGTTGTTGACTTTGAATTTGTGGAGTGAGATTCTAGTACTTGCTACTCTCTCTCCCTCCCCAAGTTCATCCTCTCCAATCCCAATCTCTCTCCGGGAATTCTGCCTCGTGCCTCTTCCGCGGAGATTCTGTTGGCGTGGTCCATCGAGCCACGGAGGTAAGCATCGGGTGTATCGGGTTGGTGTGCGTGCGTGAGTCTCGTAGTTCATCGTGTTCTTCATCCCCTCGCGTTTTCCCATCTCACCCGCTCGGTTTCGAAGTCAATCCGCAAGATCGGGCCACACACGGGGTCTTAGACCTCATCATATGGTATCAGCAGCCTTTGGTTCCCGCGGATTTGACCCTCCACCCACCCGATTTCGTTTCTAGAAAATTTTCCAAAAAATAGCCCTAAAGTGCCTTTTGACCGATCTGTGATTTGGTTGAGTTTTGAGTGGTTTTGGTCCGTGGATCTGGTGTTGTTGTGCTTGATCTACTATTTCCCCAACTTTTAGCCTCCAATTCCATCGTTTTCCTTCGATTTGGTCGATTTGGTTCGGTTTTCGTGAAGAACAGGAGAGAGAAAGTTCATCCCGAGCAATCCGGTTGAGCAGCCGGTCGACCGGGCTACAGACCGGACGGTCCGGTCCAGACGCCGGTCAAACCGGCCACGCAACCGGCCGGGCCGGTCCAGGATCCGGTCCAACCGGGCCTCCGACCGGGCGACGCAACGCCTCCTTCGACCTCGACATCCGGCGATCTCCACCACCACCACCACCACCACCACCACCACCACCACCATCGCAGGTATAACTTGCAGGTTTACCCTTGTAACCCCTCTTCCTTTTGCGATCTACCCTATCGAGCATTGCTTGTCTAGTGTTGCGAGACATTGCACGTGGCCCCGCATTGTGAGGTGTGTGTGTCGCGTTGAGTAAGGCACCCAAGCAAACACTCGTGTGGCAAGATAGCAAAAGCGAGGCTAACGCTAACATAGTGTGTGAAAAAGCCCCAAAAACACAAAAAGAGTGCGAGTAGCACCATACACCCCATACATACCAAAGTGTCCACAAAAGCCACCAAAGATACAAACGAGTGCAAGTGCCAACATATACAAGAGAGAAAAAGCTTTTAAGCAAAGAGAGATAGGAGAAGAGAGGCCGCGTGTGAATCTTGTTGTCTCTTACTTTGCAACCAAAGCTTTGCCTCTCCTTGTGTTAGTGTGACACCGAGCATCTATACATACACTTTTCCGCTCGTTCCTTGGTTGCACTAACCCCGCTTATCTCGTGTGTGAGTTCCACATTTTTCCGTGTTTATAGTGATCGCACTTTGACATTTGGATTTTTGGACCTCATCCACTTTTAACAACATACTTGATCTTGGATTTGTCTTTTGGCTTTCCACAACACTCGCCTAACACCATATTTGCTAGCTTTTGCGTGTGGTTTTGCGTGTGTCCCCGATACACTTGATCTTACTTTCGGCTTGGTTGATTGCCTCAATACTATCTTACCTTGGTAAGAGTGCGAGGTAGTCTCCTTCCACTAACACATACAACATAGTTCTTGTTCTTCCATCATGGATAGGAGTGGAGATGAAACAAGGGATGGAGAAGTCCTTCGGAGCACCGAGAGGTTGGCGACTCAACACAACCTATGGATTCAACGCCAAGAGTTCAAGGAGCAACTATCACTCTTCGAGACTCGCATCGATGAACAATATGAAGAAGTGGCTCACAACTTCTCCACGGTGAACCAAGACTTGGCTCTCCTCCGTGAAGCTACGGACAACTTGAATGGCCAAATGGCGGCCAACGATGCGAACATGGAGCGACGCATGGACAGCCTCGAGCGCGCCATCACCAACTTGGGTCGTCATCGCCGACACCGCTCTACTTCATCATCATCAAGCTCGTCACAAGATTACTATTCTCATGGCCACCGTTCGTCATCAAGCTCCTCCTCAAGGCATGAAGACCATCCTCGTCCTCATCGACCACATGCTCGCCAAGAAGACTCTCGCTCTAACTCAAGGAGAGGTGAATTCCATCGCCATGCTCGTCCTCATGAACGACCTCCACAAGAACAAGCTCCTCACCAAGATCGTCATCAAGCGGCTCGCCATGCCCACCATGGGTATGACGACCATCCCCAAGACAACATCCACCACAACATGGCGCCACATGGTGATGCTCCCGCCCAAGGTCGTCAAGAGCAACCAAGGCGTGATCTCCGGAATCATCCTCGCCATGACCAAAGGGGCCGAGGGCAACCACAACATGATCAAGATGAGAGAGCCATAATGGGGCAACGCCAACAACCTCGCCAAGACCCGCAACAACATCCTCAACATGAGCCAAGTGAAGCTAGTGTTCACCTCCAACGCCAACCCAATGCTATGGTTGGTCGTGGAAGACCTCCTCCACCACCTCAAGTCGCAAGAGATGAAGGCATCCGTCCTCGCCGCCGCAACATGGAAGATGAAGAGAATATGTATGGAAAGCTCAAGTTCAATATGCCCAAGTTCAAGGGTGAAGACGATGCCGAGGCCTACCTCTCATGGGCACTCAAGGTTGACAAGATCTTCCGCATCCATAACTACTCCGGTGCCAAGAAAGTAGCCATGGCCTCCCTCGAGTTTGAAGATTATGCCAACACTTGGTGGGAACAAGTTGTCACTCTTAGGGAAGAAAAGGGTGATCCTCCAATTGATACTTGGGAAGACATGAAGGAGGAGATGCAAGCCCGCTTTGTCCCTACACACTACAAGACCGATCTCTTCAACAAGTTACAAAAGTTGAAGCAAGGCACCAAGACCGTTGAGGAATTCTTCAAGGAGATGGAGTTAACCATGATGAGAGCAAACATCCAAGAGTCCGAGAACCAAACCATCGCTAGGTTCTTCAATGGCCTCAACTACCCCATCAAGAAGATTGTGGAGTTCCAACCATACTCCAACATGGTTGAGTTGGTTCACCAAGCTTCCAAGGCCGAGCGTCAAGTGAATGAGGACATCAAGTACTCCAAGTCCAAGCAATACTTCGCCTCCAAGCTTGCTACATCAACTCCTACAACAAGTGTCAAGCCATCCGCATCCTCTACACCTTCCAAGCAACCTTCCATACAAAGTCGCATGAAGCAAACGGTATCCTCCACCGCCTCCTCTAAGGCCTCTACGGGACCCTCCAATGTCACTTGCTTCAAGTGTGGCACCCAAGGCCACAAATCCTTTGAGTGCAAGAACACCAAGGTCATGATCACT
This sequence comes from Lolium perenne, assembly GCF_019359855.2. NCBI lineage: Eukaryota > Viridiplantae > Streptophyta > Magnoliopsida > Poales > Poaceae > Lolium > Lolium perenne. Next base: position 97,156,435 of record NC_067248.2, on the reverse strand, counting down.
ATGGAGAATGGTGACATAGAGACTCTAAGTGAAGGTGAATATGAAGCCCTAGTGCAAGCCGCCGTTGCTAATGAGGAAGACTATGATGAAGAAAGTGGAGAAGACCCCCTCTTATGCACACATGATCCAAGCCCTTCTCTTGTGGTCACTCGAGTGCTCACCACTCAACCCCAAGTTATGGAAGACCAAAGATGCAACATCTTCCAAACGCGTGCCGGCATTGGTGGCAAGTCTATCAAGGTCATCATCGATGGTGGGAGTTGCCACAACTTGGCGAGCACCGAGCTATGTGAGAAGCTCAACCTCACGCTTCGCAAGCATCCTCATCCATACCATGTCCAATGGTTGAGTGACAAGGGCAATGTCAAGATTCAACACACCGTCACCGTCAACTTCAAGATAGGACCCTATGAAGACACCGTCGAGTGTGACGTGGTGCCTATGACCGTGTGCCACATGTTGCTTGGCCGCCCATGGCAATTTGACAAGAAGGCCATACATGATGGTTTCTCCAATGCATACACCTTCAAGGTCAAGGACAAGAAGTTCGAGCTTCGCCCAATGACTCCTAGCCAAATCATCGCCGACAATGCGAAGGCTTTAGCGAGGGCACAACACCACATCCACCATAGTGAGTTGAGAGGAGAGGGAGCGACCCACCAAAAAGAGAGTGAGCGCCACCACCCACATATGAGTGAGAGAAAGAGTGTCCTCCTAACCACCAAAAGCGAGTGGAGAGAAGTGAAAGACAACCCATCCACCACCATACACTACGTGCTCATTTGCAAGGGCCTCTCGGCGGAGACTAATGACTTAACCAACATTCCTTCGTCTTTGTTATCTCTTTTGAAGGAGTTCCAAGACGTCTTCCCCGACGAGCTACCACATGGACTACCACCGCTTCGGGGCATCGAGCATCGCATCGACCTCATACCCGGCGCTCCACTACCAAACCGCGCCGCCTACCGCACCAACCCCGAGGACACCAAGGAGATCCAACGCCAAATTCAAGACCTCCTCGCTAAAGGGTATGTCCGTGAAAGCCTTAGCCCTTGTGCCGTTCCCGTCATTCTTGTGCCTAAACCGGATGAGACGCAACGGATGTGTATGGATTGCCGCCCTATCAATGCCATTACCGTCCGTTATCGACATCCCATTCCGCGTTTAGATGATATGTTGGATGAATTGAGTGGTGCCACGATTTTCTCTAAGATTGATTTGCGTAGTGGCTACCACCAAATCCGCATGGCAATTGGTGATGAATGGAAGACGGCATTCAAGACCAAACTTGGTCTCTATGAATGGCTCGTCATGCCGTTTGGTCTATCAAATGCTCCTTCCACTTTCATGCGTCTTATGAATCACATCTTGCGACCTCTTATTGGAAAGAGCGTGGTTGTCTACTTTGATGATATTCTCATCTATAGCAAAAATCTCGAGGACCATGTTCAACATGTGAGAGAAGTCTTATGCATCTTGCGCCACGAGAAGCTCTTTGCCAACCTTCCAAAATGCCATTTCGCTCAAAACAAGTTGGTTTTTCTTGGTTTTGTGGTTTCCGCCAACGGGATAGAAGTTGATTCTTCCAAAGTTGAGGCCATCCACAATTGGCCCACTCCCACAAATGTTGGTCAAGTGAGAAGCTTCCATGGTCTTGCCGGATTTTACCGTCGTTTTGTGAAAGATTTCAGCACCATTGCTTGCCCTTTAAACGAGCTTACAAAAAAGAATGTTCCGTTCGTTTGGGGCAAAGCACAACAAAAAGCTTTTGATGAATTGAAAAAGAGACTCACCGAGGCACCATTACTTGCTCTTCCCGACTTTTCCAAAACATTTGAGATCGAATGCGATGCAAGTGGCCTTGGAATCGGTGGTGTCCTCATGCAAAATGGAAAACCCGTGGCATACTATAGCGAGAAGTTGGATGGCGCACGCCTCAACTATCCTATATATGACAAGGAGCTTTATGCTTTAGTTCGTGTTCTTGAAGTTTGGCAACATTACCTTTGGCCAAAAGAGTTTGTCATCCACTCGGATCATGAGTCATTGAAATATTTGAAAAGTCAACACAATTTGAACAAGCGACATGCTAAGTGGGTTGAGTTCATAGAGTCCTTCCCTTATTTAATCAAATACAAAAAGGGCAAGGAAAATGTGGTTGCGGATGCACTTTCCCGCAAGATTACTCTTCTACTCACCCGCTTGGAGTTTCACATTTTGGGTCTTGAGGAGATCAAGGAACTTTACCCTTCCGACGCTTTCTTTGGTCCAATCTTTGCCAAGTGTTCCGTGGACCACGGATTTGATGATTTCTATTTGCATGATGGCTACTTGTTTAAAGCTAACAAGATTTGCATTCCCGAGTCTTCTCTTCGTAAGTTGCTTTTGCAAGAGTCACATGGAGGTGGTCTCATGGGTCACTTTGGACGAGAGAAGACATATGCCATGCTATCAACCCACTACTATTGGCCAAGAATGTACCGCGACGTGGAACGCCTTTGCCGCCGGTGTACAACATGCTTACAAGCTAAGTCTACTTCCAATCCCTATGGTCTTTACATGCCTTTGCCCATTCCATATGCACCTTGGTCGGACATAAGCATGGACTTTGTACTTGGCTTACCTCGCACCAAACATGGTCATGATTCAATATTTGTGGTAGTGGATAGGTTCTCTAAAATGGCTCATTTCATACCATGTCATAAGAGCGATGATGCTTCACACATTGCTTCGTTGTTTTTCAGGGAAGTGGTTCGCCTACATGGGATACCGGCAAGCATTGTGTCGGATCGAGACGTCAAGTTCATGAGTTACCTATGGAAGTCGCTCATGGCGAAGTTTGGAGTGAAGCTCTTGTTCTCATCATCCTCGCACCCTCAAACCGATGGACAAACCGAAGTGGTCAATCGAAGCCTCTCCACACTCCTCCGCACACTTGTGAAGACAAATTTGAAGTCATGGGAAGATTGCCTACCCCACGCGGAGTTCGCCTACAATCGAGCCAAGCACTCCACAACCGCAAGGAGTCCCTTCATGGTCGTCTACGGATTCGAACCTCCAACGGCACTCGACATCCTCCCACTACCTCTTCATGAAAGAACGAACATGGACTTCGACGAGCGCACCACCGCCATCAAGAAGCTACATGAAGAGACAAGAGCAACCATACAAGAGCATGTACTTCGCCAAGCTACCCGCCTCAACGCCAAGAAGAAGGAACGCGTGTTTGAAGAAGGAGACCTCGTGTGGATCCACCTAAGGAAAGAAAGGTTCCCGCAAGAACGCAACTCCAAGCTCAAGCCAAGAGGAGATGGGCCTTTCAAGGTCCTCAAGCGCATCAACAACAACGCCTACGTCATTGACATACCAACATCAAAGTACTTGGTGAGCAACACCTTCAACGTCTCGGATCTTTCACCCTATCATGGAGATGAGGAGGAACAAGAGTCGAGGACGACTCTCTCCCAAGGGGGGGGAGATGATGCGGGGTGGCCTTCGGTCACCTCCTCACCAAGACCAACAAGTCCCCCAAGTGGACCCATGACTCGTGCTCGAGCCAAAGCAATACATGACAAGGTGAACTCGCTCCTCACTACCCTCGACCTAGATACCCCATTGGATGGAATGCTACCTCATGCCGAGACACTTTGTGTGATTAGGTACATGGAGCACCAAGGCCCCGGAAAGGATGAGACGTCATGGTCAAGGGAAGGAGAGGAGCAGCAGAACCTGGAGATGAACATGGAGCCGAAGCCGACGTCGCCCGAAGAGCGCCAAGGAAGAAAAGGACGCTGGCCGGTCACAGACCCGGTCAGACCGGCCCCACGACCGGACGCCCGGTCCACAGGCCCGGTCAACCGGCGCAAACCGGACCAGCTCCCTCGCATCGGACGACGACGACCCAGGACCGGATTCTTCGCAGAAGCCCGGTTGGCGACCGGTCGACCGGACCCATGACCGGATGGCTCACAGTCTGGCCGTCGATCGACTCGACCGGACAGCCCGGTCCCAGGCCCGGTCTGACCGGACGGCCAACCGGATCCGACGGGATTTCCCCACCAAACTGCTTTGACTTATCCATTCGCGTACCTGTTCGCCCTTGCTGGCTGTGTGTGCCTATTTAAGTAGCTGGGACCCCTCCTTTATTTCTCAGACTTGTTTAGAACTCAAACCTACCTTTGAGCTTAGTCTCCCTTGGGTATCATCCCTCTGTAATCAAGGCACCTTGGTTGTTGACTTTGAATTTGTGGAGTGAGATTCTAGTACTTGCTACTCTCTCTCCCTCCCCAAGTTCATCCTCTCCAATCCCAATCTCTCTCCGGGAATTCTGCCTCGTGCCTCTTCCGCGGAGATTCTGTTGGCGTGGTCCATCGAGCCACGGAGGTAAGCATCGGGTGTATCGGGTTGGTGTGCGTGCGTGAGTCTCGGAGTTCATCGTGTTCTTCATCCCCTCGCGTTTTCCCATCTCACCCGCTCGGTTTCGAAGTCAATCCGCAAGATCGGGCCACACACGGGGTCTTAGACCTCATCACGTTTGAAACTCAAAACGATTCTCTTCATGCTAGACTTCATAAGACCGAGTTTAGGGTTAGGGGTAGATACATGATTTGTCTGGTTTGAATATGTCTAAACCTTGTTTATCAACTTTAATGCTAACTTCTCAGTCACTCTAAAATGAAGTTTTTGGAGGTTTTTGAAATTTCCATCTTTGAAACCCAAAACCACTTCTCTTCATGCTTGACTTCATAAGAAAAAGTTTAGGGTTAGGGGGTATAGATACATGATTTGTATGGTTTGAATATGTCCAAACCTTGTTTATCAACTTGAATATGCTTACTATATGACATAAGAAGACTATGTACTTTGGTTTTTAATTTTTCTAACTTTTTTAATTTTCTGCGCATTTGAATCATATCTTGGTCAAATCCTAGGTTTCACCAAGATTTAGACAAGTTTAACACGTGAAAATGAGTAAGTAAGCATGGATCCTTCTTAGTCACTCTAAAATGAAGCTTTTGGGATGTTCTTGAAATTTCCATGTTTGAAACCCAAAACCACTTCTCTTCATGATTGACTTCCATAAGATCGACAGATCAGTTTAGGGTTAGGGGTAGATATATACATGATTTTTTGGTTTGAATATGTCTAGACCTTGTTTATCAACTTGAATGCTTACTATACATATGACATAAGAATGCTATGTGCTTTGGTTTTTCATTCTCTTTTTGAATTTTTTCTAAATTTTTAGGCCCATTTGAATCTTGGTCAAATCCTTGGTTTGACCAAGATTTAAACAAGTTTAAAACATGAAAATGAAAAGGGAAGTCAGTATCCTTCGTAGTCACTCTAAAATGGAGAAGCTTTTGGGATGTTCTTGTAATTTCTATGTTTGAAACCGAAAACGAGTTCCCTTCATGCTAGTAGACTAGCTTCATAAGATCGACAGGCCGGGGGTAGATACATGATTTGTCTGGTTTGGATATATCTAGACCTTGTTTATCAACTTTAATGCTTACTATATGACATATATAAGAAAACTATTGCTTTGGTTTTTCCTTTTTCTGTTTTTTTTTAATTTTGACGCCCATTTGAATCATGTCAAATCCTAGGTTTGACCAAGATAATTTAAACAAGTTTAAAACATGAAAATGAAAAGGGAAGCATGTATCCTTCTTAGTCACTCTAAAATGAAGCTTTTGGGAGGTTTTTGAAATTTCGATGTTTGAAACCCAAAACCACTTCTCTACATGCTTGACTTCATAAGACAGAGTTTAGGGGGTTAGGGGTATAGATACATGATTTGTCTGGTTGAATATGTCTAGACCTTGTTTATCAACTTTAATGCTTACTATATGACATAAGAAAACTATTGCTTTGGTTTTTCTTTTTCTGATTTTTTTGAATTTTGATGCCCATTTGAATCTTGTCAAATTCTAGGTTTGACCAAGATTTAAACAAGTTTAAAACATGAAAATGAAAAGGGAAGCATGTAACCTTCTCAGTCACTCTAAAATGAAGTTTTTGGGAGGTTTTTGATATTTCCATGTTTGAAACCCGAAACCACTTCTCTTCATGCTTGACTTCATAAGACAGAGTTTAGGGTTAGGGGTAGATACATGATTTGTATGGTTTGAATATGTCCAAACCTTGTTTATCAACTTGAATATGCTTATGTGCTTTGGTTTTTTATTTTTCTGATTTTTTTGAATTTTATGCCCATAAATCTTGGTCAAATCCTAGGTTTGACCAGGATTTAAACAAGTTTAAAACATGAAATGAAAAGATAAGCCTGGATCCTTCTTAGTCACTCTAAAATGAAGCTTTTGGGAGGTTCTTGAAATTTCCATATTTGAAACCCAAAACCGCTTCTCTACATGATTGACTTCATAAGACATAGTTTAATTAGAGTTTTAGGGGTAGATATATACATGATTTTTCTGGTTTGAATATATATGTCTAGACCTTGTTTATCAACTTGAATGCTTACTATACATATGACATAAGAATGCTATATATGTGCTTTGGTTTTTCATTCTTTTGATTTTTTTCTGAATTTTTAGGGCCATTTGAATCTTGCATGGTTAAACTTGGGTTTTGCCCAGTTCTAAAGATCAAGGGTTCAAAAAATCCAACTACGGGGTTCGAACAACACGATTCTAATCCAAGAATTTTTTCGACCTCATCCAAATGGCCTCAAACTATAGGGTTAGCATCTAGTGCAGTATGTGTGAAAATGTATGCACTATGTGTGCTATAACTTGTATGTCTTTCAAATTAAGTTGATAAACAAGGTCTAGACATATTCAAACCAGAATATTATACTGCATTAGTACAAAAAGTTTCCTATGGATTCATCAAGGGTAGTAAAGCCAAGTTAACTCATTGTCATGACTAAGAAGGATCCATGCTTACTTTTTCATTTTCATGTTTTAAACTTGTTTAAATCTTGGTCAAACCTAGGATTTGACCAAGATTCAAATGGTCATAAAAAATCAAACAAAATCAAGAAAATCAAAAACCAAACCACATAGTCTTCTTATGTAATATACTAAGCATTCAAGTTGATCAACGAAGTCTAGACATATTCAAACCAGAAAAATCATGTATCTACCCCCTAACCCTAAACGTTGTCTTATGAAGTCAAGCATGAAGAGAAGAAGTGGTTTTGGGTTTCAAACATGGAAAATTCAAAACCCACCCAAAAGCTTCATTTTGGAGTGACTAAGAAGGATCCAAGCTTACTTTTTCATTTTCATGTTTCAAACTTGTTTAAATCTTTGTCAAACCTAGGATTTGACCAAGATTCAAATGGGCATAAAAATTCAAAATAGAATTCAAAAAAATGAAACACCAAAGCACATAAACTTCTTATGTCATATAGTAATTAAGCATTCATGTTGATCAACAAAGTCTATATATATTTAAACAATAAAAATCATGTATATATACCCCCAAACCCAAAACCACTTCTCTTCACATGCTTGACTTCATAAGACAGAGTTTAGGGGTTAGGGGTATAGATACATGATTTGTCTGGTTTGAATATGTCTAGACCTTGTTTATCAACTTGAATGCTTACTATGTGATTTGGTTTTTCATTTTTCTGTTTTTTAATTATTTTTCTGCCCATTTGAATCTTGGTCAAATCCTAGGTTTGAACAAGATTTAGACAAGTTTAACACGTGAAATTAAACGAATAAGTAAGCATTGATCCTTCTTAGTCACTCCAAAATGTACCAATTGATAGTGTTAACTTTGCTTCATGGAAAAAATAATGTCATGTAAATGAGTTAACTTGGATTTCCTACCCTTGAATCCATAGGAAACTTTGTTCTAATGCACTATAATAATCAACCGAGTTTTTACACCAACAGGTCTGTCACTTACGTGTGGTGCCCACGCGTGTGGTCCCACACTTGAGTGAGCACAAGTCACGTGCAATAGGTACGCCAACTCCCAGCCATCTTCTTTGTCAAGAGAAGACGCATCAGGATGCGTATTGGAAGTCTGTGGGTCCTTCTGGATCCTTCGGTTGTCCCTCTCACAAAAAAACAAATCTCTCTCATTCTCGGCCTCGCTCGACTCGCTCGCTCGCTCGCACCTCCTGCAGACCGACAAACCCTGCACAACAGTCAACATCACCGTAAAAAAGAATATACACCATCAATAAGAGGGGCCCCGTGACTGCTCTCCCTTCTTCTCCTTCCGAGTGATTCCTCTTCCTCCGAGTTTCACTCGACGGGCAAACACACATGTGCTGCATAGTAATAATAAAAAAGTAAAAGAATCGACTACGAATCTATTATTAAATAGGTTATAAACTAGGGTTTTCCCTAGTACTACAGATCAAGGTGAAAAAAAAATCCAACTACGGGGTTTGATTTTGGCCTACAAATAAAAAATTAAATAAGTTGAACTAGTATTCCTCTAAAAAATCATTTTGGTTTGCATTGTTTGATAATTTTCATAGCTAGAGTGCATCACAATTTTTTGATTTCATGCTTTGCTTTGCCAATTTTGATTTTTTCTAACCACCTTCTCTTTGATTTCAAATTTAGGTCAAACTATCGGTGCCTACTATGTGTTCTACTTGAATTGGATGCAGCATGCGCACATGATATGTTTTGCCATTGTTTTGGGCTTCCACACATCTTGGGGCATCCAAGTATTTAAGTTACCTTGTTTTTTAATTGTAATTCATGTACCCTTTCCTCCCAATTAAATTTTGGTTTTACATTTTTAATTTTTTTAAATTTTTATGCCCATTCTGATGTCATATAGTTAGCATTTAAGTTGATAAACAAGGTCTGGACATATTCAAACCAAAAAATCATGTATCTACCCCCTAACGCTAAACTCTGTCATATGAAGTCAAGCATATGAAGAGAAGTGGTTTTGGGTTTCAAACATGGAAATTTCCATGCTTGAAACCAAAAACCACTTCTCTTCATGCATGCTTGACTTCATAAGACAGAGTTTAGGGTTAGGTGGTAGATACATGATTTTCCTGGTTTGAATATGTTTAGACCTTGTTTATCAAATTAATTGAATGCTTACTATATAACATAAGAGAAGACCTTGTTTTTTTTGAATTTTTATACCCATTCGAATCTTTGTCAAATCCTTGGTTCCACCAAGATTTGAATAAGTTAAAAACATGAATATGAAAAAGTAAGCATGTATGCTTCTTAGTCACTTCAAAATGAAGCTCTTGGGAGGGTTTTTGAATTTCCATGTTCGAAACCAAAAACCACATATCTTCATGCTTGACTTCATGAAACAAAGTTTAGGGTTATGGGTAGATACATGCATGATTTTTCTTGTTTGAATATGTCTAGAACTTGTTTATCAACTTAATTGAATGCCTACTATATAACATAAGAAGACCTTTTTGTATTTTTTAAATTTTTATACCCATTTGAATCTTGGTCAAATCCTAGGTTTCACCAAGATTTGAATAAGTTTAAAACATGAATATGAAAAAGTAAGCATGCATGTATGCTTCTTAATTAATCACTTCGAAATGAAGCTCTTGGGAGGGTTTTTGAAATTTCCATGTTTGAAACCAAAAACCACATATCTTCATGCATGCGCTTGACTTCATGAGACAGAGTTTAGTGTTAGGGGGTAGATACATGATTTTTCTCATTTGAATATGTTTGAAACCAAAAACCACATATCTCTGGTTTGCCCGCACTTAGAAATGATATTAGCATCACTTATCATATGTTTGCCCATTTGAATCTTGTCAAATCCTAGATTTGACCAAGATAATTTAAACAAGTTTAAAACATGAAAATGAAAAGGCAAGCTTGTATCCTTCTTAGTCACTCTAAAATGAAGTTTGGGGAGGTTTTTGAAATTTCCATGCTTGAAACTAAAAAACCACTTCTCTTCATGCTTGACTTCATAAAGACAGAGTTTGGGGATATATAGGGGTAGATACATGATTTTTCTGGTTTGATATGTCTAGACCTTGTTTATCAACTTAATTGAATGCTTACTATATGACATAAGAAGACTATGTGCCTTGATTTTACATTTTTTAAATTATGCCCATTTGAATCTTGGTCAAATCCTAGGTTTGACCATGATTTAAACAAGTTTAAAACATGAATATGAAAATTAAGCATGTATCCTTCGTAGTCACTCCAAAATGAAGCTCTTGAGAGGGTTTTTGAAATTTCCATGTTTGAAACCAAAAAACCACGTACTTCTCTTCATGCTTGACTTCATAAGACAGAGTTTGGGGTTAGGGGTAGCTTGATACATGATTTTTCTCGTTTGAATATGTCTATAGACCTTGTTATCAACTTAATTGAATGCTTACTATATATATGACATAAGAAGACTATGTGCATTGGTTTTTCATTTTATTGTTTTTTTAATTTTATGCCCATTTGAATCTTGGTCAAATCCTAAGTTTGACCATGATTTAAACAAGTTGAAAACATGAATATGAAAAATTAAGCATATATCCTTCTTAGTCACTCCAAAATGAAGCTCTTGGGAGGGTTTTTGAAATTTCCATGTTTTAAACCAAAAACCACATATCTTCATGCTTGACTTCATGAGATAGAGTTTAGGGTTAGGGGGTAGATATATGATTTCTCTGGTTTGAATATATCTAGACCTTGTTTATCAACTTAATTGAATGCTTACTAATGTGACATAAGAAGACTATGTGCCTTGATTTTCCATTTTTTGTTTTTTCTGAATTTTTATGCCCATTTGAATCTTGGTCAAATCCTAGGTTTGACCATGATTTAAACAAGTTTAATAAAACATGAATAGGAAAAATTAAGCATATATCCTTCTTAGTCACTCCAAAATGTAGATCTTGGTAGGGTTTTTAAAATTTCCATGTTTGAAACCAAAAACCACGACTTCTCTTCATGCATGCTTGACTTCATAAGACAGAGTTTAGGGCTAGGGTAGCTAGATACATGATGTTTCTGGTTTGAATATGTCTAGACCTTGTTTATCAACTTAATTGAATGCTTACTATATGACATAAGAAGACTACGTGCCTTGGTTTTTCATTTATTTTCATTTATTTTGAATTTTTATGCCCATTTGAATCTTGGTCAAATCCTAGGTTTGACCATGATTTAAACTAGTTTAAAACATAAATATGAAAAATTAAGTATCTATCCTTCTTAGCCACTCCAAAATGAAGCTCTTGGGAGGGTTTTTGAAATTTCCATGATTGAAACAAAAACCACTTCTCTTCATGCTTGACTTCATAAGTCAGGGTTTAGGGATATATATAGGGGGTACATACATGATTTTTCTGGTTGGAATATGTCTAGAACTTGTTTTTCAACTTGAGCTTATCTAGAGCTTGTTTTTAAATTTTTTATACCCATTTGATTCTTCGTCAAATCCTAGGTTTGTTGACCTAGATTTGAACAAGTTTAAAACATGAATATGAAAAGGTAAGCATGTATGCTTCTTAATTAGTCACTCCAAAATGAAGCTCTTGGGAGGGTTTTTGAAATTTCCATGATTTAAACCAAAAACCACTTCTCTTCATGCTTGACTTCATAAGTTAGGGTTTAGGGATATATAGGGGGTAGATACATCATGATTTTTCTGGTTTGAATATGTCTAGAGCTTGTTTATCAACTTAATTGAATGCTTACTATATGACATAAGAAGACTATGTGCCTTGATATTTCATTTTTTTTAAATTATGCCCTTTTGAATATTGGTCAAAACCTAGGTTTGACAAAGATTTAAAAAGATTAAAACATGAAAATGAAAAAGTAAGCCTTGATCCTTCTTATTAACTCCAAAATGAAGGTTTTTGGGAGGGTTTTTGAAATATCCATGTTTGAAACCCAAAACCACTTCTCTTCGTGCAGAGTTTAGGGTTAGGGGTAGCTAGACACATGAATTTTCTGGTTTGATATGTCTAGACCTTGTTTATCAACTTAATTGAATGCTTACTATATGACATAAGAAGACTATGTGCCTTGATTTTACATTTTTTTAAAATTATGCCCATTTGAATCTTGGTCAAATCCTAGGTTTGACCATGATTTAAACAAGTTTGTTTATCAACTTGAATGCTTGCTATATGACATCAGAAGACTATGTGTTTGGTTTTTGTTTTTTGAATTTGTTATGCCCATTTGAATCTTAGTCAAATCCTAGGTTTGAATATATATGTCTAGACCTTGTATATCAACTTGAATGCTTACTATACATATGACATAAGAATGTTATGTGCTTTGGTTTTTCATTCTTTTCATTTTTTTCTGAATTTTTAGGGCCATTTGAATCTTGGTCAAATCCTTGGTTTGACCAAGATTTAAACAAATTTAAAACATGAAAATGAAAAGGGAAGTCTGTATCCTTCTTAGTCACTCTAAAATGAAGCTTTTGGGATGTTCTTTAAATTTCAATGTTTGAAACCCAAAACGACTTCCCTTCATGCTAGACTTCATAAGATCGACAGGGGGTAGATACATGATTTGTCTGGTTTGATATATCTAGACCTTGTTTATCAACTTGATTGCTTACGATATGACATAAGAAGACTATGTGATTTGGTTTTTCATTTTTCTGATTTTTTTGAATTTTGTGCCCACCCATTTGTATCTTCGTCAAATCCTAGGTTTGACCAAGATAATTTAAACAAGTTTAAAACATGAAAATGTAAAGGGAAGCATGTATCCTTCTTAGTCACTCTAAAATGAAGCTTTTGGGAGGTTTTTGAAATTTCGATGTTTGAAACCCAAAACCACTTCTCTTCACATGCTTGACTTCATAAGACAGAGTTTAGGGGTTAGGGGTATAGATACATGATTTGTCTGGTTTGAATATGTCTAGACCTTGTTTATCAACTTGAATGCTTACTATATGACATAAGAAGACTATGTGATTTGGTTTTTCATTTTTCTGTTTTTTAATTATTTTTCTGCCCATTTGAATCTTGGTCAAATCCTAGGTTTGAACAAGATTTAGACAAGTTTAACACGTGAAATTAAACGAATAAGTAAGCATTGATCCTTCTTAGTCACTCCAAAATGTACCAATTGATAGTGTTAACTTTGCTTCATGGAAAAAATAATGTCATGTAAATGAGTTAACTTGGATTTCCTACCCTTGAATCCATAGGAAACTTTGTTCTAATGCACTATTATAATCAACCGAGTTTTTACACCAACAGGTCTGTCACTTACGTGTGGTGCCCACGCATGAGGTCCCACACTTCAGTGAGCACAAGTCACGTGCAATAGGTACGCCAACTCCCAGCCATCTTCTTTGTCAAGAGAAGACGCATCAGGATGCGTATTGGAAGTCCGTGGGTCCTTCTGGATCCTTCGGTTGTCCCTCTCACAAAAAAAAAACAAATCGATCTCATTCTCGGCCTCGCTCGACTCGCTCGCTCGCACGTCCTGCGCACTGACAAACCCTGCACAACAGTCAACATCATCATCATCACCCGAAAAAGGGGAGACACCATAATGCTCTGCCTTTTTTCTCTCCTTCCGATTGATCCCTCTTCCTCCGAGTTTCACTCGACGGGCAAACGCACATCTGCAGCATAGTAATAATAAAAAGGTAGAAAAATCGATATACGAATCTATAATTAAATAGGTTAAACTAGGGTTTTGCCCTGTACTACAGATCAAGGTTCAAAAAAATCCAACTATGGGGTTCGAACAACACGATTCTAATCCAAGAACTTTTTCGACCTCATCCAAGTGGCCTCAAACTATAGGGTTAGCATCTAGTGCAGTATGTGTGAAAATGTATGCACTATGTGTGCTATAACTTGTATGTCTTTCAAATTTGAACCAACTTTGAATAAGTTTGAAATATTTGAAATGGGGCTTTTGGCTTAAACGTTTGAAACTCAAAACGATTCTCTTCATGCTAGACTTCATAAGACCGAGTTTAGGGTTAGGGGTAGATACATGATTTGTCTGGTTTGAATATGTCTAAACCTTGTTTATCAACTTTAATGTTAACTTCTCAGTCACTCTAAAATGAAGTTTTTGGAGGTTTTTGAAATTTCCATCTTTGAAACCCAAAACCACTTCTCTTCATGCTTGACTTCATAAGAAAAAGTTTAGGGTTAGGGGGTATAGATACATGATTTGTATGGTTTGAATATGTCCAAACCTTGTTTATCAACTTGAATATGCTTACTATATGACATAAGAAGACTATGTACTTTGGTTTTTAATTTTTCTGACTTTTTTAATTTTCTGCGCATTTGAATCATATCTTGGTCAAATCCTAGGTTTCACCAAGATTTAGACAAGTTTAACACGTGAAAATGAGTAAGTAAGCATGGATCCTTCTTAGTCACTCTAAAATGAAGCTTTTGGGATGTTCTTGAAATTTCCATGTTTGAAACCCAAAACCACTTCTCTTCATGATTGACTTCCATAAGATCGACAGCTCACTTTAGGGTTAGGGGTAGATATATCCCTGATTTTTTGGTTTGAATATGTCTAGACCTTGTTTATCAACTTGAATGCTTACTATACATATGACATAAGAATGCTATGTGCTTTGGTTTTTCATTCTCTTTTTGAATTTTTTCTAAATTTTTAGGCCCATTTGAATCTTGGTCAAATCCTTGGTTTGACCAAGATTTAAACAAGTTTAAAACATGAAAATGAAAAGGGAAGTCAAGATCCTTCGTAGTCACTCTAAAATGGAGAAGCTTTTGGGATGTTCTTGTAATTTCTATGTTTGAAACCGAAAACGAGTTCCCTTCACATGCTAGTAGACTAGCTTCATAAGATCGACAGGCCGGGGGTAGATACATGATTTGTCTGGTTTGGATATATCTAGACCTTGTTTATCAACTTTAATGCTTACTATATGACATATATAAGAAAACTATTGCTTTGGTTTTTCCTTTTTCTGTTTTTTTTTTTAATTTTGATGCCCATTTGAATCATGTCGAATCCTAGGTTTGACCAAGATAATTTAAACAAGTTTAAAACATGAAAATGAAAAGGGAAGCATGTATCCTTCTTAGTCACTCTAAAATGAAGCTTTTGGGAGGTTTTTGAAATTTCGATGTTTGAAACCCAAAACCACTTCTCTTCACATGCTTGACTTCATAAGACAGAGTTTAGGGGGTTAGGGGTATAGATACATGATTTGTCTGGTTGAATATGTCTAGACCTTGTTTATCAACTTTAATGCTTACTATATGACATAAGAAAACTATTGCTTTGGTTTTTCTTTTTCTGATTTTTTTGAATTTTGATGCCCATTTGAATCTTGTCAAATTCTAGGTTTGACCAAGATTTAAACAAGTTTAAAACATGAAAATGAAAAGGGAAGCATGTAACCTTCTCAGTCACTCTAAAATGAAGTTTTTGGGAGGTTTTTGATATTTCCATGTTTGAAACCCGAAACCACTTCTCTTCATGCTTGACTTCATAAGACAGAGTTTAGGGTTAGGGGTAGATACATGATTTGTGTATGGGTTGAATATGTCCAAACCTTGTTTATCAACTTGAATATGCTTATGTGCTTTGGTTTTTTATTTTTCTGATTTTTTTGAATTTTATGCCCATAAATCTTGGTCAAATCCTAGGTTTGACCAGGATTTAAACAAGTTTAAAACATGAAATGAAAAGATAAGCCTGGATCCTTCTTAGTCACTCTAAAATGAAGCTTTTGGGAGGTTCTTGAAATTTCCATATTTGAAACCCAAAACCACTTCTCTACATGATTGACTTCATAAGACATAGTTTAATTAGAGTTTTAGGGTTAGATATATACATGATTTTTCTGGTTTGAATATATATGTCTAGACCTTGTTTATCAACTTGAATGCATGCTTACTATACATATGACATAAGAATGCTATATATGTGCTTTGGTTTTTCATTCTTTTGATTTTTTTCTGAATTTTTAGGGCCATTTGAATCTTGCATGGTTAAACTTGGGTTTTGCCCAGTTCTAAAGATCAAGGGTTCAAAAAAATCCAACTACGGGGTTCGAACAACACGATTCTAATCCAAGAATTTTTTTTGACCTCATCCAAATGGCCTCAAACTATAGGGTTAGCATCTAGTGCAGTATGTGTGAAAATGTATGCACTATGTGTGCTATAACTTGTATGTCTTTCAAATTAAGTTGATAAACAAGGTCTAGACATATTCAAACCAGAATATTATACTGCATTAGTACAAAAAGTTTCCTATGGATTCATCAAGGGTAGTAAAGCCAAGTTAACTCATTGTCATGACTAAGAAGGATCCATGCTTACTTTTTCATTTTCAAGTTTTAAACTTGTTTAAATCTTGGTCAAACCTAGGATTTGACCAAGATTCAAATGGTCATAAAAAATCAAACAAAATCAAGAAAATCAAAAACCAAACCACATAGTCTTCTTATGTAATATACTAAGCATTCAAGTTGATCAACGAAGTCTAGACATATTCAAACCAGAAAAATCATGTATCTACCCCCTAACCCTAAACGTTGTCTTATGAAGTCAAGCATGAAGAGAAGAAGTGGTTTTGGGTTTCAAACATGGGAATTTCAAAAACCCACCCAAAAGCTTCATTTTGGAGTGACTAAGAAGGATCCAAGCTTACTTTTTCTTTTTCATGTTTCAAACTTGTTTAAATCTTTGTCAAACCTAGGATTTGACCAAGATTCAAATGGGCATAAAAATTCAAAAGAAATCAAAAAATGAAACACCAAAGCACATAAACTTCTTATGTCATATAGTAATTAAGCATTCATGTTGATCAACAAAGTCTATATATATTTAAACAATAAAAATCATGTATATATACCCCCAAACCCAAAACCACTTCTCTTCACATGCTTGACTTCATAAGACAGAGTTTAGGGGTTAGGGGTATAGATACATGATTTGTCTGGTTTGAATATGTCTAGACCTTGTTTATCAACTTGAATGCTTACTATGTGATTTGGTTTTTCATTTTTCTGTTTTTTAATTATTTTTCTGCCCATTTGAATCTTGGTTAAATCCTAGGTTTGAACAAGATTTAGACAAGTTTAACACGTGAAATTAAACGAATAAGTAAGCATTGATCCTTCTTAGTCACTCCAAAATGTACCAATTGATAGTGTTAACTTTGCTTCATGGAAAAATAATGTCATGTAAATGAGTTAACTTGGATTTCCTACCCTTGAATCCATAGGAAACTTTGTTCTAATGCACTATAATAATCAACCGAGTTTTTACACCAACAGGTCTGTCACTTACGTGTGGTGCCCACGCGTGTGGTCCCACACTTGAGTGAGCACAAGTCACGTGCAATAGGTACGCCAACTCCCAGCCATCTTCTTTGTCAAGAGAAGACGCATCAGGATGCGTATTGGAAGTCTGTGGGTCCTTCTGGATCCTTCGGTTGTCCCTCTCACAAAAAAAATCTCTCTCATTCTCGGCCTCGCCGACTGCCGCTCGCTCGCTCGCTCGCACCTCCTGCGCACTGACAATCCCTGCACAACAGTCAACATCACCAGAAAAAGAATATACACCATCAATAAGAGGGGCCCCGTGACTGCTCTCCCTTCTTCTCCTTCCGAGTGATTCCTCTTCCTCCGAGTTTCACTCGACGGCAAACACACATGTGCTGCATAGTAATAATAAAAAGTAAAAGAATCGACTACGAATCTATTATTAAATAGGTTATAAACTAGGGTTTTCCCCAGTACTACAGATCAAGTTGAAAAAAAAAATCCAACTACGGGGTTTGATTTTGGCCTACAAATAAAAAATTAAATAAGTTGAACTAGTATTCCTCTAAAAAATCATTTTGGTTTGCATTGTTTGATAATTTTCATAGCTAGAGTGCATCACAATTTTTTGATTTCATGCTTTGCTTTGCCAATTTTGATTTTTTCTAACCACCTTCTCTTTGATTTCAAATTTAGGTCAAACTATCGGTGCCTACTATGTGTTCTACTTGAATTGGATGCAGCATGCGCACATGATATGTTTTGCCATTGTTTTGGGCTTCCACACATCTTGGGGCATCCAAGTATTTAAGTTACCTTGTTTTTTAATTGTAATTCATGTACCCTTTCCTCCCAATTAAATTTTGGTTTTACATTTTTAATTTTTTAAATTTTTATGCCCATTCGATGTCATATAGTTAGCATTTAAGTTGATAAACAAGGTCTAGACATATTCAAACCGGAAAAATCATGTATCTACCCCTAACCCAAAACTCTGTCTTATCAAGTCAAGCACGAAGAGAAGTCGTTTTGGGTTTCAAACATGGAATTTTCAAAAACCCTCCAAAAAGCTTCATTTTGGAGTGACTAAGAAGGATGGAGGCTTACCTTTTTCATTTTCATGTTTTAAACATGTTTAAATCTTGGTCAAACCTATTATTTGACAAAGAATCAGATGGGCTTAAAATTTCAAAAAAATCAAAAAATGAAAAACCAAAGCATGCAGTCTTCTTATGTCATATATATATTACACATTCAAGTTGATAAACAAGGTTTGGACATATTCAAACCAAAAAATCATGTATCTACCCCCTAACGCTAAACTCTGTCATATGAAGTCAAGCATATGAAGAGAAGTGGTTTTGGGTTTCAAACATGGAAATTTCCATGCTTGAAACCAAAAACCACTTCTCTTCATGCATGCTTGACTTCATAAGACAGAGTTTAGGGTTAGGTGGTAGATACATGATTTTCCTGGTTTGAATATGTGTAGACCTTGTTTATCAAATTAATTGAATGCTTACTATATAAAATAAGAGAAGACCTTGTTTTTTTTTGAATTTTTATACCCATTTGAATCTTTGTCAAATCCTTGGTTCCACCAAGATTTGAATAAGTTAAAAACATGAATATGAAAAAGTAAGCATGTATGCTTCTTAGTCACTTCAAAATGAAGCTCTTGGGAGGGTTTTTGAATTTCCATGTTCGAAACCAAAAACCACATATCTTCATGCTTGACTTCATGAAACAAAGTTTAGGGTTAGGGGTAGATACATGCATGATTTTTCTTGTTTGAATATGTCTAGAACTTGTTTATCAACTTAATTGAATGCCTACTATATAACATAAGAAGACCTTTTTTGTTTTTTTTTAAATTTTTATACCCATTTGAATCTTGGTCAAATCCTAGGTTTCACCAAGATTTGAATAAGTTTAAAACATGAATATGAAAAAGTAAGCATGCATGTATGCTTCTTAATTAATCACTTCGAAATGAAGCTAGCTCTTGGGAGGGTTTTTGAAATTTCCATGTTTGAAACCAAAAACCACATATCTTCATGCATGCGCTTGACTTCATGAGACAGAGTTTAGTTGATATGGGCTAAGCCCAGGGATGTGCCCGATCTTCACGGATTTGAAGGGATTCGTGGGGGTAAGTGGATGAACGCGATGAACACGTGGGGGAAACGCGGGGATACACACACACGGATACAATTCGAGTTTTCCCTCGTTGGCTCGAAACACCAACTCGATAGAGATTGCAGGAAAAGACCTTCCGGTAGAAGTCCCGCAAAGAGATCGACTAATCGAAGCTCGGGAGATCTAGAAGGGTGAAAAGACCGGAAGGTTTGATGGAAGTGCAAGCAAAAGACCAAATAGGTAGAAGTGCAAGCAAAAGATCAAACAAACGGTAGAAGTCACCAAAGAGATCTTTACGAGTCGATAGGAGCCCGGGTGGCGATACAAGATCATAGATCTAGGTAAGGTTCCCACAAGGGTGAGCTAAGCTCAGGTTTTCTTTCAAATCAAGTCTAATCTGAGATCTGAGCCAACTAGGCTATTTATAGGTGGGGGCGAAGAGTTAAGTTACATGCTGAAAAGTGCTGTCGTGCTGAAGTTCGCGGTGGCGGAAGTTCCGGCCATCTTGGGCGGAAGTTCCGGCCCTGGGGGCCGGAAGTTCCGGCCAAGTTCCGGCCAAGTTCCGAAAGTCGTCCATTTCCTTGCAGTAACATCCAGGGGTCTTTTCGTGGTCTTTCGGAGCTTGGGCCGAACTTGGGCGGAAGTTCCGGTCCCTCGGGGCGGAAGTTCCGGTCCGATGCTTTTTCCTGCGCGCTAGAGGGCATCTTGGGGGCATCTTGGAGGAATCTGGCCGGAAGTTCCGGTCCTGGGGGGCGGAAGTTCCGGCCTGTGCGCTGTAGCTCCGTCTTCATCGTTTCCAGCTCTCTCTCCAACGCCTTGGTCTCCATGGCTTGTGTCTTGGTCGATGTACCTGATTGAGCATAGGGTATTTGCATGAAGTAGCAAGCCATCCAAGGGGGTGTCAAAGTCATAGGTAGAGAGGAGCGAATTCACCTCTTGGCGTAGTGCTTGGGCTCGAGCTCGTGTCATTGGACCACGAGGAGGGCTTGTCGGTCTTGAGGCGGCGGTGTCCATAGGCCACCCCATATCATCTCCCCCCCCTTGGGAAAGAGTCGTCCTCGACTCTATGTTCTCCTCATCTCCATGATATGGTGAAAGGTCGGACACATTGAATGTGTTGCTCACAAAGTACTTGGATGTTGGTATGTCGATGACGTAGGCGTTGTCGTTGATGCGCTTGAGGACCTTGAAGGGACCATCACCTCGGGGCTTGAGCTTGGAGTTTCTTTCTTTAGGGAAGCGGTCCTTGCGAAGGTGTATCCACACTAGGTCGCCTTCATTGAAGATCCGTGCCTTTTTCTTCAAGTTTAGTCTTGTGGCTTGACGGAGAACTTGTTGCTCGATCGTTGCCCTTGTGTCTTCATGGAGTTTCTTCATGTATTGTGCTCGCTTGTCGATGTCCATGTTCACTTGCTCATGTAGCGGAAGAGGTAGGAGGTCAATCGCCGTAGGTGGTTCAAACCCGTAGACGACCATGAATGGGCTTCTCATTGTTGTGGAGTGCTTGGCGCGGTTGTAGGCAAACTCCGCATGTGGGATGCAATCTTCCCATGCTTTCAAATTCTTCTTGACAAGGACTCGTAGTAGTGTGGAGAGGCTTCGGTTCACCACTTCGGTTTGCCCATCGGTTTGGGGGTGCGAGGATGATGAGAACAAAAGCTTGACGTTGAACTTGGCCATTAGTGTCTTCCAAAGATAACTCATGAACTTGACGTCTCGGTCGGAGACAATGCTTCTTGGTACACCGTGGAGTCTCACAATTTCCCTAAAAAACAAGGAGGCAATGTGTGAAGCATCATCCGTTCGGGAACATGGTATAAAATGAGCCATTTTTGAGAATCTATCCACTACCACAAAGATTGAATCATGACCATATTTAGTTCGAGGTAATCCTAGTACAAAGTCCATGCTTATATCGGACCAAGGAGCATAAGGAATAGGCAATGGTGTATAAAGACCACATGGATTGGAAGAGGACTTAGCTTGTAAGCATGTTGTGCACCGGCGGCAAAGGCGTTCCACGTCTCGGTACATTCTTGGCCAATAGTAGTGAGTGGATAGCATGGCATATGTCTTCTCTCGTCCAAAGTGACCCATGAGACCACCACCATGCGATTCTTGTAAGAGCAAAAGGCGAAGCGAGGACATTGGAACACAAAGTTTGTTGCCCTTAAACAAGAATCCTTGGTGCAAATAGAAATCATCGATGCCCTTTTCAATGGAACACTTTGCAAAAATTGGGCCAAGGAAAGTGTCGGAGGCATATTGTTCTTTGATTTCATCAAGACCCAACACATGGAAATCCAAACGAGTGAGTAAAAGGGTGAGCTTGCGGGAAAGGGCATCCGCAACGACATTGTCCTTGCCCTTCTTGTATTTGATTACATATGGGAAGGACTCAATGAACTCAACCCATTTTGCATGTCTTTTGTTCAAAGTGTGTTGACTTTTCAAATACTTCAAAGATTCATGGTCGGAGTGAATAATGAACTCTCTTGGCCAAAGATAGTGTTGCCAAACTTCAAGAACACGAACCAAAGCATAAAGTTCCTTGTCATATATAGGATAGTTGAGGCGTGCGCCATCCAACTTCTCGCTATAGTATGCCACGGGTTTTCCATTTTGCATGAGGACACCACCGATTCCAAGGCCACTCGCGTCACATTCTATCTCAAATGTCTTAGCAAAATCGGGAAGAACAAGTAGTGGTGCCTCGGTGAGTCTCTTTTTCAATTCATCAAAAGCTTTTTGTTGTGCTTTGCCCCAAACAAACGGAACATTCTTTTTTGTAAGCTCGTTTAAAGGGCAAGCGATGGTGCTAAAATCTTTCACAAAGCGGCGGTAAAATCCGGCGAGTCCATGGAAGCTTCGAACTTGACCAACATTTGTGGGAGTGGGCCAATTGTGGATGGCCTCAACTTTGGAAGAATCAACTTCAATCCCGTTGGCGGAAACCACAAAACCAAGAAAAACCAATTTGTTTTGAGCGAAATGGCATTTTGGTAAGTTGGCAAAGAGCTTCTCGTGGCGCAAGATGCATAAGACTTCTCTCACATGTTGAACATGGTCCTCGAGATTTTTGCTATAGATGAGGATATCATCAAAATAGACAACCACGCTCTTGCCAATGAGAGGTCGCAAAATGTGATTCATAAGACGCATGAAAGTGGAAGGAGCATTGGAAAGACCAAATGGCATGACGAGCCATTCATAGAGACCAAGCTTGGTCTTGAATGCCGTCTTCCATTCATCACCGATTGCCATGCGAATTTGGTGGTAGCCACTACGCAAATCAATCTTTGAGAAAATGGTGGCACCACTCAATTCATCAAGCATGTCATCTAAGCGCGGAATGGGATGTCGATAACGGACGGTAATGGCATTGATAGGTCGACAATCCATACACATCCGTTGCGTCTCATCCGGTTTAGGCACAAGAATGACGGGAACGGCACAAGGGCTAAGGCTTTCTCGAACGTACCCTTTAGCGAGGAGGTCTTGTATTTGTCGTTGAATCTCCTTTGTGTCTTCGGGGTTGGTGCGGTAGGCGGCTCGGTTTGGAAGGGGAGCGCCGGATATGAGGTCGATGCGGTGCTCGATGCCCCGAAGCGGTGGTAGTCCATGAGGTAGCTCGTCGGGGAAGACGTCTTGGAACTCCTTCAAAAGAGACAACAAAGACGAAGGAATGTTGGTTAGGTTGTTAGTCTCCTCCGAGGGGCCCTTGCAAATGAGCACGTAGTGTAGGGTGGTGGATGGGTGTAACATCCCAAATTTCAATAAAATGAACAAGAGAGAAATTCAAGAATCCCAAAAATCAGAGTTAACAAAAACTTTTTCTCATCATATAGGTTTATGCATATAGATCACCTTATGGATTATTTTGAGTGTGCAATTGCCATGATGCTTGCTTATGTGCTCTCTCTCACTCTAAAACCCTAGCAATGATCACTTGATCACCCAAATTCAAATAAAAGTGAAATAGAAAAGAAATGTTAAAAATCAACTTCACATACACATAAGGCTTAGGCCATTTTTACAAATCTTTGATCTAGGCCAATTTGATTTGCACCATGGGGTGTAAATGGATACTAAACATATATTAACCACTTTGGAAACCATCAAACACTTTTCAAATTGAAATTGAAGCAAATATGAGCTCACATATGATTATGGTCATATGTGCCATTTTTACCATGATGCCCACTTTGAGCCCCTGGATTTTTACTTTTCACTTCTACACCTGGCTATTTCTTTGCACCTCATCCAAGACAACATCAAGCACTCCAACTTTGCCCAAAGACACCACCCCAAATTCACCACCAATTTCAAATGAGAAGCAAGCAAAGTTGGAACTTTTTCACATAGGTAAGATCATATGCAAAATGTGATTTTGCATCTAAATTCCATTTTGACCACCACCACCACCAAAATGCTACATTTAATATATGTTTGCAACCCACCAAAAAGAAATTCAAAATTCAAAAATTTATTTCTTTCGGCCATTTGGTCGAACACCTTGCAGGCAGGGAACAAAATGGAGCCCATACTGCATTTTTACCATGGACTTGGTCCAACCTTGACCCTACCTGCACCCCTGGACCCTCCTCTCACCTCAGTGCATCATCTCACCACTTGCCACCACCTCTGTTGCTCGACTTTGACCCAAGCTGGCCATGCCGTGGCATGGCAATGCCATCACCATGCCATCTCCTCACCTGGTCGATTCTAGCATGCACCACCATGTCTCTTCTCTCCCTCTCACCTCACTGAGCCAGCTCGTGCCCTCCCGTGGTCAAACCAACGCGTGCACACGCCAGCATCTGCGCGCCCAGACGCGCCCAGAGCATGCCCATGCCGCGCCAGAGCGCGCATGGCGCACACCCTGGACGCCCAGAGCGTGACGACGCCCCGCGTCCTCGCGTCACCTCGAGCCCTCCCCTCAGCACCAGTCGACGCACGACGGCTCACTGGACCGCCTGGACACACGCCCTTGCCCGCGGGAACGCCCTGCGCGACGACCACGACGACGAGCTTCCGCCACGGTGACGCACGCTCCCGTCAAGCTCACAGTCGCCTCAGAGCCTCGTTTTCCTCGCCGTCAAGCGCGTCAGCCTCGCCAGGACACCAGTAGCACGATGAGCCCATCCCTTGCCTCTTCGCCGCCATGGAACGACGGCGACGACGACGACCCTAGCCGGGCGCCACAGCCACCTCCCGCTCCTATAAAAGGAGGGCTTCTCCCACCAAATTGAGCACGCCGATCATCTCCTCTCCTCTCCCAGCTTCTCCTCGTCACTTCAATTCCACCAAATCATCGCCGGAGGCCTCCAATCGCTAGCTCGGAGCCGCCGCCAGTAGCCGGAGTTCGCCGGAGCAGGAGGCCACCCCAGGAAGCGCCGCTGCTACCAGGAGGATCCTCGTCCTCGACAACGACGCGGCGCACCTCTCCGACGACCGCCGGAGCTCTCAGGCGTCCTCCGACCCCCTACTGCCGCCGCCGGTGAGTCCCTTTCTCGCCGTCGACGACGACGCACCCCAGCCGTTGATTGGCGATCTGATCGCACGGCCCTCCTTCCCCCGTACCGCTTCGGGCGTGAAGACCCACTGACGCGTGGTCCCCACCGTCAGACGGCCTGCTCGCGCTGGACGCGAAGTGGGCCGGCCCAACCTCTTTTTCCTCTGCAGCCCAGCTGGTTTTCCCGCGCAAGCCCACCAGTTCAAATTCGAATTTTCCAGATAAATAGAATATACAATCTGATGCAAACTTTGAAAATTAATAGAGACAAATCTACTCAGCCAAATTTTACAAACTTTATATATTTGGAAACCTTAGGAATTTATCTATACAATGCCACTGGAATTAACTATAGATCTATTATAGAATTAAAATAGGAAAATAAACAAGGCAGGGACTTTTCTGCCTTAGAATAATTATTAAAAATCAACCAAACATGCTTTTAAGTTAATTCCAACTCCTATAATTCACATTTCACTTATATTAATTGTTTCTACAAAAATATGCCCTGCTTACTGTGTATGATCATGGCCTAGTTAAATTAAAAGATTGTAAGACTATTTCTAGTCAAAACTATTGTCCAAAAATATTAGTAAATCATAGGGGAGTATTTTCTTCCATTTAAATCTTGTCATGAACAATGTAATATGAGGTAAAGACTCTGGTCATAAAACTCTCATATGGTTTGTTGATGATATTAAATCTTTACCATGCTAAGACTAAATTGTATGGGGTGCTACACCCCATTTAAATCAGTTTCTCAAAATGATAAGTGTGAAGAGGTTGACTTGGGTCAACCTAGGTCACATATTATGCATAAGAGAAATTAAATCTTAATAAGATAATGAGAGGAAACTATTTCTCTGAATAATTCAAAGTAACATTCAAGATTAGTATGAGAGGAAATTATTTTTCTTAATTAATAAGAAAAACACATCCACCAACATAATAGTGATATGTGATGCTAGTTTAAGTGGTAAATCATGTGTGTGCTTAGTTTAGTACATAAATTGGTGTGATGATTGTGTACCCCGTATTCGTATTTTAGACGCTAGTACCGAGGAGTATCCCGAGGAGGAGGAGGTCTACTGTCAAGGAGAAGAAGACCACTTTGACCAGTTTCCCAACCAAGGCAAGATAATACTCTTGCAAAGTGCTAGCTCATCCTGAGCCAAGCACCACCCATTTACTTTATATTATGAGCCTAATTCCCAGTTTTATTTTTAAGTTTTACTTACTGTTATTTTGTACTGTTGATTCATAATTCAATAGGGTTAATGTTAGATTAGTACAAGAGTATCAAAGTTAGCCTAGAAGCAAAGCAAATTACTTAGCACCCCTCATCCTTAGATGCTAGTGCTAAATTAAAAATGACTACTCTAGATGGGAACATGTGTGGTGAAATAATGAAATGACTTTTGAAGGTGAATATGACCAAGAGAAGATGGTGATTTTTGATTAAAAACTAATATTGGTTTGGATGCGATACCTTTCCAATTATTGAGTACCCCCACAATACCTGATTATGGGTAAGGGCTTAACTAGAAGTTTATGTATCTTAGTATGAGTTCCCTCTGAACACACATCATAGGGGTTATGCCGAGGCTGCCTCCGTTGTTGAGAAATGATGTGAAGTGAATTGTACGGCCAAGCCCTGTGCAGTTCCCAGGTTGACAGTTGGTCTTCACTGGGAGGCCAAGCTCATGGGGAGAGGTGCTCATACTAGGGTTAGTAAATGAAAGGTTATGGTTGATGATCCGCGTACTGTGTTACGATGATTCGGGGAAATCCCGACGGATGAAATCAAATGTTGTGGCACAAGTGTGCAACCTCTGCAGAGTGTCAACCTATTCGAATAGCCGTGTCCACGGTTACGGACGGTTGGAAAGGCCATACAGTTTTCCAGTGTTAGAATTTGATCATGTTGTTGATATGAATGGTGAATGGTGACTTGAGTAGAGTGAAACACAACAGAGTTGTGGGGATGACACTAATGTTCCCACTTGAGTTAGTTAGCACATGAATAAGTCTTTAGTAAATACTTACAGAATAAAATTAGCTTTATGCAAATAAACTAGAACTTAGCACCCCTCCATTAGAAATGTTAGCACTTACACTAGTATTAGTTTGCGAGTACATAAAGTACTCACGGCTGTGTCCCTGGCTATTCAAATGGCCAGACTATGAAGAGGAGCAGCAGTACGAGGAGGACGGTCAGCAGGAAGTCTACAACAACTAGGAGTCTGCTAACGTCAAGCGTTGGCCTGTGGACTATAGAGTCCTTGTATCTTACGCTTCCGCTATGAACTTGTGTTTGTTCGTTGATCAGTTCGTTGATCGTTAGATCAACTATTTGTGTAATATGGATCATGTGATTCCAATTTGTAAGACTTTATGAGTTGTAATGAATGATGACTGTGATACTTAACTATTATGCCTCGCAACAACAATATTCCTGGGATTGCGATGTATGACATAATAGGCATCCGGACTTAAAAATCCGGGTGTTGACAATGGGTTGTGGTGCACCTCTCTCATCTCACTCTTGGTAGCTAGGAGGACACTCTTCATCTCACTCACATATGGTTTGTGGCGCTCACTCTCTTTTTGGTGGATCACTCTCTCACCTCTCAACTCACTAGTGATAGTGGCTTCCTTAGCCCTCGCTAAAGCCTTTGCATTGTCCGCAATTACTTGGCTAGGAGTCATTGGGCGTAGGATGTAGGTCTTGTCGTTGACCTTGAAGCTATAGGCATTTGTGTAGCCATCATGGTTGGCTTTCTTGTCATATTGCCAAGGGCGACCAAGTAACATGTGGCACACCGTCATAGGCACGACGTCACAATCAATGGTGTCTTCATAAGCGCCAATCTTGAAGGATATCGTGACGGTGTGTTGGATCTTCACATTTCCATTGTCGCTTAGCCATTGCACATGGTAGGGATGGGGATGTTTCCGGAGCGGGAGGTTGAGCTTGGTGCATAGTTCGGTGCTTGCAAGATTGTGGCAACTCCCTCCATCGATGATAACCTTTATTGACTTGCCATTGATTCCGGCTCTTGTTTGGAAGATATTGCACCTTTTGTCTTCATTGGGGTGTATGGGTTGTCAACACTTTGGTCACCACAAGAGAAGGGCTTGCATCATGCACACATAGGACTTGCTCTTGGTCTTCCAAGTCATCATCTTCATGAGAGGTTGTGGCTTGTACCAAGGCTTCATATTCACCTTCACTCAAGTACTCCACATCTCCATCATCTCGAGTGATCATAACTCTTGTGTTCTTGCATTCAAAGGATTTATGTCCTTGAGCACCACACTTGAAGCAAGTGATGTTACTAGATCCGGTGGAAGCTTTGGAGGACATGGTTGATTGCTCCGGCTTGAAGCTTGTTGTCTTGATGGCACTTCTTGCTTGCTTTGGAGGATCCTTGGAGGCAAGTGTACTTGTGTTCTTGATGCTTGAGGAGGCATTCATAGCATTTCTTGCGGCGAAGAAGGTCTTTGTCTTTGCACTTGCTAGGTCTTCTCGCACTTGGCGCTCGGCCCTTGTTGCTTGGTGGAGTAACTCAACCATGTTTTTGTAGGGCAAGAATTCCACTATCCTCTTGACGGGGATGTTCAAGCCATTCAAGAATCTTGCCATAGTTTGCTCTTCTCGCTCATCCACATTTGCACTCATCATGGTCATGTGCATCTCCTTGTAATATTCCTCAACGGACTTGTAGCTTTGCTTGAGTTGAGTGAGCTTGTTGAAGAGGTCACGCTTGTGGTGAGTTGGGACAAAGCGGGTGTGCATGACTTCTTGCATCTCTTCCCATGTGTCAATGGGTGCTAAGTCTTCCTTCTCACGCTTCTTGTTTACCTCTTCCCACCAAACATTTGCATATCCTTCAAACTCAAGTGATGCCATGGCAACTTTCTTTGCTTCGGAGAAGTTGTGGATGCGGAATATCTTATCAACCTTGAGGACCCAAGACAAGTATGCGTCGGGATCTTCCTCTCCTTGGAACTTGGGCATAGTGAATTTGAGCTTCCCAAAGATTTCTTCCTCATTGCGGTCATTGCGTCTAGGAGGTGGTCTTTCTTCACCATGAGCTTGGCGTTGTGGAGGTTGAGGTTGTGGACCTTGAGCATCTTCATTGTTGTTTCTTTGTTGTTGAGGAGGAGGTGGTCTTCCATGACCTTCATCTTGATCATCATTGTTGTGGCGTTGAGGAGGCCTCACACTTTCTTCACTTGATGCTTGGTGATGATTTGAGTCTTCCTCCATCTCAATATCTCGTGCTTGATGAGGTGGTCTTCTACCATGAGGGCGATCATCATGATGACGACGGTTGTCTTGACCTTGACGCCGTGGTGCCCTATCACGAGGAGGTTGATCAACATTGATGATGCGGCGGTCTTGGTTCACTTCTTGTTCGGCATTATGGTGGTGCCTTTGAGCATTGGCCACTTGAGATGGGCGAGGTTGCCCTTGATGATGACGTGCCACTTGCTCTTGGCGGAGCCTTTCTTGCTCACGTGCATGAAGGAGATCTTGATCATGGCGAAGACGTTGTTGTTCCTCTTGGAATTGAGCATGGAGATGTTCTTGTTGAAGGCGTTCTTCTTCAAGGCGTAGACGTTCTTGGACAAGTCGAAGTCGTGCTTGCTCCGCTTCTTGAGCTTGTTGTTGAAGCACTTGAGCATCCACATTATGGTGGCGTGGGTCTTGATTGGAATCATGATGCGACGATGTAGGAGCTCGTGACCTTGAGCTATGAGAGCGCGAAGACCTTGAATGGTGTCTTCTATCTTCTTGACGGTTGAGTGTATGGAGGATGTTGTCCAACGCCGTCTTCATTTCTCTTGTTTCTTGACCTTGCATGGCGAGTGTTGCCTTCAACTCATTGCCTTGAGTTTCAATCTTCTCATTGAGTTCTTGAACTTGATTGTTGAGGTCAATCCTTTGCACTTGAGCTCTTTCTTCATAGCGGACGTTGGTATCCTTGAGCATGGCTTCAAATTGATTGAGCTTGGCGTGGACGGCTTGAGTAGCTATCCAATGTTGGTGCCGCGTCATCGGTAGTTGGTTTCCTTCTCCACTAGACATGGTTACAACTAAAACAAGAACTATGTGGTGGGTGGTTAGGAAAGACTACCAAGATTGTCAAAACTTGCAAACCAAAATCGAAAAGGTGTTTCAAGTCGAGGAACAACCGATATGTATGCACACACACAAAACAAAACTCTATATGGTGTTAGGTATGGATGTGGAAAGCCAAATGGAAGAACCAAACGAAAAGTCTATTGTCAAAAGTGGGTAAGATCCAAAAGTCACAAGTCAAAGGCGGTGATCACAAAAGGCATACACAAGGTGGAACACACGCGTGGGACAAAATGGGGTTAGCGCGACGGAAAATGAGCACGAACAAAATTGGTCCTAACGAAGACTACTAGCTCGGTGTCACGCTAACGCAAGAGAGACCGTGGCTTGGTTGCAAAATTGAGAAGCAACAAGATTTGCGCAAGACGCCTCTCTTCTCTTTTCTCTCTTTTGCTTATAAGCTTTGGACTCTTTTGTGTATAGGTGTCACTCACACTCTTTTTCTTTTTCTTTTTCTCCTTTTTTTTGTATGCTTAGAAGCTTTCTTTTCTCACTATCTATGTAAGTATGTCACACTTCTTTTGCCTATCTTTTCACACGAGCTTGCTTCGTAGCTTTGCTCAACACACGCACACCCTCACGGTCGGGACGCTTGCGCAATGCTTCGCAACACTAGAAAGCCACTCTCGATAGGAAAGGTACGCAAAGGAAGCTAAGGCTACAAGTTAGGTGCAAGTTATACCACTTGATGACGGTGGCCGACGATGTTGAACTTGCTATGGTGGAAGGTGTCAAATGAACCGCTTGGATCCTCGGGGTGCCGTCGTCGTAGTTGATGTTGCGGAAGCTTAGTGGTAGCTGAAATGGCACACACAACGAAGTCCAAACACAAGGGGTTAGTGCCAAAACGAAAAACGAAGAATGCTGTCAAAATTTCGGCCAGGCGGAACTTCCGGTCCTGAGGGGCGGAACTTCCGGTCCCCGGGCGGAACTTCCGGTCCTTCCGGGCGGAACTTCCGGTCCTGGGCGGAACTTCCGGTCCTGCGGGGCGGAACTTCCGGTCGCAATCAGATCTGCGGGCTGTTCTTCGATTTGGGCGGAAATCCGGGCAGAAAATCTTCGAATTCGGGGAAAATTTGGCACTAGAAGCTGTGGGAAGGTGGGGAAATTGCAGATCAACACCAAAGACAAGTTTCTATTGGACCAAAACCACCAAAAACTCAACAAATCACGAGATCCAACCAAGGCCAATTTGGGGCTATTTTTTGGGAAAAAAAAATTTTTTTGGAAAATTTTTTGGGCGAAATTTGTGGAATTGGTGGGTGTGGGGGTCAAATCCGTGGCAACCAAGGAGCTCTTGATACCATATGATATGGGCTAAGCCCAGGGATGTGCCCGATCTTCACGGATTTGAAGGGATTCGTGGGGGTAAGTGGATGAACGCGATGAACACGTGGGGGAAACGCGGGGATACACACACACGGATACAATTCGAGTTTTCCCTCGTTGGCTCGAAACACCAACTCGATAGAGATTGGAGGAAAAGACCTTCCGGTAGAAGTCCCGCAAAGAGATCGACTAATCGAAGCTCGGGAGATCTAGAAGGGTGAAAAGACCGGAAGGTTTGATGGAAGTGCAAGCAAAAGACCAAATAGGTAGAAGTGCAAGCAAAAGATCAAACAAACGGTAGAAGTCACCAAAGAGATCTTTACGAGTCGATAGGAGCCTGGGTGGCGATACAAGATCATAGATCTAGGTAAGGTTCCCACAAGGGTGAGCTAAGCTCAGGTTTTCTTTCAAATCAAGTCTAATCTGAGATCTGAGCCAACTAGGCTATTTATAGGTGGGGGCGAAGAGTTAAGTTACATGCTGAAAAGTGCTGTCGTGCTGAAGTTCGCGGTGGCGGAAGTTCCGGCCATCTTGGGCGGAAGTTCCGGTCAGGGGCGGAAGTTCCGGCCCTGGGGGCCGGAAGTTCCGGCCAGGCCGGAAGTTCCGGCCAAGTTCCGGCCAAGTTCCGAAAGTCGTCCATTTCCTTGCAGTAACATCCAGGGGTCTTTTCGTGGTCTTTCGGAGCTTGGGCGGAACTTGGGCGGAAGTTCCGACCGGGCGGAAGTTCCGGTCCCTCGGGGCGGAAGTTCCGGTCCGATGCTTTTTCCTGCGCGCTGGAGGGCATCTTGGGGGCATCTTGGAGGAATCTGGCCGGAAGTTCCGGTCCTGGGGGGCGGAAGTTCCGGCCTGTGCGCTGTAGCTCCGTCTTCATCGTTTCCAGCTCTCTCTCCAACGCCTTGGTCTCCATGGCTTGTGTCTTGGTCGATGTACCTGATTGAGCATAGGGTATTTGCATGAAGTAGCAAGCCATCCAAGGGGGTGTCAAAGTCATAGGTAGAGAGGAGCGAATTCACCTCTTGGCGTAGTGCTTGGGCTCGAGCTCGTGTCATTGGACCACGAGGAGGGCTTGTCGGTCTTGAGGCGGCGGTGTCCATAGGCCACCCCGTATCATTAGTGTTAGGGGGTAGATACATGATTTCTCTCGTTTGAATATGTTTGAAACCAAAAACCACATATCTCTGGTTTGCCCGCACTTAGAAATGATATTTGCATCACTTATCATATGTTTGCCCATTTGAATCTTGTCAAATCCTAGAATTGACCAAGATAATTTAAACAAGTTTAAAACATGAAAATGAAAAGGCAAGCTTGTATCCTTCTTAGTCACTCTAAAATGAAGTTTGGGGAGGTTTTTGAAATTTCCATGCTTGAAACCAAAAACCACTTCTCTTCATGCTTGACTTCATAAGACAGAGTTAATTTGGGGATATATAGGGGTAGATACATGATTTTTCTGGTTTGATATGTCTAGACCTTGTTTATCAACTTAATTGAATGCTTACTATATGACATAAGAAGACTATATGCCTTGATTTTACATTTTTTTTTAAATTATGCCCATTTGAATCTTGGTCAAATCCTAGGTTTGACCATGATTTAAACAAGTTTAAAACATGAATATGAAAATTAAGCATGTATCCTTCGTAGTCACTCCAAAATAAAGCTCTTGAGAGGGTTTTTGAAATTTCCATGTTTGAAACCAAAAAACCACGTACTTCTCTTCATGCTTGACTTCATAAGACAGAGTTTGGGGTTAGGGGTAGCTTGATACATGATTTTTCTCGTTTGAATATGTCTAGACCTTGTTATCAACTTAATTGAATGCTTACTATATATATGACATAAGAAGACTATGTGCCTTGATTTTCCATTTTTTGTTTTTTCTGAATATTTATGCCCATTTGAATCTTGGTCAAATCCTAGGTTTGACCATGATTTAAACAAGTTTAATAAACATGAATATGAAATTTCCATGATTTATACCAAAAACCACTTCTTTTCATGCTTGACTTCATAAGTTAGGGTTTAGGGATATATAGGGGGTAGATTCATCATGATTTTTCTGGTTTGAATATGTCCAGAGCTTGTTTATCAACTTAATTGAATGCTTACTATATGACATAAGAAGACTATGTGCCTTGATTTTTCATTTTTTAAATTATGCCCATTTGAATCTTGGTCAAATCCTAGGTTTGAGCAAGATTTAAACAAGATTAAAACATGAAAATGAAAAATTAAGCCTTGATCCTTCTTATTCACTCCAAAATGAAGCTTTTGGGAGGGTTTTTGAGATATCCAGGTTTGAAACCCAAAACCACTTCTCTTCATGCATAGTTTAGGGTTAGGTGTAGATACATGAATTTTTGGTTTATAGTAAGCATTCAAGTTGATAAACAAGGTTTAGACATATTCAAACTAGAAAAATCATGTATATACCCCCTAAGGCTAAACTCTGTGATATATATGAAGTCAAGCATATAAGAGGAATGGTTTTGGGTTTCAAACATGGAAAATTCAAAAACTCTCCCAAAAGCTTCATTTTTTGAGTGAATAAGAAGGATCCAGGCTTACTTTTTCATTTTCATGTTACTGACTTGTTTAATTCTTGGTCAAACCTAGGATTTGACCAAGATTCAAATAGGCATAAAAATTCAATAAAGAATTCAAAAAAATGAAAAACCAAAGCACATAATTAAGCTTCTTAAGTTATAGTAAGCATTCATGTTGATCAACAGAGTCTATACATATTTAAACATTAAAAATCATGTATATACCCCAACCCTAAACTCTGTCTAATGAAGTCAAGGACGAAGAGAAGTGGTTTTCGGTTTTTTTTTGAATTTTTATGCCCATTTGAATCTTGGTCAAATCCTTGCAGGTTTGACCAATATTTAAACAAGTTTAAAACATGAAAATGAAAAGTAAGTGTGGATCCTTCTTATTCACTCCAAAATGAAGCTTTTGGGAGGTTTTTTTAAATTTTCCATGTTCGAAACCCAAAATGATATCTCTCCGTGCTTTACTTCATAAGACAAAGTTCAGGGGTAGGGGGTAGATACATGATTTTTCTGGTTTGAATATGTCCAGACCTTGTTTATCAACTTGAATGCTTATTATGTGACATCAAAAGACTATGTGTTTAGTTTTTTTTGAATTTGTTATGCCCATTTGAATCTTGGTCAAATCCTAGGTTTGACCAAGATTTAAACCAGTTTAAAACATGAAAATGAAAAGTAAGCCTGGATTCTTCTTAGTCACTCCAAAATGAAGCTTTTGGGAGGTTTTTTAAATTTCCATGTTTGAAACCCAAAACCACTCCTCTTAATGCTTGACTTCATAAGACAGAGTTTAGGGTTAGGGGCCAAGTATATACATGATTTTTCTTGTTTAAATATGTCTAGACTTTGTTTATCAACTTGAATGCTTACTATATGACATCAAAAGACTATGTGTTTGGTTTTGATTTTTTTGAATTTGTTATGTCCATTTGAATCTTGGTCAAATCCTAGGTTTGACCAAGATTTAAACCAATTTAAAACATGAAAATGAAAGCCTGGATTCTTCTTAGTCACTCCAAAATGAAGCTTTTGGGAGTTTTTTCAATTTCCAATGTTTGAAACCCAAAACCACTTTTCTTCATGCTTGACTTCATAAGACAGAGTTTAGGGTTAGGGGGTATATACAATATTTTTCTGGTTTGAATATGTCTAGACTTCGTTGATCAACTGTAATGCTTACTATATGACATAAGAAGCTTATGTGCTTTGGTTTTTTTTTGATTTCTTTTTTGAATTTTTATGCCCACTTGAATCCTGGTCAAATCCTTTGTTTGACCAAGATTTAAACAAGTTAAAACATGAAAATGAAAAAGTAAGCCTGGCTCCTTCTTAGTCATGAAAATGAGTTAACTTGGCTTTCCAACCCTTGAATCCATAGGAAACTTTGTACTAATGCAGTATAATAATCACCCGAGTTTTTACACCAACAGGTCTGTCACTTACGTGTGGTGCCCATGCGTGAGGTCCCAAACTTCAGTGAGCACAAGTCACATGCGGTAGGCAGGAAAAATACCCGATCAATCCGGGCGGTGGCTGTTAAGGACCCGATCGCATTTCTTGCTTTCAGACTGGGGTCTACCATGTAAGAAGTTTGTTCCTTTTGGATGCATCACTCGTATTTGCAAGTTTTTTGGGGGTCCCGCAAATTCAGGGTAGCATCATGCCCCCCTTCCCACGCCAACACAAACAGAGTTCAACACAAACCTAATTAAGCAAGGTTCAACACAGACATAGTTCAACAACCCCTAATTAAGCTAATAGGTTCACCACAAACGCTGCTGAGCAGCAAACATAAACAGAGTTCAACAAAAGATGCTGCTTTTGAAGCAGTAGGAGAGACAAACATGCACAACAGTTACGGAGTATATTTACCATCTTCTTCCTGTCGCCTCCTCCCGGTCCCGCTTCTTCTGCTTCTTGCTGCCCATACCTTTAATCTTTGGTGGCTTGGGCTTGGGAGGAGGCACACGACCGGTCTCGATAGATTGGTTCATCGGTTAACAGTTTCCCCAACTTTGAGACAGCCGGACCCACCGGCTTCGGCATGCTGCAGGACGCTTCGAAAGTCAACCTTTATGCTCTTTGTGCAGAAGGGGCAGCTGTTCCTGGCACCAGTCCAGGGTTCACTCCAATACTTGTCGAACTTCCCCGCCTTAAGCTTGTTGAGAGTGGCCCTGGCCTTCCTATGACGCGACTCGACATCGTTGTCAACCTCATCGCAGCAACTTTGATACATGCCAAATAAACAGGTGAAGCAAATATGTAGCAGTTGCAACTAATAATGAATATGAATCTAAAAAGATTCTGACGCTAATTCAAAACCCTATAGCGCAAAAAAAGAGAGGGAGAGACCATAGAGCAAATCGATACAGGGCTATGTTAAATAAGGGAGAGAGGTGAATCGGATGTGAAGCAAATATGTAGCAGTTGCAACTAATACTGAATATGAATCTAAAAAGATTCTGACGCTAATTCAAAACGCTATAGCGCAAAAAAAAGAGGGAGAGACCATAGCGCAAATCGATACAGGGCTATGTTGAATAAGGGAGAGAGGTGAATCGGAACATACTTCCTCCCCCTCGTCGACGATATTCTCGTCGAAGGTCGGCGGCGGCGGTTCAAAGATGAGTTCAACCTCGTCCTCGTCATCTAGGGGATGCTTCCCAAGAGAGTGGACCCATCTACCAACAGCATCAGATGCCGATGAGCGACCGATGGCCCGACCTTCGGCAATGGCCTCCGCTTCGTCTTTGGCATCCGCTGCGGCAATGATCGCCGCCGTTGCGGCCATGCGTGCTGCGGTCGCGGCTCTGCACGCCTCCTCTGCGGCTAAGGCCAGCCGCGCGGCTCGCTTTCGCTGCGTTGACGGCGTCGGTTGGGCTCTCCATCGGTGGAATGGGAAGGGGAAGTGAAGAGAGGGTTTTTTCCTAGTCCGTGGAGAGAGGGAGAAGTGTGGACGTGAAATGGATAATCGACGATATTTCAAGATTTGGGAGACATAGCACGAACCGGCAGATGACGACGCGTGGGTGCATTACCTCATACCGCCTCTGTACTAGAAAGAGCGTACGTGTGGGTTTTCAAGGCATATTAAGGATTTTATTATTACATTGGGAAACTGTCATCGACCATCACTTTCCTCTTCAACTTTTCCACCTCCAATGATCTAAATGCATGTAGTAAATAAGAAAACCATATTATGCTAAATACTACTACCTCCATCCCAAAGCGTAAGGCTTATATTATTTTTAGAAGCTCAAACTATGTGAAGGTAAACTAAGATTTTACCAAAAATCATTATCATGCAAAATACAAAATTAATATCAATACATAGACAACGATTCTTTTTGGTATGGTATCTACAAAATATTATATTAGTTGATAGATTGTTCTAAATTTTCGTCAACCTTTACTTGCTTTGACTCTTAAAAAAAGACTTAAGCTTTGTGATGGAGGTAGTACGTACTAGTCGTGAAGAAACTATATCCCTCGTGATGAGAAAGAAATATTTTTTACTACCACTCTTTTGTGGACAAATTTTGAAGTGCATTGCAAAATGAGAAGTACACTCTTTTATGGACAAATTTTAACTCTACACCCATTATTTCAGGATGGAGGGAGTATAACCCAACTTGTTTTTTTCTTCTGGGCACTACACTGCTTTTTCCCTGTGCAATGCTTGGTTCTACCCTTTTTCTCAATGTAATGGTCACTTTAAGTCATTTTTTCCCACACACATTTATTTTGTACTTCTCTACAGTGTTGACCGTGCTACTACTATTTGTGTTAGTGCGCCAAAAACAAAATGTTATTTTTTAAGTGCCAAATTAATCTAGGGCGTTGGTTGTGAATCGGTGAACACAAAGAGATAGCCCAAAAGAGGAACACACCAAGGTACAAAAACTAGTATATATGCATGTTTCTATGTACATATATATGACCCTGGGTTTGTAGATAAAAAACATTCATATATGCGCTTACTATTAATATACATAAGTTTATGCTGATTCTCTTGGTTTAGGTATATATATGGTTAGGCATCACTACTAATTCAGAAAAAAACAAAAATGTAACTTTTCAAGTGAAGTCATTTTAAGTGACCTAACAACTAAAATTCATATATAGGATTTGTATAGGAATTATGTAGGATTTAGATCACATGTGAATTTTCCCCACACTAGTTGTTTGATTCATAGGAACATATCCTATAGGAATCTTGCAGTGCAAATCCTATAAGAATAAAACATTAGGTCATACCTCATGGAAAATTTCCTTTGGCACAATCAAACACAACTCATCTTCCTATATGATTCAACTAGCCATTAAATCTCAATCCTATGTTTTCCATATTTCTATGGTTTTCCCATCCTATGAATCAAAGGAGCCTTAGGGCTTATATCTTTTTAGAAAGGCAAACTATGTTAAGATTGGCCAAGTTTTACGAAAAACCTTTAACATGCAAAATACAAAGTTGAGTCATTTCGTTTGAATCGGAGGGAGTACATTTGACGTTATGGTACTATTTGACAGCTGCTTGGCACTGTATTTTTTTTCGAACCAAACTTCCCCCTTCATGAAGCTTTTATTTTAGCTTCAGTGACTTGATACATCCATATATCTAGACAAAGTTGAGTCAATTCATTTGAATCAGAGGGAGTACATTTGACTATATGGGTATTGTTTGACAACTGCTTGGCACTGTCTTCTTTTTTGAACCAAACTGCCCCCTTCACGAAGCTTTTATTTTGGGATAGAGCTTCACTGACTTGATACTTCCAAGTTTCACAGTGACTTGGTGCCACCATCCACCATCCATCTCAGATCCAATGTATGCGATCGACTTAGAATTTAAACTAAATAATTATTATAATTGCTCAGAAATATTTCAAGAACTTCCAGTTAATCGTGCATATTTCGATTTATATTTTGGTGAAGTTTCATTCGATTTGAATCAAAGGTTTGTGAGCAAATATATACTCCCTCCGGTTCATATTAATTGACTCTAATATGGATGTACTAGACACATTTTAGTTCTAGATACATCCATATTGAAGTCAATTAATATGAATCGAGAGGGAGTATTTAGTTTAAACTAGTGCTCGTATACGTAAAAAGCTCTTTAATCACAAGCTAATCGTCCGAGTGGGATGAAATATTCACAGATTTTAGAACAAGGCATCTACATTTTACTGGATTTTTTTTATAATTTTTGTTTTTAGGTTCGAAATAAGAGATTAGTTTGGAACGTTGGATCTCAAATGGTTGGTAGATGGTGGCACCAAGTCACAATGAGATTTGGAGACTTGAAGTCACTGCAGCTCTGTCCTTTTATTTTGACAAACTGCAGAGCCGCTGGTGCATCTATGCTTGCGTACGGCCGACGCCGATTCTTAGCAAGGAAGTTCTTCCTATAAGTAGTAGTATCCATACTCCACTCCAAGGCATGTATAAATAAAAGAACCCATCCTGTTCTCGTTTTCCCGATCACTCTTCTGCGAAGATGGAGGAGGCCCTCTTCTTGTGCCCCCTCCGCCGCCCTTCAAACCCCCCATATCCAAGGTCGCTCCCTTCCGATTTCATTCTTAGGTTCACTGTGAGAAATGTCAATGACAACTGATGCCACGTACGTTGTTCCGTGCAGTGCAAGGGCGGTCATATGGGTTGTCGGCGCTGCGTCGGCGAGCTTGCGCCGAACCCGTGCAAGAAGTGCGAGCAGCCGGCGTGGTTGCCGCCGTCGAATCGATCTGGGCCAAGATTGCCGCCGTCGAATCGATCTGGGGCAATGGTCAAGTGCGTCGGCTGCCAGAGCTTGGTCGCCTCCACGGAGTCCTACAAGCACTATATCGCGTGCCCGCATGGTCCGTGCGGCTGCACAGAGGCCATCAATACCGGCTGCAGCTTCACCGGCCCGCCGCGGGAGCTCCTGGTACACCTCCAAGCATCCCACTCCATCCCAGTGTTTACGTTCCAGTATGGCATACCCGCCTGGTGCATAGTTTGTGTTCGGTACAACCGCGGGGACACCTGTTCATCGGCAGTGGGGAAGAAGACGGTAGCGTGTTCGCCATCACCGTTGGAGCGCTCGGCCCGACCACCATTGTGTCCTGTGTGTGCATCAGGTCGGCCGCGTGCTTGTTTCCGATGTACAAGGCGCAGCGGTTGGTGATTGGTCCGCCGGCGCCGGCGACGGCTGGGACAGGTGACCTCTCGACGGACACCTTGATGGCGGTAATCGAGCCGACGAGCTCCCCGACGCCTAGCTCGATCATGTTGCAGCAGCTCACTTCTTTCTGGCGGTGCCGCCCGTTACGCGGCGAATGGAGGGCAGCGTGTGTTGCCTATCTGCGTTTGCATCAACAAGAAGGTTATACAATAATCTTCGTTTAGTCATACTGCAATGTAGTTACTCGAAGATCGGAGGGAGTAGTTTAGTTCGAAGAAGGGTTCGTTCGGATGTATTTTGGACTTGTATAGTAGTACTACTACTCCAGAACTATTACTAGCTAGTTGGAGTGCTAGAATGCAGCTCGGAGTATTATAGTATTTTGGCAGTACTACTAGTTATGTATGTGACTGCAAATTCAAACTAAAATGGAGTATTTCTTGCTAATGTTGTTCTTTTGGAGTCATCATTTTTTCTGAACGTGTTAACTATGCTATTGTCTAAGGATTCGTTTAGATTTCTTTGGTTGAATTCATATTTCGTCTCTTCCTAATTTGGCAAAACTGCACTGTCATGGGCATTCTTACAAGGTCGCTGAAGTTTCAAAGTTTCTTAATGTATATTGCGTAGGGTGTACCCCCTTAACATGGATCTGTTGCATTTTTGGGTTGTATTTTTTTTTTGGCAATTTTCAGGACCATAAAATAGCACGCCTTCAGTTGAAATTTGAATTAGTGGCCGATACTAGCATGGAGTAGTGAAGTTTTTTTGTACTCCCTCGGTCCCACCAAAAGTGTCTCACCTTTGTTAAAATTTAGATGGATAGATGTATTTTTTTTACAAAGTTGAGACAACTTTGGTGGGACGGAGCCACGGAGTCGTAGTTGATGGCGAGAAGGTTGATGCCTTGCTAGGTTGGTGTACGTTGCAAAAAGAACAAGGTTGGTGTGTATTTGTTTTATTTGTTCACCATAATACTGACATGGCCATCGATTTGATTAGACAACACAAGCCTGGGATGTTTCACTTATTTATTGTAGGAAGCACGATTAATGTTCTGTAA
The DNA here is from genome assembly GCF_019359855.2 of Lolium perenne. NCBI lineage: Eukaryota > Viridiplantae > Streptophyta > Magnoliopsida > Poales > Poaceae > Lolium > Lolium perenne. The sequence goes on along the minus strand of NC_067248.2, from coordinate 97,115,320 downwards.
TGATGGGGCTACTCCTATAGTCCGTCTGCTCGGCTCCTACTCGGGTGTCGGGTCACAGTCACACTCTCCTCTTTTTTTGAACACATTCACACTCTCCTCTTTTTTTGAACACATTCACACTCTCCTCGAAACTGCAGTAGGCAGTATATGAGCGTCTCGGTTCACCTCCGTCGTCTATCCCCACTCCGCCCATCTTCCATAGCACGCGCCTGCGTCTCCGCCATGGCGCTTTCGGATCCTATCCAGCAGTGCCCAGTTTGAGAGCCTCTGTTCTCCAACTCAAACCCCCACCTGCCGCCATTGATCGCCATCTCTCTCCCAAAGTTCGAATCAGTAGATCTCCCAAGAAAATACCAACCCCCTTGTACCACCTGCCTCATTGCGATGGCGAAATCGAGCAGGGTCTGTGGATCTGGGCTGTTTCACAAGGTGTTTACGGAAGGCCCCTTGAAGTGCTCATCAGCCAGTGCGACGCCATCACCGCCGCGTCCCTAGTCGGTTCCTCCAAAAGTATTCTTCAGTCAGCCAAATACAGTGCCACTCTGCCTGCTTCTCAGCCGTTTGGCCTTCCGTGTGTTCTCTGTTGTGACCCGGCGGATAAACCATGGGCGGTGTTCAAGGAGGATTTGCCGGTGCACAACAAGTGCAAACTACTGCCGCTGGACAGGTTCTCCTATGATGGCCTAATGCCACACGGTAAGGATGAGGAGCGGGCAGGCGCCAATGGAGATTGGATCGCCATGGTTGGCCCCGAAGGCAAGTGGAACCTCCTCAATGTCTACACTCATCGCAAGATTAAGCTTCCATCTTTGAGGGACAAGTTGGAAACCACACACAATCCACTTATATTCGAGTATCAGCGTTACGCTATTAATTTGCAGAAGATAGCTATTTGCCAAGTTCCTACAAATGCTAGGGGGTATCAAGATTTCTCCCTTGTCGCAATCTTCGACTTTGCAATTGCCTACCTCCATGGCGAATATCCTCGTGCATGGATATTTCTTGAAAACCAGTTTCAAGACGGCGCCATATCTTTGCGATGCAATTATACATAACGGACTTGTGTTTGCCGTTACTGAGCTTGGAAATGTTTATGCATGGGATCCTAATCAATTTGGTAACATTTCCTCCCTATCTTTTTTATATACGTAACTTATATAGTATTTCACCTCTTATTTGTTGAACTGTCTTGGCATCTTTTGGCTTAAAGGAATTCCATAGGCGCACACCATAACCCTCTTGTGGTATGGACATATATAGAATTTAACATCTATAGGAATTTTAGTATGGTCTAATGTGCATGTTGTTCCTTAGGAAAAAGGCCCCCTAGTAATTAAGTTTCTTTATTATTACTCCCTAGAAAATTTAAGGTAGAGTAGAAATAGAATCAATAAAGGTGCCATGCAATATTGATAAAGACTTTCATTTGTTTATATTCCCCCGGTTCTAGAGAATAAGGAGTACTATATTCAAACCATCTAAAATTTGGACCAATATTTTCGGGAACATGTTTTAAATCCATATGAAGTTTTACCAAGATGTTCGAAATATATTTCAAACCATCTTATGTTCGACCATGATTTTATAAAGTACTAGTATTGGCATCCCAATATCAAATCAATATCACTAGTTGATAAATCATGAAATATATTTTCATGTGACGTGTTCTTTCCTTTTTCAAGGTCCTATAGTGCTCCCTGCTCCATTCATTCCGTGGACGGCTGGATTTGATGACGATGATGATTTTGACTCTAATAGTCGTACGTGGTGGCTGGCAAGATCTCAAGATCGTTCTAGACTTCTCCTGGTCTATGCACGTGGCGTAATGGATTTTGACGCTGACGGTGCTCCAACTCATTATGATAGTACCCCTTCTGTCCATTGCGGTCGCGCTGTTCACAGCTATTCGGGGTATACCTGCATTGTATTCTCGAATGACACTAGTCGGTTACTTCCAGCCAACCCGTGGGAAAGGGTTACTAATCTTGGAGACTATTCTATGTTCCTTGGGTTGAACTATCCGATTTTCATGCCAGTGGGTGGTGCAACATTTCCCCCAGGATATTTGACAAGAAGAAACTGCATCTACACCACGCCTCAGGCCATTGGCTCTCACTTTGACACATCACATCAAGAAATTTTCCGCTTCAGTCTAAATGGCGAAGACCACCAAAGCATATCTTTCTCAAGCAGCGGTCCAGGGGCCAAGCGGCATACGGGGTTTTGGTTCATCCCAAGCTACACCAACGCTACCGACTGGAACAAAGACAATCGAGTTAGGGATATTTATGTAATAGTAGGATCATACTACTAGCTAGCTCAGTTGGTCTTGACTCCTATTTAACTATTTATAGCTAATGTACTTAGGTGATAAATTTATGCTATTTGCATGAACCCAGGCGCTTCTTTTAATTTGATCAAATACGGTCTATACACATGCATGGTTGTTTGGCTGTTTCAGTGTCCCTAGAGGCATACATATATACTGTTATTTAGCAATCTTTATTACAGTACAAAGGTCTTAACCTCATGGTTCACAGAAAGTATAAACGTAGATCAACCATCTAAACATAGAAGACATTCTAGTGTATGATTCTTACATATACACATCAACATCCTATCAGAAAATCTTAATGTGAATTGTACTGGCTGTACAAACCCGTGCATCATTCTCTAGCCGGTTGCACCCAAAAACCAAATCGTGGTACTTCATAGTTGACTGTATGTAGGACAACATACAGATCCAATGCGAAGCCATGGGTATCACCTGCATGTGAACCATATTTCACATGGTTGGAGGTACTCCATATGGCATTTAAAATCATTCCTTGTCCTTCATATGGCCCTAAAAATAGTACAGTTGGATTTGTGGGTTTTAATTTTTATTAACACACTCAATTGATTGCCCAAACATTGATTAATAATATTATTAAGGGGTGTGATGTTGAAAGCCATAAGAACAATGTGCCAAACAATCTTTGCTAGCGGACGGTAAATGTATACCCATCAGAAATAATCAGCAGACATGCATGTTTCTTTGGTCAGAATAACTGCTGCACCATCTTAAAAGTAAATGGCATGACCATTTATTTGATTTGATAGCGTGCAGCTAGATGGCGTACATTACTATCTCTACTTCCTTGGGTCGCCCAAATCTGGAGTACTAAAAGCAAATCCTGGTGATTCATTTGACAAGACAACACAGATGCGTCCAAATTTCTCCGTCCATATTATTATAATCTGGAGTGCGTTGCCTCGTTGCCTTCCAAGAGAAGCTGCATTCCTTGCCAAAAAAGAGAGAGAGGCTGTATTTATAACTATCTCACCGGCCGCCACTAGTACAAACCATCACTCCCTCTCCACCTCCACCTCCATCTCTTCCCTAGTAGCTCCACCTCCATATCGGCGACGGACCACAATCGCGCGGCTTCGACTTCCTCTTCGACGGCGGCGGCGACAGAGGCGTGAGGCACCTTCTCCGCGGCGCATCACTCATCCTCGTCCCGCGGCAACAATGGCTGTATGTGAAATCACCATACCCTTTTGTATGGTAGAGATGATGATGTGCGGATAAAATTTTATTGGCGGTTGCTCATCCTTGTTTGAATATTTGGTGTAGATTCACATCTAGGGCAGGGTGTCAAGCGGGGTGGGTAGCGGGCTAGCTAGTTTCAGTGCGAGTGCTTTAAATCTGCTCTAATCTCAACCACTATTTGCTCTAATTTTCTGCTTTGCGGGACGATTCGCGGACGCCGCTTGCAACCCTAATCTAGGGTATTGATCCTAGTTTAGTAGACTACTAGGATTTACATGCCAATTTGTTTTTAGACTAGATCCGGATATTTGTCAATACTACTACGTACTTCTTCCGTTCGTATTTAATTGACTCTAGTTGAAAGCATCGACAGTTCATTTTCTTCTCTCCCTCGCGTCGACTAATTAAAACCGAACAGAGGGAGTATTAGGAATCCATGTGCATCCGTACTACCAGTAAGGTATTGCGTTGTTGCAGAGGCTCAGTGTAATCAATATCTTTCGATATTAATATACTCACTTTATCAGAAAATAAATTAGTAATCCATGTTCAAACTTGCTAGTTTGATCAACGTTTGATGATGATTTGTGAGGCCATGTATGGGCCTAGTTTGTTTTGCCTGGTGGTCAGTAGGCTGATGATTTATTTTTTGCTTGGTCGATCTGTGGTCGTTCCATGGCCACTGCTGATTAAGCATTACTAGAATCAACAATTTTTTGCTTGTCTGGTGATTGGAAGTGTATGCGCTAGCACCATCGCACGATGATTAGTCTTAATGGAGATGCAGATGTCGATCAAGAGGGAGAAACATATCTTGATCATGCATTTCTCACGAGATTACTTGGTGATTGGAAGTAGAATCCACAATTTGTTGTGCAAACTTCTCAACATATGCATATATTCGTTGAATTGGCTTTATGTGATCAATATTACTTCTTATTGCAGATGGATGGAGGGGAAAGAGCGAAAAAACCGATACTTAGTGAAATGACTTCTCATTCTGTGACTTCTGATATCCTAGATGACAAGGTAAATATATAGAACGATGATTCGTAGGTGATGAAAGCAGAATCCACAATTTGCCGTGCAAACTTCTCAACATATGCATTTATTTGATTAATTAGTTTTATGTGATCAATAGTATTACTTATTCCAGATGGACGTAGGGGAAGGAACGAAAAAGCGGATGCTATGTGAAATGACTTCTAAATCTGGGTGTTCTGATATCCCAGATGACAAGGTAAACATATGGACCGACGCTTGTTTTGTCGCTGCCCCGTTAGATGGCTAGATGCTCTGGTCTAATTTCTGTTCATGTGCTTATTATTGCAGAAACATAGAGTTGAAGAAAACTCTATATTGTCTCGATGACAAAGGTGAAATGGCATGCCGATCTTTTAAACCTCCGACGCCACCTTGTTTACCGTCTATGGAGACCGATGCGGCTGGACCTGGTACCGATGAGCCTATACGTGGCATCATCGTGCCACATGAAGAAGGTTGTGGATTGGGTTTACCCCCGCTGAAGAAATCGGTGGTGCAGTGGAGCTGCTAGTGTAGAGCCTCTAGTGAACGGTGTCGTGCCACGGGAATTCTCTCGAACTAGAGCAAGACGGTTTACCTATTGTCAAGACCGATGTAACTGGTGCTGATGCTGGAGTTGCTACTGATGATCCTGCACCCGAAGTTGCCACGCCACCCGAAGGAGGTTTTGTATTGGTAGAACCCGTCATGACTATGCCCACAGTACTGACTGGTGGTGGACCTGGAGCTGGTATGGTAGAGCCTCTAGCGAAAGGTGTCGTGCCACGAGAATCCTCTGAAGTGGATATTGGTGGTTTACCCTCTGTAGATACTGGTGGTCTACCTGGAGCTGGTATTGTAGAGATTTCAGCAAACAGTGCTGTCCCACCCAACTCCTATGAACTGGAGCATGTACCTGATGTGCCTTCTGTAGAACCTGATGCACCTGTAAGTAGTGGTGATGATTCCGCTGAATCTGATCAAGAAGGATCTGCATCTCGAGGACAAGATGTCAGCTGTCATTCACCTGAACCCGAGCTGAAGTCAGCAACGGTAGCTTATATGTCACGGACTGTCCTTCAAGTTCTAAAGATCCAGTTGGGTGGTTCACAGGACCAGCTACTCCAAGCCATTGTCACTACAAAAGACCAGCCAGCATGCTTCGTTATCTCCTGCATACTGTTTGACAAGCTGAAGCACTGCAACTGGCGCATTGTTCAATCCCATCAGCATGGAGAGAGGAGCTATGTTTATGTCAAGATGATTCATGCTGATTTGGTAAGGTTCCATGATAAGATGTATGGGTGGGGTGAGGCAAGAGCCACATTTTGCAGCATTCACACAGTCTTCGCTCTTGAGCCAGACCCCATGGATGCTTACTGATGAGGCCTAAGGCCACGTGTGTTGCCCGATCTCACGAATTGACCGAGGGAAAGGCGGGGGAGAGGAAGAACACGAAGAACACGGCGAAGAACACGATGAACACACGCGAACGCACGCAACACAACCCGATACAATTCGGTTTACTCCCGATAGCCCGAACCACTATCCCGATAGAATCCCTCAAGGAGAGACACGAGGTAGAATCCCCGAGAGAAAGACCGATATACGATCTATGGAGTCACACGAGTGAGAGACCGCAGTAGAATCACAAGTGCGAAAGATAAATCATATAAGGAGTGCCTTGATACAACTCATAGATTTGTGTCTAAGAGAGGAGGGGGTTTCCCTAATCCCAAAGGGATGGTGGAGGCATAAGCCAAGTTCTCACTCAAGTTATGTCTTACCTAATGAAGGGGGAGGTGGGAGCCTATATATAGGGAGCCACCAAAGGAGGGGTAGTTTAGGCATACAAAGGGATAAAGGGTTCAGATTTGATGCTCTTTGCAGTGGGGCGTCAGGGCCAGCACAGGTAGGGCGATAGGGCCGGCGCAGGTAGGGCGGCAGTGCCGTCATCCTCAGGCGTAGTGGCGGTGCGGCAGTGCCGGTCTTCCTGGCGCGTCTCCTTATCCTCGACGTTCTCTTCCATGCTTCCACGACCTCGGCCTTGAGTCCTCGAGCCTCCATGGTGTCGTCCACTTCCTCCGTACTTGGCGATGTGTTCCTATCATGGTCATATGAAGGAGGATGAAGTAGCATACCATTCATGAGAGACAATTGTAGGCACACATAAAGGAGAAGGTTCACCTTTGCGTGACGTGTCGGCGTTGACGCACATGATGCGGTGGAGACCGAAGGTCGCCCCGTATCATCTCCCCCCACTTGAAAAAGAGTCGTCCTCGACGATAGCTCTTCATGAACGTGTATAGGAGGTAGATGACAACCACGCTTGAATGTCACTTCACTTGTCAAGAGCCCTATCAATAGCACAAGAAAAGGCAAGCAACACTCAAAGCATAGGCAATGTTCCACGGGTTTAGCAAAAGAGCGCAAGTAGAAGGGGGTCACCTTAGCAAGATGTCGATGTGCTCTCATGGAGAGATCTTGTGTAGTGGAAGTGTGCGGGCAAAACCACTCATTGGAGCTCACTTGTATCATGCTCTCAAGAGCTCTTTTTGTCAACTCGTGCTCAATCGAGGTTGACATTGGAGTTTGGGTACCTACACACATGTTAGACAACAAGAACAACGTGTGTGCATGGTATATGAACACATCATCCATCATGATGCGCCATTTCTTTTGCACATCACCATTAGCGGTAAGCAAGATATTATAGTACACATGGTGAATATGCGGGGAAAACTTAGGAACATGCTCAACATGGATATATGCAAAGTCTCCAAAATTTGAGAGAGCTATGGGGGCAATCTCATTTACAAGCATATTAACATCATTGCAAACCAAGCATTGGAAAGAGAAAGTGTTCAACATTTTAGTTGCATTAATGGGAGAGTATTGCAAGCATGTAGCACAAAACATGTTCAACATTTTATCATTGTTGTCGACAAACCTAGGGAAAGAGCAATTGTTCATCAAGGTTGTCACAACACAAGCATTATCATTTTCATTGCAAGCAATACATGGGAAAGAGCAATTGTTCGACATATTGCAAGCAATAGGAGAGGAATTGAAACTCTCATAGCATGGCATGGACATATTATCATAAGCAACTAATTCCACATGATCAACAATAGGTGTATCACAAGTATCACATGGGAATGTGAAAGAAGCATATGTCATAGCAATCGAATCATCCAACTCATGCAAGCACTCACAAATCATCATGTCCACTAGTGGGATCATGGCATCATCAACACCCATATAGGTACCTTTGTAGTCCCGCTCATATGAGGTAGGTGTTGTGGAAGTGGTAGGCTCCATGTGGCCTCCATGTTCATCTTCAAGCAACAAGCATGGCGTGATATCATCATCTTCATGCACCATGTACATCTGCTCCATGATCGGTGTCTCGTCATCCATGAAACCTAATGAGACACAAGGAAACACACTAGAGGTAGAGGGTAAGATGTTAGAATTGAAAATGGCCTCACATGACCTATCAACTACCACTCTCATCTCACTTGGTGTATCACTCATGCTCTCGAAGTGGAGGCACTCATCAAGCTCACATATAGTGGAGTCACTCATCTCACATATAGTGGAGTCGCTCATCTCACATATAGTGGAGTCCCTCATCTCCATGGCAATGGCGTCGTCGATGTCCGAGCAACCTAGAAAAGAGGAAGACAACACAAGAGGAGTAGAGGTTAAGTTGTTAGAAATCCAAGTGTCCTCACTCGACTCATGGGGTATGTCACTCTTGCTCTCAAGGTGTTTGAAGTATGCGTGGCACTCGGCTTTATCTTTGGGTGTCATTTGGGCTTCTCGAGCATCTAGCTCGGCGAAGTATGCTCTCATTTCGGCTTGCTCTAGTGGGGTCATCATGTGTATCTCTCACTAGGATAGGTGTATATGTATGGTGGAAGGAAAAACTACACAAGTATCTCACCTATCAAGAAAGTATCGGAAAAGTGGTTCAAGTCAAGAGCAAAGCCAAAATGTATCGGGGTTACTCACACACACACTCAAAGCACACGCAAACGGCTAAGAACTCTATATGTGGTGGGTAAGGGGTGGATAGCAAACGAAAAAGATCAACGAAAAAAGTCTATTGTCAAATGTGGGTAAGATCCAAAGTCAAATGTCAAGAGTGGTGATCTATGTCAAGGAAACACGGAAACACACACAAGGAGAACAATGGGGTTAGCGCGACCAAGGAAGTGAGCAAGCGGTAAAGATGGTCCTAACGAAGACTAAATGCTCGGTGTCACGCCAACACAAGAGAGACCGTAGCTTGGTTGCACAAGATAGAAGCAACAAGATTTGCACAAGGGCCACTCTTCTCTTATCTCTCTTAGTGCTCACAAACTTTGCACTCCTTTGTATCGGTGGACACACACTCTTTTTCTACTCCTTTTTCTTTTTCTCTTTTTTTTATGCTTAGAAGCTTTATTTTTCTCTATGTATATGTCACACTTTTTCTTCTTTTGTGTATCTTTCTCACCGAGCTTGCTTCGGAGCTTTGCTCAACACAACGCACACACACACCCTCTCACGGTCGTGACACTTGTGCAATGCTTCGCAACACTCGGAAAGCCACTCTCAATGGGATAGGTACACAAAGAAAGAAACGGGGCTACAAGGGGTTAGGGGTGCAAGTTATACCTATTGACGTTAGGCGGTGTCAAGCACACGAACTTGCGATGGCGAAGTGGTGGTGACGATGGTGTCGAAGATGCGCCGGAATCCGGGGTGCCGATACCGTTGTCGCGGTGTTGATGTAGGCGCGGAAGCGGTTCTCACGGTCCAAGGGCACTCCAAAACGGAAACCGGGCAAATTAAGTCAATGCCCGAAAAGTAGGGTCAAAACGAGCGGTCAAAAGTTGGTGTCCAAAAATCGTCAAAAATTAGACGTAGACTATGTAGAGTCGTTGGAGGGTGTTGTTAAAGTTTGGAGTCAAACGGGCGCCGGAAAGTTGTCAAAATTTGGGGCAAAAAGATGAGGCGGAACTGAACGAAACTGAAACAGCACGTTTGTACAGGGCCGGCAGTGCCGCTGTTATCTGGCCGGCAGTGCCGGGGTGGGCAGCGCGGCAGTGCCGGGCGGATGGAGGCGGCAGTGCCGTGGTGGTCAGTATCAGGTTGAAGGAGATGGTGGAATTGACTTGGCCAGGGGAGGTTGAGCGCGCGGGGACGGCCGAGCGGGGCACGGTGAGGTGGGCCAGCGGCAGGCGCTTGCGCGGGAGCTGCGCGGTGGAGGCGGGCTTGCTGCGCGTTGGTGGGCAGGGCAGCTGCGGCGGGCCGCGTTGATGGGCAGAAGCTGGAGGCGCGGCTCGGTGGGGAGTTGGGCGCGTGCTGGCGGCGCGATTGGCCTGCGCGTGGTGGTCGCGAGCGCGGTTGGCCTTGGGCCGGTCGAGCGGCGTGCGAGAGGAATGACGCGGGAGCGGCGGCCTGGTGGTTGAGGGCGTTGAGCTGGTGGTGCTGCTTGGTGCGCTGGTGGGAGCAGCTAGAGGTGGCGCGCGGGATGGGTGTGGCTGGCGATGCGGAGCGAATCGAGCAAGGTGGAAGACGAAGGCTACTCGAGCTGTTCGTCCCAGGCAGCGGAAAAACGGCACAAAAATAGTCGATTCACGGAGATTTGCAAGGAATTAGGCCACGAAAATTATAGGGAGTGTAGATCAACCACTAAGAACACAGATCTGTGGATTAAAACCACAAAAAACGCAACAAATTTGGAGATCAATTTTCGAGCTATTTTTTGGGGCAATTTTTTGGGAAAATTTTTGGGCGAAATTGGAGAGATTCGAGGGTCAAATTCGTGGCAACCTTTGCTCTGGTACCATATGATGAGGCCTAAGGCCACGTGTGTTGCCCGATCTCGCGAATTGACCGAGGGAAAGGCGGGGGAGAGGAAGAACACGAAGAACACGGCGAAGAACACGATGAACACACGCGAACGCACGCAACACAACCCGATACAATTCGGTTTACTCCCGATAGCCCGAACCACTATCCCGATAGAATCCCTCAAGGAGAGACACGAGGTAGAATCCCCGAGAGAAAGACCGATATACGATCTATGGAGTCACACGAGTGAGAGACCGCAGTAGAATCACAAGTGCGAAAGATAAATCATATAAGGAGTGCCTTGATACAACTCATAGATTTGTGTCTAAGAGAGGAGGGGGTTTCCCTAATCCCAAAGGGATGGTGGAGGCATAAGCCAAGTTCTCACTCAAGTTATGTCTTACCTAATGAAGGGGGAGGTGGGAGCCTATATATAGGGAGCCACCAAAGGAGGGGTAGTTTAGGCATACAAAGGGATAAAGGGTTCAGATTTGATGCTCTTTGCAGTGGGGCGTCAGGGCCAGCACAGGTAGGGCGATAGGGCCGGCGCAGGTAGGGCGGCAGTGCCATCATCCTCAGGCGTAGTGGCGGTGCGGCAGTGCCGGTCTTCCTGGCGCGTCTCCTTATCCTCGACGTTCTCTTCCATGCTTCCACGACCTCGGCCTTGAGTCCTCGAGCCTCCATGGTGTCGTCCACTTCCTCCGTACTTGGCGATGTGTTCCTATCATGGTCATATGAAGGAGGATGAAGTAGCATACCATTCATGAGAGACAATTGTAGGCACACATAAAGGAGAAGGTTCACCTTTGCGTGACGTGTCGGCGTTGACGCACATGATGCGGTGGAGACCGAAGGTCGCCCCGTATCACTTACCCAGTGGTGCAGCTGTCCTGACTTGATATATGTTTTATGATCAGTATGCTGCTGTCGTGGAACTGTGATGTGGAGCTACCTTTCTTATGGTTTCTAGGCTTTTGGTTTCAACATGTATTATGGAGCTTACCTTAGGACTTTCGCATGCGTTTGGCTGTTGACCTGTAATGTTTGTGGTTGGTTGTCTAATCTACTTGGCACAATCACATTGCAAAGGCAAATGTTCCTTTTCTCTTTAATTGTTATTATGACTTATGTGTTATAACCAGGCAAAAATATGCAATCTTGGTTCTCTGACCGATATATATGTACATACAACTTTTGTTCACATAATAACACTTACACGGGAAAAGAGTAGCTTTCTCTGTTGGACAAACACCAAACCACAAAAGGGTAACAACACAATATCCAAACTAGGTACGGCACCTGTTGAGCATACATGACTTTTATCGTAAAATCACGTTAACCAACACTAGCAGCATCTTGTTCTTTGCAAGGTGCTATGCTTATCAGTCTAATCCCAATACACAACCTACTTCAGGTGGCACGATGATGTCAGGTGTAGGTTCACCAGTACCAACTCTCTTGCATCAGTCTCCATTGAAGGTACGCCACTGCTGCAGTAGACACCATTAGCAATGCAACCTGAAGGTGTTCTTATCCTCATATCAGGATCACATAATACAGGTGTCAAGCTTCATGCACTAGCCAACACAATCAAAAGTCCGAACTAGGATAGCTAGGAAAAAAACATGAAGATCTTTTTTTCGAATCCCACGCTGAACATCTTTTTTTTTAACTAATTAGGTAAGCTCCTGCTGACAAACATATTACAGCAACTCCAGCAGTGGCTCTATATTTTGGCGCTGTGGGCTGAATGGCTGATGCTGCGCATGGAGCCGGCAATAGCTTCACCGGAAGCTGCAAACTGTGGCGGCCAAATGCAGGGCTGAAACAGCGTATTTTCAGAGGCGCTATAAATGCAGCGCCAAAAACAGAATATAATGAAAAATAGAGTGCAGTAAAACAGAAGATCAAACAAAGACTAGAAATAGACATAAAATAGGATAAAATTAGCTTGATAGATACTCCGTAGTTCATATTTTTACAAAGTAGTGCGATAAAACTAAACTAAAACTCGACATCTGACGAGTCCGGTGTCGTGCCCGACACCGGATCCGACGAGAAGAGGTCAATCCAACGGGGGTCGTCCTCGCCAATGGTGGTCGGCCCGGCGAGCTGCGCTTCGATGAAGGCCCGCTTCGTCGCCTTCTCCGCCCTCCGTCGTGCGCGGTCCTCCTTCTTCGCTGCCCGCCTCGTCGCCTTCTCCGCCCTCCGTCTGCGGAAGTGCTCGTTCTCGGCGGCAACGTCCTCGGGGAAGCGGGCCGCCCACTCGCGCGCCGCGCGCTCGTCCCGCTCGGCGATGCGCAAACGGCGCTCCGTCTCGCGGCGGCGGTCTTGTTCCTCTGTCTAACGATGTACGGCGGCGGCGCGAGATCCTCGGCTGCCGGCGCGTCCACACGTCATGGAAATTCATCGACGATCGCGGGCGCCCGAGCCGCCACGCCACGGCGTCGTACGCGCGCGCGGCCTCGTGCGCGGTCTCGTAGGTGCAGAGGCCGATGCGCTCGCCGCCGTCACGTATCTCCGCGTAATACGTACCTTTGGGGCGCGCGCGGACGCCGCGGTACCCCGTGCCCGAGACGCGGCAGTACCGTGAGCTCGACGCGAGACGAGGCATGGCGGCGGCGGCGGAAGCGGAGCCGCGGCGGCGATATTAGGCGCAGATGGGCAAATTTCAGCAACCCGTGTCCATCTTTTTTTTGGCAGGATTACGCCATGTACCACCTTCCAATTAGAAAATAGTACTGTTCAGCCTTCCCCTGTTGGGCCCAATATTTCACTTTGGGTTGCCAACGGCCATCTACATGGTAATTGCTCTCGGCCTACTTGCTCCGGCCGTCGAAGCCCAATAACTACAAATGGGCCTTTCTGCTCATGCAATTTCGGCCCTTTTCTAATGAAACACAGATCCTATGAATGGCAAAAGAAAAAAACGCGGAGATTCTACATAAAAGTTGTTTTTAGTTATTTTGAATTATTGGGTTCCAATTTTTGAAACTGCTCATGCCCAATATGAAAATCCTTGTTCGCTCCATACCCACATGGATAACGGTATTTTTAATAATTCATAAAGTGGATTTGAAATTTAAAACATATCCTAATAATTCCATGATTTAATCTATCAACTTGCAAGATCTTGGAGAGAAAAAGCTTGTATTAGTCTGCAGAATCCGCACCGTTTCAAAGGCGGCAGTGGATCAAAAGAAAAAAGGAAGTAGCCAGAAATTAGGGGTCAAAAATAACTCCAAGAAATGAAACTTTTATTGTTCGTAGAGGATGACATGCGGGACCCATGAGCCAAAGAGGTTACTCAACGTTTCAAAGGCGGCATGAGATCGGAAGAAAAAGGCAAGTGACCAAATATCAGGTGCCAAAAATAATCCAAGAAATGAAACTTATTGTACATAGAGGATGACATGCGGGTCCCATTTTGCAGCAGCGGTTTCAGCGTTTCAAATGCGGTTTGAGATCAAAAGAAAAAGAAAGTAGCCAGAAATTAGGGGGTAAAAAAACTCCAAAAAAAGAAAGTTGATTGTACATAGAGGATGACATGCGGGTCCCATGAGTCAGCAGCTTACTCAACGTTTCCAAGGCGGCAGGGGATCAAAAGAAAAAGGAAATAGCCAAAAATCAGAGGTGAAAAAAAAACCAAGAAAAGAAATTTTATAGTACATAGAGGATGACATGCGGGTCCCATGAGCCAGCAGGTTCCTCAACGTTTTCAAAGGCCGGTGGGGATCAAAAGAAAAAGGCAAATAGCAGAAATTAGGGGTAAACAATAAATCCAAAAAAGGAAAGTTTTATTCTTCATAGATCCTGACATTTGGTACCCATGAGCAAGCAGCGTCAATTAAATAGAACAAAAATCAGGGGTAAAAAAATCCAAGAAAAGAAACTTTATTGTACATAGAGGATGACATGTGGGTCCCATGAGCCACACCTTACTCAACGTTTCGAGGCGGCTTGAGATCGAAAGAAAAAGGAAAGTGACCGAATATCAGGAGCTAAAAATAATCCAAGAAAGGAAACTTTTATTGTACATAGAGATTGACATATGGGTCCCACTAATACAAGCTCTTTCGCTCGAAGATCTTGCAAGTTGATTGTACATAGAGGATGACATGCGGGCCCCATGTGTCAGCAGCTTACTCAATGTTTCCAAGGCGGCAGTGGATCAAAAGAAAAAGGAAATAGCCAAAATCAGAGGGTGAAAAATAAATCCAACAAAGGAGAGGTTTATTGTCCATGGAGGCTGACATCTGGGACCCGCGAGCCAGCCGCGTCCTCTACGTTTAGAAGGCGACTGGGGATCGAAAGAAAAAGGCAAATAGCAGAAATTAGGGGTACAGAATAACTCCAAGAAAGGAAGTGTTTATTGTTCATAGAGGCTGACATGTGGGACCCATGAGCCGACAAAGTCTTCAACGTTTCAAAGGCGGCAGGGGATCAAAAGAAAAAGGAAGTAGCCAGAAATTAGGGGTAAAAAATAACTCCAAGAAAGGAAACTTTTATTGTTCATAGAGGATGACATGCGGGACCCATGCTCCATCAGCTTCCTCAACGTTTCAAAGGCGGCATGAGATCGAAAGAAAAAGGCAAGTGACCAAATATCAGGACCCGAAAATAATCGAAGAAAGAAATTATATTGTACATAGATGATGACATGCGGGACCCATTTAGCAAAGACGGTCTCAACGTTTCCAAGGCGGCACGGGATCAAAAGAAAAAGGAAGTAGCCAGAAATTAGGGTTCAAAAATAACTCCAAGAAAGGAAACTTTTATTGTTCGTAGAGGATGACATGAGGGACCCATGAGCCAGCAGCTTACTCAACGTTTCAAAGGCGGCATGAGATCGAAAGAAAAAGGCAAGTGACAAAATATCAGGAGACAAAGATAATCCAAGAAAAGAAAACTTTATTGTACATAGAGGATGACATGCGGGTCCCATTTAGCAGCAGCGGTCTCAACGTTTCAAATGCGGCTTGAGATCAAAAGAAAAAGAAAGTAGCCAGAAATTAGGGGGTAAAAAATCTCCAATAAAGGAAAGTTTTATCGATGAGCCAGCAGAGTCCTCAACGTTTCAAAGGCGGCAGGGGATCAAAAGAAAAAGGAAATAGCCGAAAATCAGAGGGTGAAAAAAAAACCAAGAAAATGAACTTTTATAGTACATAGAGGATGACATGCGGGTCCCATGAGCCAGCAGGTTTTTCAACGTTTCAAACGTGGCATGAGATCGAAAGAAAAAGGCAAGTGACCAAATATCAGGAGCCAAAAATAATTCAAGAAAAGAAACTTGATTGTACATAGAGGATGGCATGCGGGTCCCATTTAGCATCAGCGGTATCACCGTTTGAGAGGCTGCACTGGATCAAAAGAAAAAGCCAAGTGACCAAATATCGAGCCAAAAATAATCTAAGAAAAGAAATTTTACCGTACATTGAGGATGACATGCGGGTCCCATTTTGCGCAGCGGTCTCAACGTTTCCAAGGCGGCACAGGACCAAAAGAAAAATGAAGTAGCCAGAAATCAGGGGGTGAAAAAAATCCAAAAAAAGAACGATTTCAATTGGGCTGCATGTGGACATCTGGGCATTCGAACTATCCTGCTGGCCCTTTTGACTCGTACAATTTCAGCCCACTCCAAAACAGGATAGTTCGGATTTTTCTAAAAAAACAGGAAAGTCCTATGCTTCGCAAAAACAAAAAACAAGGAGATTCAGCATATAAATTTGTTTATGTAAAAATAAAGATTTAATTTATCCGTTGAAATAGCTCAGAGCGCAATACACTGTTTATTGTCTGCAAAATAATCAAGATATCACATGTTTCTTGTACGGGGAGGCTGACATCGTGGACCCATGAGCCAGCAGCGTCGTTTTAAAGGCGGCAGGGGATGGAAAGAAAAAATAAACCAAAAATCTGTTGGTAAAAAATCCAAGAAAAGAAACATTTTCGTTCTGAGAGGATGACATGCGGGACCCATGAGGCAGCGTCCTCGGCCGCTTATTGTTCATAGAGGCTGACATGTGGGACCCGTGAGCCAAAGACGTCCTCAACGTTTTAAAGGCGGCAGGATATCGAAAGAAAAAATAAGCCAAAAATCATTTGGTAAACAATATCCAAGAAAAGAAACATTTACCGTTCTGAGAGGATGACATGCGGGACCCATGAGGCAGCAGCATCCTCAACGATTCCAAGGCGGCAGGGGATCAAAGAAAAAAAAAGGAAATATCCAGAAATTAATTAGGGGTTCAAAAAAAATCCATCAAAGGAAACTTTTATTGTTCATAGAGGATGACTTGTGGGACCGACCTGCCAACAGCGTCCTCATCGTTTCAAAGGGGCAGGAGATCCAAAGAAAAAGGCAAATAGCCAGAAATTAGGGGTCAAAAATAACTCCAAGAAAGGAAACTTTTATTGTTCGTAGAGGATGACATGCGGGACCCATGAGCCAGCAGCTTACTCAACGTTTCAAAGGCGGCATGAGATCGAAAGAAAAAGGCAAGTGACAAAATATCAGGAGCAAAAGATAATCCAAGAAAAGAAACTTTATTGTACATAGAGGATGACATGTGGGTCCCATTTTGCAGCAGCGGTCTCAATGTTTGTAATGCGGCTTGAGATCAAAAGAAAAAGAAAGTAGCTAGTAATTAGGGGGTGAAAAAAAATCCAAGAAAGGAAAGTTGATGGACATAGAGGATGACATGCGGGTCCCTTGAGCCAACAACTTACTCAACGTTTCAAAGGGGGCAGGGGATCAAAAGAAAAGGCAAGCCAAAAATCAGAGGGTGAAAAAATCCAACAAAGGAAACTTTTATTGTTCTTAGAGGATGACATGCGGGTCCCATGAGCCAGAAGGTTCCTCAACGTTTCAAACGTGGCATGAGATCGAAAGAAAAAGGCAAGTGCCCAAATATGAGGTGCCAAAAAAAACTCCAAGAAAAGAAAGTTGATTGCTCATAGAGGATGACATGCGGGTCCCATGAGCCAGCAGGTTCCTCAACGTTTCAAACTTGGCATGAGATCGAAAGAAAAAGGCAAGTGACCAAATATGAGGAGCCAAAAATAATTCAAGAAAAGAAAGTTTTATAGTACATAGAGGATGACATGCGGGTCCCATTTAGCAGCGGTATCAGCGTTTGAGAGGTGGCAGGGGATCAAAAGAAAAAAGAAATTGCCAAAAATCAGATGGTGAAAAAAAACCAAGAAAATGAACTTTTATAGTACATAGAGGATGACATGCGGGTCCCATGAGCCTGCAGGTTCCTCAACGTTTCAAACGTGGCATGAGATCGAAAGAAAAAGGCAAGTGAAAAAATATCAGGAGCCAAAAATAATTCAAGAAAAGAAAGTTTTATAGTACATAGAGGATGACATGCGGGTCCCATTTAGCAGCAGCGGTATCACCGTTTGAGAGGCGGCAGGGGATCGAAAGAAAAAGGCAAGTGAAAAAATATGAGGAGCCAAAAATAATTCAAGAAAAGAAAGTTTTATAGTACATAGAGGATGACATGCGGGTCCCATTTAGCAAAGCGGTATCACTGTTTGAGAGGCAGCAGGGATCGAAAGAAAAAGTCAAGTGACCAAATATGAGGTGCCAAAAAAAATCCAAGAAAAGAAAGTTTTATAGTACATAGAGGATGACATGCGGGTCCCATTTAGCAGCAGCGGTATCACTGTTTGAGAGGCAGCAGGTGATCGAAAGAAAAAGTCAAGTGCCCAAATATGAGGTGCCAAAAAAAATCCAAGAAAATAAAGTTTTATAGTACATAGAGGATGACATGCGGGTCCCATTTAGCAGCAGCGGTATCACCGTTTGAGAGGCGGCAGGGGATCGAAAGAAAAAGGTAAGTGACCAAATATGAGGTGCCAAAAATAATTCAAGAAAAGAAAGTTTTATAGTACATAGAGGATGACATGCGGGTCCCAGTTAGCAGCAGCGGTATCACCGTTTGAGAGGCGGCAGGGGATCGAAAGAAAAAGGCAAGTGACCAAATTTGAGGTGCCAAAAAAAACTCCAAGAAAAGAAAGTTGATTGCACATAGAGGATGACATGCGGGTCCCATTTAGCAGCAGCGGTCTCAACGTTTCCAAGGCGGCAAGGGATCAAAAGAAAAAGGAAGTAGCCAGAAATCAGGGGGTAAAAAAAAATCCAAGAATAGAAAGAATTTTGGTTCATAGAGGATGACATGCGGGACCCATGATCCTGCATCGTAAACGGCTCGATCGGAGAACGTTGAACGAGATGGCGCGATCTAGAAAAAAAACAATGCCAGAGAGGCTGCCATCTGGGCCCTACATCCCTCGGCGGTGCGGATTTGCGTTGACTCGGCCGGCGAACCCGAGATTTCGAGATGCACCACGTCCCGGGCCACCATACGCCACGTTTTGGCCGCTTTCGTCGGGCTAGGTGGCCTCAAAAACGAGAAAAAAAAAGTTTTTACATGCACCACGGAGGGACCAAAATCGTCGGCCATGGTACACCAGCAACCACGGCGCGACTTCAACTTCGTCGGCCATGGCAACTTTTCTTGTAGTGTAGGTCGACAATCCATACACATCCGTTGCGTCTCATCCGGTTTAGGCACAAGAATGACGGGAACGGCACAAGGGCTAAGGCTTTCTCGGACGTACCCTTTAGCGAGGAGGTCTTGAATTTGGCGTTGGATCTCCTTGGTATCTTCGGGGTTGGTGCGGTAAGCGGCGCGGTTTGGTAGTGGAGCGCCGGGTATGAGGTCGATGCGATGCTCGATGCCCCGAAGCGGTGGTAGTCCATGAGGTAGCTCGTCGGGGAAGACGTCTTGGAACTCCTTCAAAAGAGACAACAAAGACGAAGGAATGTTGGTTAAGTCGTTAGTCTCCGACGAGAGGCCCTTGCAAATGAGCACGTAGTGTATGGTGGTGGATGGGTTGTCTTTCACTTCTCTCCACTCGCTTTTGGTGGCTAGGAGGACACTCTTTCTCTCACTCATATGTGGGTGGTGGCGCTCACTCTCTTTTTGGTGGGTAGCTCCCTCTCCTCTCAACTCACTATGGTGGGTGTTGTGTTGTGCCATCACTAAAGCCTTCGCATTGTCGGCGATGATTTGGCTAGGAGTCATTGGGCGAAGCTCGAACTTCTTGTCCTTGACCTTGAAGGTGTATGCATTGGAGTAACCATCATGTATAGCCTTCTTGTCAAATTGCCATGGGCGGCCAAGCAACATGTGGCACACGGTCATAGGCACCACGTCACACTCGACGGTGTCTTCATAGGGTCCTATCTTGAAGTTGACGGTGACGGTGTGTTGAATCTTGACATTGCCCTTGTCGCTCAACCATTGGACATGGTATGGATGAGGATGCTTGCGAAGCGTGAGGTTGAGCTTCTCACATAGCTCGGTGCTTGCCAAGTTGTGGCAACTCCCACCGTCGATGATGACCTTGATTGACTTGCCACCAATGCCGGCACGCGTTTGGAAGATGTTGCATCTTTGGTCTTCCATAGCTTGGGGTTGAGTGGTGAGCACTCGAGTGACCACAAGAGAAGGGCTTGGATCATGTGTGCATAAGAGAGGGTCTTCTCCACTTTCTTCATCATAGTCTTCCTCATTAGCAACGGCGGCTTGCACTAGGGCTTCATATTCACCTTCACTTAGCGTCTCTATGTCACCATTCTCCATAGTGATCATGACCTTGGTGTTCTTGCACTCAAAGGATTTGTGGCCTTGAGTACCACACTTGAAGCAAGTGACATTGGAGGGTCCCGTAGAGGCCTTGGAGGAGGCGGTGGAAGACACCGTTTGCTTCATGCGACTTTGTATGGAAGGTTGCTTGGAAGGTGTAGAGGATGCGGTTGGCTTGACACTTGTTGTAGGAGTTGATGTAGCAATCTTGGAGGCGAAGTATTGCTTGGACTTCGAGTACTTGATGTCCTCATTCACTTGACGCTCGGCCTTGGAAGCTTGGTGAACCAACTCAACCATGTTGGAGTATTGTTGGAACTCCACAATCCTCTTGATGGGGTAGTTGAGGCCATTGAAGAACCTAGCGATGGTTTGGTTCTCGGACTCTTGGATGTTTGCTCGCATCATGGTTAACTCCATCTCCTTGAAGAATTCCTCAACGGTCTTGGTGCCTTGCTTCAACTTTTGGAGCTTGTTGAAGAGATCGGTCTTGTAGTGTGTAGGGACAAAGCGAGCTTGCATTTCCTCCTTCATGTCTTCCCAAGTATCAATTGGAGGATCACCCTTTTCTTCCCTAAGAGTGACAACTTGTTCCCACCAAGTGTTGGCATAATCTTCAAACTCGAGGGAGGCCATGGCTACTTTCTTGGCACCGGAGTAGTTATGGATGCGAAAGATCTTGTCAACCTTGAGTGCCCATGAGAGGTAGGCCTCGGCGTCGTCTTCACCCTTGAACTTGGGCATGTTGACCTTGAGTTTCCCATACATGTTCTCTTCATCTTCCAAGTTGCGGCGTCGAGGACGGATGCCTTCATCCCTTGCGGCTTGAGGCGGTAGAGGAGGTCTTCCACGACCAACCATAGCATTGGGTTGGCGTTGGAGGTGAACACTAGCTTCACTTGGCTCATGTTAAGGATGTTGTTGCGGATCTTGACGAGGTTGTTGACGTTGTCCAATGTTGGCCCTCTCATCTTGATCATGTTGTGGTTGTCCTCGGCCCCTTTGGTCATGGCGAGGATGGTTCCGGAGGTCACGCCTTGGTGGATCTTGATGACCTTGGTCTTGAGCATCCACATGGGCTTGACGGTGAGGTGCCGGGTCCATGTTGTGGAGGACGTTGTCTTGGGGTTGGTCGTCATGCCCATGGTGGGCATGGCGAGCCGCTTGATGACGATCTTGGTGAAGAGCTTGTTCTTGTTGCGGACGTTCATGAGGACGAGCATGGCGATGGAACTCTCCGCGCCTTGAGTTGGAGCGAGAATCATCATGACGAGCGTGCGGTCGACGAGAGCGATGATGATCTCCATGCCTTGAGTCGGAGCTTGAGGACGAATGGTGATCATGGGAGTAGTCATCATGTGAGGAGGTCGATGACGATGAGGAAGTAGAGCGATGTCGATGTCGGCGTCCCAAGTTGTTGATGGCGCGCTCGAGGCTATCCATGCGCCGCTCCATGTTTGCATCATTGGCCGTCACTTGGTCATGCAAGTTGTCCGTAGCTTCACGAAGAAGATTCATATCTTGGTTCACTTGGCCGAAGTTGTGAGCTACTTCTTCATATTGTTGGTCGATGCGTGTCTCGAACAAATTGAGTTGGTCCTTGAACTCTTGGCGTTGCACCCATAGGTTGTGTTGGGTGGCCAACCTCTCGGAGGGGTGTAGGACCTCATCCTCCTTTGCTTGGTCTCCGTGCCTATCCATGATCACAAGACAAGAACTATGTTGTGGATGTTAGTGGAAGGAGACTACCTCGCACTCTTACCGTGGTAAGATAGTATTGAGGCAATCAACCAAGCCGAAAGTAAGACCAATTGTATCGGGACACACACAAAGGCACACGCAAAAGCTAGCAAATATGGTGTTAGGAGTGGATGGTGGAAAGCCAAAAGACGAAATCCAAAATCGAGTATGTTGTTAAGAGTGGGTAAGGTCCAAAAATCAAGTGTCAAAGTGGAGATCACTATAAACACGGAAAAATGTGGAACTCACACACGGGATGAACGGGGTTAGTGCAACCAAGGAACGAGCGGAAAAAGGAAAAACCCAAAACAAGGGTGCTCAATGTCACACTAACGCAAGAAGAGGTCGAAGCTAGGTTGCATAGAGTAGAAACACCAAGATTCGCACGAGGTCTCTCTTCTCTATCTCTCTTGCTTGCTTAAAAGCTTTTCACTCTTTTTGTATCGGTGGCACTTTGCACTTTGCTTTTCTCTTTTTTTTTTCACTAGCACACTATGCTCTTACTCTTTTGCTGGCCACTCACGAGCTCCACTTATGAGCTTTACTCACACAACGCACACCCTCACGGTCGGGACCTCGTGCGATGTTTCGCAACACTCGAAAAGCTTCGCTCGTGGGATAGATCGCAAAAAGAAGAGGGCTACAAGGGTTACTGCAAGTTATACCTGCGATGGTGGAGATGATGGTAATGGTGGTGGTCGGCGGTGGTGTTAGTCGATGTCGAAGACGTGTGCCCGGTCGGTGGTCCGGTCGGACCGGGTGTGGCGCCGGCTGCTCCGGTCTGAGGGCCGGTTGACCGGCTTCTGGACCGGCTGCTCCGGTTTGCGGCCGGTTGACCGGGTTCTGCGCCGGACGGTCCGGTCTGGGGGCCGGTTGACCGGGTTCGAAACCGGGTTCGTCGATTTGGAGCTTTCTCTCTCCT
This sequence comes from Lolium perenne, assembly GCF_019359855.2. Taxonomy (NCBI): domain Eukaryota; kingdom Viridiplantae; phylum Streptophyta; class Magnoliopsida; order Poales; family Poaceae; genus Lolium; species Lolium perenne. The sequence continues at coordinate 97,092,591 of NC_067248.2, read as the reverse complement.
GTTCTTCCCCAAACCAAAACCAAATCGGCCAAAACGAAGGGAAACGATGGAATTGGAGGCTCAAAGGTGGGGAAATAGTAGATCAAGCACAACAACACCAGATCCACGGAGCAAAACCACTCAAAACTCAACCAAATCACAGATCCGTCCAAAGGCAATTTAGGGCTATTTTTTGGAAAATTTTCTAGAAACGAAATTGGGTGGGTGGAGGGTCAAATCCGCGGAAACCAAAGGCTGCTGATACCATATGATGTGGTCTAAGACCCCGATTGTGGCCCGATCTCGCGAATGACCCAAGGAATCAAGGGGGAAAGAGGGGGAGAGGCGGAAGAACACGAAGAACGCGAAGAACACACGAAGAACCACGCACACCAACCCGATACAATCGATGCTTACCCTCACGGCTCGATGGACCGTGCCAATAGAATCCGCCCGGAAGAGACTCGAGGTAGAATTCCGAGAGGAGAGACCGATGGGGAGGACGAATCAAGGAGTGGGAGAGAGAGTGTAAACACTAGAATCTCTCACTACCAAATCCATACATCCACAAGGGTTGCCTTGATTACAGAGGGATGATACCCAAGGGAGACTAAGCTCAAAGTTAGGTTTGAGTTCTAAACATGTCTGAAAAGTAGAGGAGGGGGTCCAGCTACTTAAATAGGCAAGCACAGCCAGCAAGTGCGAACAGGTACGCGAATGGATAAGTCAAGGCAGTTTGGCGGGGTATTCCCGTCGGATCCGGTTGGGCGTCCGGTCAGACCGGGCCTGTGACCGGGCAGTCCGGCCAGGGGTCCGGTCTGACCGGGCCTGTGACCGGGCTGTCCGGTCATGGGTCCGGTCGACCGGTCGCCAACCGGGATTCTGCGAGGAATCCGGTCCTGGGTCCAGTCGTCGTCCGGTACGAGGGAGCTGGCCCGGTTTGCGCCCGGTTGACCGGGCCTGTGGCCGGGGCGTCCGGTCGTGGGTCCGGTCCGACCGGGTCCTGGACCTGCCAGCGTCCTTTTCTTCCTTGGCGCTCTTCGGGCGACGGCGGCTTCGGCTTCATGTTCATCTCCAGGTTCCGCTGCTCCTCTCCTTCCCTTGACCATGACGTCCCATCCTCTCCGGGGTCTTGATGCTCCATGTACCTAATCACACAAAGTGTTTCGGCATGAGGTAGCATTCCATCCAATGGGGAACCGAGGTCGAGGGTAGTGAGGAGCGAGTTCACCTTGTCATGTATTGCTTTGGCTCGAGCCCGTGTCATGGGTCCACTTGGGGGACTTGTTGGCCTTGATGTAGTGTCGTTGGCGAGCGGGGCTACATCACAAGACCTCCTCGCCAAAGGGTACGTTCGAGAAAGCCTTAGCCCTTGTGCCGTTCCCGTGATTCTTGTTCCTAAACCGGATGAGATGCAACGGATGTGTATGGGTTGTCGCCCCATCAATGCCATTACCGTCCGTTATCGCCATCCCATTCCGCGTTTAGATGACATGCTTGATGAATTGAGTGGTGCCACCATTTTCTCTAAGGTTGATTTGCGTAGTGGCTACCACCAAATTCGCATGGCAATTGGTGATGAATGGAAGACGGCATTCAAGACCAAGCTTGGTCTATATGAACGGCTCGTCATGCCATTTGGTCTTTCCAATGCTCCTTCGACTTTCATGCGTCTTATGAATCACATTTTGAGACCACTCATTGCCAAGAGCGTGGTTGTTTACTTTGATGACATTCTCATCTATAGCAAAACTCCCGAGGACCATGTTCAACATGTGAGAGAAGTCTTGTGCATTTTGCGCCACGAGAAGCTCTTTGCCAACCTCCCAAAATGCAATTTCGCTCAAAACAAATTGGTTTTTCTTGGTTTTGTGGTTTCCGCCAACGGGATTGAAGTTGATTCTTCCAAGATTGAGGCCATCCACAATTGGCCCACTCCCACAAATGTTGGTCAAGTTCGGAGTTTTCATGGCCTTGCCGGTTTCTACCGCCGCTTTGTAAAAGATTTTAGCACCATCGCTTGCCCTTTAAATGAGCTTACTAAAAAGAATGTTCCGTTTGTTTGGGGCAAAGCACAACAACACGCTTGTGATGAATTGAAAAAGAGACTCACCGAGGCACCACTACTTGTTCTTCCCGATTTTGCTAAAACATTTGAGATAGAATGTGATGCGAGTGGACTTGGAATTGGCGGTGTCCTCATGCAAAATGGAAAACCCGTGGCATACTATAGCGAGAAGTTGGACGGCGCACGCCTCAACTATCCTATATATGACAAGGAGCTTTATGCTTTGGTTCGTGTTCTTGAAGTTTGGCAACATTACCTTTGGCCAAAAGAGTTTGTTATCCATTCGGATCGTGAGTCCTTGAAGTATTTGAAAAGTCAACACAATTTGAACAAGAGACATGCTAAGTGGGTTGAGTTCATAGAGTCCTTCCCTTATGTTATCAAATACAAAAAGTGCAAGGAAAATGTGGTTGCGGATGCCCTTTCCCGCAAGAAAACTCTTCTACTCACCCGCTTGGAGTTTCACATTTTGGGTCTTGAGGAGATCAAAGAACTTTACCCTTCCGACTCTTTCTTTGGACCAATCTTTGCAAAGTGTTCCGTTGACCGAGGATTTGATGATTTCTATTTGCATGATGGCTACTTGTTTAAAGCTAACAAAGTTTGCATACCCGAGTCTTCTCTTCGTAAGTTGCTTTTGCAAGAGTCACATGGAGGTGGTCTCATGGGTCATTTTGGACGCGACAAGACTCTCTCGATGCTATCCACACACTATTATTGGCCACGCATGAAGCGAGACGTGGAGCGCCTTTGCAACCGTTGCACCACATGCTTACAAGCTAAGTCGACATCAAATTCCCATGGTCTTTACATACCTTTACCCATTCCATATGCACCTTGGTCGGATATAAGCATGGACTTTGTGTTAGGCTGATACGTCTCCAACGTATCGATAATTTCTTATGTTCCATGCTACTTTATTGATGATACCTACATGTTTTATGCACATTATATGTCGTATTTACGCATTTTCTGGAACTAACCTATTAACAAGATGCCGAAGTGCCAGTTCCTGTTTTCTGCTGTTTTTGGTTTCAGAAATCCTAGTAACGAAATATTCTCGGAATTGGACGAAATCAACGCCCAGGTTCCTATTTTGCCCGGAAGCATCCAGAACACCCGAGAGCCGCCAGAGGGGGGCCCTGTGGGCCCCAGATGATAGGGTGGCGCGGCCTGGGCCCTGGCCGCGCCAGCCTATGGTGTCGTCGCCCCTTCGACCCTCCGAGGCTGCCCTTTCGCCTATATAAGGTCCCTGACCTAAAAACCCCGAGGGAGGAAGCCACGGTACGCGAAACCTTCCAGAGCCGCCGCCATCGCGAAGCCAAGATCTGGGGGACAGGAGTCTCTGTTCCGGCACCCTGCCGGAGCGGGGAAGTGCCCCCGGAAGGCTCCTCCATCGACACCGCTGCCATCTCCACCGCCATCTTCATCACCGCTGCTGCTCCCATGAGGAGGGAGTAGTTCTCCATCGAGGCTCGGGGCTGTACCGGTAGCTATGTGGTTAATCTCTCTCCTATGTACCTCAGTACAATGATCTCATGAGCTGCTTTACATGATTGAGATTCATATGAGTTTTGTATCACTACTATCTATGTGCTACTCTAGCAAAGTTATTAAAGTAGTTCTATTCCTCCTGCACGTGTGTAAAGGTGACAGTGTGTGCACCGTGTTAGTACTTGGTTTATGCTATGATCATGATCTCTTGTAGATTGCGAAGTTAACTATTGCTATGATAATATTGATGTGATCTATTCCTCCTACATATGCATGAAGGTGACAGTGTGCATGCTATGCTAGTACTTGGTTTAGTCTTTTGATCTATCTTACACTAAAGGTTACTAAAATATGAGCATTATTGTGGAGCTTGTTAACTCCGGCATTGAGGGTTCGCGTAATCCTACGCAATGTGTTCATCATCCAACAAAAGTGTAGAGTATGCATTTATCTATTATGTCATGTGATCAATGTTGAGAGTGTCCACTAGTGAAAGTCTATTCCCTAGGCCTTGTTCCTAAATACTGCTATCAACTTTGCTTATTCTTGTTTCTTTGCGTTATTACTGCTGCGTTACTACTGCATGTTTACTTCCCGCAATATTACTACCATCAACTGCACGCCAGCAAGCACTTTTCTGGCGCCGTACTACTGCTCATACTTATTCATACCACTTGTATTTCACTATCTCTTCGCCGAACTAGTACACCTATTAGGTGTGTTGGGGACACAAGAGACTTCTTGCTTTGTGGTTGCAGGGTTGCATGAGAGGGATATCTTTGACCTCTTCCTCCCTGAGTTCGATAAACCTTGGGTAATCCACTTAAGGGAAACTTGCTACTGTTCTACGAACCTCTGCTCTTGGAGGCCCAACACTGTCTACAAGAATAGAAGCACCCGTAGACATCATAGGCTTACCAAGAACAAAGCATGGGCATGATTCAATCTTTGTGGTAGTGGATAGGTTCTCAAAAATGGCTCATTTCATACCATGTCATAAGAGCGATGATGCTTCACACATTGCTTCATTGTTTTTCAGGGAAGTGGTTCGCCTACACGGAATACCGGCAAGCATTGTGTCGGATCGAGACGTCAAGTTTATGAGTTATCTATGGAAGTCGCTCATGGCGAAGTTTGGAGTGAAGCTCTTATTCTCATCGTCCTCGCACCCTCAAACCGATGGACAAACCAAAGTGGTCAATCGAAGCCTCTCAACACTCCTCCGCACACTTGTGAAGAAAAACTTGAAGTCATGGGAAGATTGCCTCCCCCACGCGGAGTTGGCCTACAATCGAGCCAAGCACTCCACAACATTACGGAGTCCCTTCATGGTCGTCTATGGATTCGAACCTCCAACGGCACTCGACATCCTCCCACTACCTCTTCATGAAAGGACAAACATGGACTTCGACAAGCGCAGCACCGCCATGAAGAAACTACATGAAGACACAAGAGCAACCATACAAGACCATGTCCTTCGCCAAGCTACCCGACTCAACGCCAAGAAGAAAGAACGAGTGTTTGAAGAAGGAGACCTCGTTTGGGTTCACCTAAGGAAAGAAAGGTTCCCTCAAGAACGCAACTCCAAGCTAAAGCCAAGAGGAGATGGGCCTTTCAAGGTACTCAAGCGCATCAACAACAAAGCCTACGTCATCGACATACCGACATCCAAGTACTTGGTGAGCAACACTTTCAACATCTCGGATCTCTCCCCACATCATGGAGATGAGGAGGAACAAGAGTCGAGGACGACTCTCTCCCAAGGGGGGGGGGAGATGATGTAGCCCCGCTCACCAACGACACTACATCAAGGCCAACAAGTCCCCCAAGTGGACCAATGACACGGGCTCGAGCTAAAGCTCTACATGACAAGGTGAACTCGCTCTTCACTACCCTCGACCTCGATACCCCATTGGATGGAATGCTACCTCATGCCGAAACGCTTTGTGTCATTAGGTACGTGGAGCATCAAGACCCCGGAGAGGATGAAACGCCATGGTCAAGGGAAGGAGAGGAGCAGCTGATCGAGAAGATGCCCACGAAGCTGGACCCGATGTCACTCGAAGCGCTCGAAGGAAGAGAAGACGCCGGCCGGTCCAGAACCCGGTCAGACCGGACCCCAGACAGGACCACCCGGTCCCAGGCCCGGTCAACCGGTCGCCAACCGGATTTCCCACAAGCTCGTACCGGAGACCAACCGGACGGAAATCTGCGAAGTTTCCGGTTGGCAACCGGTCGACCGGCTCCACCACCGGGCCACCCGGTCCCCAGCCCGGTCTGACCGGCCCCAGACCGGATTCATCGAGAAGGCCCCACCAACCCGCCTAAGTTATTTACCTTTTCGCCTGGCTGGCCATGTATGCCTATATAAGTACCCAGGACCCCTCCCTGATGGGTTAGACATAATTTTGAGCTTAAACCAACTTTGAGCTTAGTCTCCCTAGGGTTAGCATCCATCTTGGATAAGCATCCCTCTGTAATCAAGGCACTCTTGTTGTTGATTTGTGAATTGTTGAGTGAGATTCTAGTGCAAGGCACTCTCTCTCCCTCACCAATCCCCTTTCTCCAACACCAATCTCTCTCCGGGAATTCTGCCGCGTGCCTCTTCCTTGGAGATTCTATTGGCATGATCTACCGAGTCACGGGGGTAAGTATCGGGTGTATCGGGTTGGTGTGCGTGTGTGAGTACCGGTGTTCTTCGTGTTCCTCGTGTTCCTCGCGTTCTCCCGCTTCTTCCCCTTGGATCTTGGGTCAAATCGCGAGATCGGGTGTTAAGGTCTAAGACCCCGTGTGTGGCCCGATCTCACGAATGACCCAAGATCCAAAGGGGGAAAGAGAGGGAGAGGCGGAAGAACACGAAGAACGCGAAGAACACAACGCACACCAACCCGATACAATCGATACTTACCCTCGTGGCTCGATGGACCACGCCAATAGAATCACCACGGGAGAGACTCGAGGTAGAATCCCGGAGTGAGAGATCGGTGTTGAGGATGGAGGTAGGTGAGGGAGAGAGAGTGGGCTACACTAGAATCTCACTCACATAGATCCAATCATCCAACATGGGGTGCCTTGATACAAAGGGGATGAAACCCTAGGGAGACAAAGCTCAAAGTTATGTTTTAAGCATAAATCTTGTCTAACCAGCTATGGGGGCGAGCTGGGGTCTTATATAGGCATACAAGGCGACATGGGTCGAAAAGGTACAAGTTGGTGGGTCAAACCCGACGAATCCGGTCACAGGGCCAGTTGGACCGGGTCTGGGACCGGGCCATCCGGTTCCAAACCGGATTCTGGGCCGGACGTAACCGGGCGGGGCTTCGGGAGCCCCGGGATTGCTTCCGGATGGCACCGGTCGACGTTCCGGTCGAAAACCGGCCGGCTGGTCAGGAGCCCGGTTGACCGGGCCTGTGATCGGGCGGTCCGGTCAGGAGCCCGGTCGACCGGGCCTGTGACCGGCCGGCCTTCCTCCTCCCGCCTCTTCTTCCTCTTCCTTTCTTCTTCCTTCATTCTTCTTCTTCTTCTCTCTTCCTTGCACCATGGGAGTTCCTTCTCTCCGGTTCCTCGATGACTCTTGTACCTAATGACATGTAACACACCGACATGAGGTAGCATTCCATCCAAGGTATTGACGAGGTCGAGTGTCGAGAGGAAGGAGTTCACCTTGACATATATGGCGGGGGTTGGTGTTGTTGGTCCACTTGGGGGACTCCTTGACCATGGTGAAGCGTCGACGATAGGCGGGGTTGCACTTGATGGTCTTGAGGCGGAGGGGTCCGAAAGCCACCCCGCATCATCTCCCCCCCCCCTTGGGGAAGAGTCGTCCTCGACTCTTGCTCCTCCTCACCGATGAGGTAGACGGGAAGGACTTGTATAGTTGCCCTTGTGTCCTTAGGGATGCTCGTCGTAGTGCAGGCGTCTTTGTTGTAGTCCATAACGGGTCTCCCATGTAGTGGTGGAGGGGCCAAGTCTCGGTCGAAGAAGAACAAAAGGGAAAAACAACTTCCAAAAGGAAAGCTTGTGGATGCCAATTTGGTGACCGGCGAACAAGAGGCTCTCAATCAAATACGAAGCATCAAGTCGTTTCTCCAAAAGGCATTGGGCAAAAATGGTGATCAAAAGAGTGTCGATGTATCCAAAATGTGGTAGGACAAAAATTTGTGCAAGTAAAAGTTTGCTTTGGAAGGTGTCAAAAATGTTGTGTGTAGCATTGTCCCACACAAATGGAACAATCAAAAGGCAAGTATCGGCGGCAAAATTTGGGGCAAAATTGTTATGTGCAATGGCAAAGCTATGGAGACTTCTAGCTTGGGAAAGTATGGTTGGCGTGAGCCGAGTATGGGTATCCTCAAGTGTCAAAGAATCCATTGCAATTGCCAAAGATGAAATGAGAAATCCAAAGGAGGGCAACTTTTGGTGTGACATGTGGCACAAGGTGCATAATGTGTCTCTCACATGTATGACATGATCCTTGAGATTCTCGGAGTGTATGATGATATCATCAATACATACAACAACCATTGTGCCAACAAGATGTTTCAAGATATGTTGCATAAGAAGCAAAAGAGGTGACGAGGAAATGGACCAAACCGGAAGCTCGACAAGAAGCGTCGGAAACACATGAGGGTGAAAGCTTGTGGGAACATACCCTTTGGTGTGAGTCCCACGGGTTAGGTCCTTGATGGGGTAGCTCTCAATTGCGCGTTTCGTGAGCTCATGCTCCGTAGCGGTGGAAGTGGTCGTCCGTGTACCTACACATGGAAGAAACAAGACAAAAAGCGTGTGTGCATGGTAGATGAAGACATCATCCATCATGATGTTCCATGTCTTATGTACATCACCATTAGTGTCAAGCAAGATAGTATGAAATGCATGGCGATGGTGCCTATGGCAAGAAGGTGCATTCATGGCATGTGGTAACTCATGATCATCAAAAATTGAGAAGGCTATGGGGGCCATCTCGTGAACAATATAATAAGCATTCTTGCATACCAAGCATAAGAAAGAGCAATTGTTCGCAATCTTGGATGCAAGGATCATGGAAGAGTGTAAACATTTGGGGCAAAGCATGCGGAAGCTAATGTCATCCTTGTCATTATCATTGCAAGCAATAGATGGTAAAGAGCAAGTGGTCGACATATTGCAAGCAATGGTAGAAAAATTTGATGAGGACATCCCATCTATTGATACAACCGCTGTACCTACAGCCACACAAATACAAGGACCAATCACTCGAGCTCGTGCCAAACAACTTAACTATCAGGTACTTTCGTTTCTTGGAACTGTTCTTCATATACATGAGAATATGATGCTGCCTAAATCAGATATGTTTGTTACTCTTAGGAATGATGGACCTAGCATGGATGAGGAGAACAAGCATTGGAGCATGATCACACATGGAGGAGATGGCAGCAAGCACTTGAGGATTGAAGATGACGCCACAAGTGGAGATTTCAGGACTTTGAAGCCACCATAAGAAGAGATGAAGACATGGACGAAATATAGAGTTCTCCACTTCATAATTTCGTCCATAGCATAATATGGTGCTGCGTCACCTTTAGTTTTGGGCCAGGCCCATGTCATTTTCGTCGGAATTAAGTCAGCCACTTTTTAGAGTCCGTATTGAAGGGGGAAAGGCCTTCTAGGGTTTGGTTCGGTCACCATACGTATGGCTGGTCGAAACCCCACCTTTTCCTCCTTTAAATACCCCCATAGCCGTCACGTTTAGACTCGGATTTTGATTAGACTAAAAGTTAGCCATTGCTGCAACTCTCGTGTACTTCTTTTGAGGCCAACGCCCAGAACAAGACCGACTATTCGGAATCCCGCCTTATTCAATAAAGCTTTCATCTATATCCGCAATACTTCTGATTGCAATATTAGTTCTTACTTGTTCTCGATTTCAGGTAGGAATTAAGACCCTCGCTGGTCAGGCTGATCGTGCATCCGCAAGATCAGTAACTCCCGGAGATTGTCCTAGCGATTGCATTGGCGCACGAGCTTTGCACGTGTAGTCGGATCGTCAAGCACGAACTCCACCAACAAATCGAATTATCCTCGTCTCATCGAAAGATCGGCCACCTTTGCCCTATCAAGTGGTATCAGATTTCAGGTTGCTCGGTGAGATTTTACTGTTTTCCTAGTGTAGATTGCATCTGCCATCATACCCATATACCACGAAAAAGCCAAAAATACTGTTAGGGTTTTTAGATCATAGTCCCATAAACCCCTGCCACGCCTTTCATTGTCTTTTCAGTTTTGCATAGTTGAATTTGTGTCTGCATCTTCGTGTCGAGTTGCTGGTCTTAGCGTCTAGTTCCTTTAGAGTTTCGAGTTCTGGTCATATTAGTCACGCCGCCGCCGCCACTCGCACCTTACGCAGATCACCGCCACCACCACCACCATATACTTCCGCCACTGCCATATACACCCTGCCATATACTTCCGCCAACGCCATATACACCTGCCATATACTTCCGCCATCGCCATATACACCACCTGCCATATACTTCCGCCATCGCCATATACACCTCGCCACATACATCCGTATCCGCCATATACCACTGTCTCCTACCGCGACACGGATTGTTGCCGTTTCTCTCTGCCGTGACAGAGTCCGAGTAGAATTAGGTTTTATTTGTTTTCCCCTCTTAGCTGTTCCGTGAGATCAGTTTCGGCCGCCAGGAAAAAATTGTGAAGGAGAGCAAAAAAAAAAAAAAAAAAAAAAAAAAAAAAAGAATGCAGAACGCCTCCGAAAAAATTTTGTGGCTAGATTTGTTTTTCTCCTTGGCGTTGTCTTATCGCCACTGGGAGTTTTAGCGACAATTTTTTTGGCGCCTGCGCGCTTTTCAGAGCACTTTCCAGAAATTTCGACAAAAAATTTTCTGAGGCTATACTGTTTTTAGACCTTGGGGATCAGTTTGAGACACTTGCCATCATAGTGATTTTTCGCACCTCGCGTCGCCACATCATCGCCACCTCATCGCTGCTTTTTGCTTGTGTGCCGCGCCGTGACCTCGTTAGTGTTCTAGGCTCGCGTCTCTAGTACGGTCTAGCCTAGGACCAAGACAAGTACCGTTGTTGAGCATACTTTCAATACTGCATCGCTGTTTTGACAATTGCTGTTTTGCTACCATATTAGCCATCCTACAGCTCCACATATTGTCTCCACGTGCTTGGTGTAGACCCCTGGTAATCGCTTTGGCAATCCTTGGAGACACCGATTCTGCTGGTTGTACATCGCCTTCCGCCTTTGTTTGGTAAGAACTTGTAAGAGCTTTGTATTTTGCTTGACGAATTGTGCGTGAACCACCATATTCCGTAGTTTCTAGGCATATACATTTGTGCTTTTTGAGTACTAACCATGTCAGGACCTACACCGGCCGCTGTTGACCCGGCCACGATGACGAGCGAGGAGTTGCATGCTCACTTCACCCACCTTTTGGGCGGGCATGCACGCGACACCGAGGCGCGCATTGGTGACGTGGATGCCAAACTCACCGACGCGCTGGACAAGCTGGATGGCCTCGAGGCAGCTTTCAACTCCAAGCTCGACGCCAAGTTCCAGGAGTTGTTGACTCGATTACCGCCACCTCGCGCCAACGTGCAGCGCCGCGCACGCCGCGTTCCTCGTGCGGATGTTCCGGCGGGTACCGCTCCTGCTGCAGCAGCCGCACATGACGCGCCTTCTGCTGAAGGATACGAGGACTATGGCGGGAACGAGGATGAGCAAGTCGATGAGAACGAGCTGGATGACGAGGAGGTCCAACAACCTGCACCTGGTCGTCCACGGCAGCTGAACCGCCACGCTCGACCACCTCCACGGCCGGTACGTGATGATGATCATGTTGCTAAACTAAAATTGAATATTCCACCATTTGAGGGTAGATATAATCCTGATGCATATCTTACATGGGAATTGGAAGTAGAGCAACGCTTTGCATGTTTACGCTATCCTGATCATTTGCGTGTTAGTGCTGCTACTTGTGAGTTCACAGATTTTGCATCTATTTGGTGGTCTGAGCATTGTAGAGTACACCATGCTAATATTCCTACTACTTGGGTTGGTTTAAAACTTGCTATGCGTACTCGTTTTGTTCCTCCACATTATCAACGTGATTTGCTAAAGAAATTGTCTCGCTTAGAACAAGGAAAAAATTCTGTAGAAGACTATTATCAAGAATTGCAAACTGGCATGATTCGCTGTGGTATTGTAGAGGATAATGAGGCTATGCTTGCACGTTTCTTTGGTGGTTTGAATAAAGAGATTCAGCATATTTTAGATTATAAGGAGTACAATACTATTACTCGCTTGTTTCATCTTGCTTGCAAAGCTGAACGTGAAGTGCAGGATCGTCAACCACCATGGAGAAAAGCTAATGTTTCTGCAGGTCGTACATCGTCATGGACTCCCGCGACAATCAGCGCCACTGTCTCGTGGGACTACACCAGCACCTTCTACCTCCAAGTACACCGCGCTTTGCATCACGAGCACCACCGGCTGCTACTCCACCACCATCTGCTGGTCCTCCTCGGAGTTCATCTTCGATGGCCTCCACGGGGAAGACGCGCGACATACAATGTCGCAAATGCTTGGGATTTGGACACATAGAGAGAGAATGCAGAACCAAGCGTGTGATGTTGGTGCGTGAAGATGGCGAATATGATTCTGCAAGTGACTTTGATGAAGATACATTGGCCCTTATTGCTGCACGTGATGGTGCCAATTCTGATTACGAGAGAGATGGAGGTAATGGAAGGCTGACACGCTGATCGGTACAGGAGCTTAGTTGCACAGCGTGTGTTGAGCGTGCAATTGAGCAAAGCTGAGCATGATCAACGCCACAATCTGTTCCAAACACGAGGCGTTGTAAAAGAGAGAGCTATACGGATCATCATTGATGGAGGGAGCTGCAATAATCTGGCTAGCGTTGACATGGTGGAGAAGCTTTCTCTTCCTACAAGACAGCGCACACATCCATATTACATTCAATGGTTTGAGAGCTCTCGGAAGCTCAAGGTAACAAGAACTACACGTGTGCATTTTACTATTGGTACATATTCTGATTTTGTGGATTGTGATGTTGTACCTATGCAAGCTTGTTCTTTGTTACTTGGTAGACCTTGGCAATTTGATAGAGAATCTGTTCATAATGGTAAAACTAATCAGTATTCTCTTATGCATGATGGAAAGAAAATTGGTCTCAAACCTATGACTCCTGAACAAATACTAAAAGATGATCTTGCTAGAGCTAGTAGAGTAAAAAAAGAGGAGAAACTTAAGAGTGAGAATCAGATTGTTGCTGCAGATTTTGTGCCACATAAGACTAATACTAAATCTGATTCAAACCATGCTAATGAAATTCGTTTGAAAAATCCTTGTTTGCTTGCTAGCAAATCTGATATTGCTGAACTTGATGTGAACACTACTCAATGCTATGCTATTATTTGCAAAGAAGTTCTGTTTTCATTTGAGGATATGCCTCCTTCTTTGCCACCTGCGGTTGCTAACCTTTTGCAGGAGTTCATTGATGTGTTCCCACAAGATGTACCACCTGGACTACCACCTATCCGTGGGATAGAACACCAGATTGACTTGATTCCAGGTGCTTCGTTGCCCAACCGTGCGCCATATCGTACCAATCCTGAAGAGACCAAAGAGATTCAGCGACAAATTCAGGTTCTCCAAGATAAAGGATACATTCGTGAGTCTCTTAGCCCATGTGCTGTCCCTATTATCTTGGTACCTAAGAAGGATGGTTCTTCACGCCTGTGTACTGATTGTAGATCTATTAATAATATTACCATTCGTTACCGTCATCCTATACCTCGTTTAGATGATATGCTTGATGAATTGAGTGGTTCTATTATGTTCTCTAAAGTTGATTTGCGTAGTGGTTACCACCAGATTCGTATGCAATTAGGAGATGAATGGAAAACAGCGTTTAAAACTAAGTTCGGTTTATATGAGTGGTTAGTAATGCCTTTTGGTTTAACTAATGCACCTAGTACTTTCATGAGACTGATGAACGAAGTTTTACGTGCTTTTATTGGACGTTTTGTGGTGGTATACTTTGATGATATTCTGATTTATAGCAAATCTTTGGAGGAACATTTGGATCATTTACGTGCTGTTTTCAATGCTTTACGTGATGCACGTTTGTATGGTAATCTTGAGAAGTGCACTTTTTGCACCAATCGAGTTGCGTTTCTTGGCTATGTTGTTACTGCGCAGGGCATTGAAGTTGATCCAAGCAAGATTGAGGCAATTGAGAATTGGCCGCAGCCAAAGACGGTCACACAAGTGAGGAGTTTTCTTGGCCTCGCTGGTTTCTATAGGCGCTTTGTGAAAGATTTTGGATCCATTGCTGCGCCGCTGAATGAGCTTACAAAGAAGGATGTGCCCTTTGTGTGGGGCGATGCACAACAAGATGCCTTCATGATTTTGAAAGATAAGTTAACACATGCTCCATTACTCCAACTTCCTGATTTCAATAAGACTTTTGAGCTTGAATGTGATGCTAGTGGCATTGGTTTAGGAGGTGTGTTATTACAAGAGGGCAAACCTGTTGCATATTTTAGTGAGAAATTGAGTGGGCCTAGTCTGAATTATTCTACTTATGATAAAGAATTGTATGCGCTGGTTCGGACATTACAAACTTGGCAACATTATTTATGGCCTAAAGAATTTGTTATACATTCTGATCATGAATCTTTGAAGCATATTCGTAGTCAAGCTAAGTTGAATCGCCGCCATGCAAAGTGGGTTGAGTTTATTGAGTCTTTTCCTTATGTTATCAAACACAAAAAGGGTAAAGATAATGTTATTGCTGATGCTTTGTCGCGCCGTTATACTATGCTATCTCAACTTGACTTCAAGATTTTTGGATTAGAAACCATAAAGGAACAATACTTGCATGATGCTGATTTTAAAGATGTGTTGCTGAATTGTAAAGATGGTAGAACATGGAACAAATTCGTCCTCAATGATGGATTTGTGTTCCGTGCTAACAAGCTATGCATCCCAGATAGTTCCGTTCGTCTTTTGTTGTTGCAGGAGGCGCATGGAGGAGGATTGATGGGTCACTTTGGTGTGAAGAAGACGGAGGATGTACTTGCTGCACACTTCTTTTGGCCACGTATGCGTCGAGATGTTGAGAGATTTGTGGCACGCTGCACTACATGTCAAAAAGCTAAGTCTCGACTTAATCCACATGGTTTATATATGCCTCTTCTGTTCCTAGTGTACCTTGGGAGGATATTTCTATGGATTTCGTTTTGGGTTTGCCTCGCACAGAAGGGGAGGGATAGTATCTTTGTTGTTGTGGATAGATTTTCTAAGATGGCACACTTTATTCCATGTCACAAAACTGATGATGCTACACATGTTGCTGATTTGTTCTTTCGCGAAATTGTGCGTTTACATGGTGTGCCAAATACTATTGTTTCTGATCGTGATACTAAATTTCTTAGCCACTTTTGGAGATGTTTATGGGCTAAGTTGGGGACTAAATTGCTGTTTAGTACTACATGTCATCCCCAAACTGATGGACAAACTGAAGTAGTAAATAGAACATTATCTACTATGCTGCGGGCTGTTTTGAAGAAGAACTTGAAATTGTGGGAAGAGTGTTTGCCTCATATTGAATTTGCTTACAATCGTTCGCTGCATTCTACCACTAAGATGTGCCCTTTTGAGATTGTGTATGGTTTTGTTCCACGTGCACCTATTGATTTATTGCCTTTACCATCTTCGGTGCAAAATGATTTGGATGCTACACAACGAGCTGAATTGATATTAAAATTGCATGAGACTACTAAAGACAACATAGAACGCATGAATGCTAAGTATAAAATTGCTGGCGATAGAGGAAGAAAGCATGTTGTGTTTGATGTTGGTGATCTTGTTTGGTTGCATTTGCGCAAAGATCGTTTTCCTGCATTGCGCAAGTCTAAGCTCATGCCACGTGCCGCTGGTCCTTTTAAGGTGTTAGAGAAAATAAATGATAATGCATATAAACTTGAGCTTCCTGCAGAATTGGGTCCGGTTAGTCCTACATTTAACATTGCAGATTTGAAGCCTTATTTTGGTGAAGAAGATGAGATCGCGTCGAGGACGACTTCAATTCAAGAAGGGGGGCATGATGAGGACATCCCATCTATTGATACAACCGCTGTACCTACAGCCACACAAATACAAGGACCAATCACTCGAGCTCGTGCCAAACAACTTAACTATCAGGTACTTTCGTTTCTTGGAACTGTTCTTCATATACATGAGAATATGATGCTGCCTAAATCAGATATGTTTGTTACTCTTAGGAATGATGGACCTAGCATGGATGAGGAGAACAAGCATTGGAGCATGATCACACATGGAGGAGATGGCAGCAAGCACTTGAGGATTGAAGATGACGCCACAAGTGGAGATTTCAGGACTTTGAAGCCACCATAAGAAGAGATGAAGACATGGACGAAATATAGAGTTCTCCACTTCATAATTTCGTCCATAGCATAATATGGTGCTGCGTCACCTTTAGTTTTGGGCCAGGCCCATGTCATTTTCGTCGGAATTAAGTCAGCCACTTTTTAGAGTCCGTATTGAAGGGGGAAAGGCCTTCTAGGGTTTGGTTCGGTCACCATACGTATGGCTGGTCGAAACCCCACCTTTTCCTCCTTTAAATACCCCCATAGCCGTCACGTTTAGACTCGGATTTTGATTAGACTAAAAGTTAGCCATTGCTGCAACTCTCGTGTACTTCTTTTGAGGCCAACGCCCAGAACAAGACCGACTATTCGGAATCCCGCCTTATTCAATAAAGCTTTCATCTATATCCGCAATACTTCTGATTGCAATATTAGTTCTTACTTGTTCTCGATTTCAGGTAGGAATTAAGACCCTCGCTGGTCAGGCTGATCGTGCATCCGCAAGATCAGTAACTCCCGGAGATTGTCCTAGCGATTGCATTGGCGCACGAGCTTTGCACGTGTAGTCGGATCGTCAAGCACGAACTCCACCAACAAATCGAATTATCCTCGTCTCATCGAAAGATCGGCCACCTTTGCCCTATCAAAATTGAAGCTCTCATAGCATGGCATGGTCATGGTTGATGTGGTCTGAGACCCCGATTGTGGCCCGATCTCGCGAATGACCCAAGGAAACAAGGGGGAAAGAGGGGGAGAGGCGGAAGAACACTAAGAACACGAAGAACACACGAAGATCCACGCACACCAACCCGATACAATCGATGCTTACCCTCACGGCTCGATGGACCGTGCCAATAGAATCCGCCCGGAAGAGACTCGAGGTAGAATTCCGAGAGGAGAGACCGGTGGGGAGGACGAATCAAGGAGTGGGAGAGAGAGTGATAAACACTAGAATCTCACACTACCAAATCCATACATCCACAAGGGTTGCCTTGATTACAGAGGGATGATACCCAAGGGAGACTAAGCTCAAAGTTAGGTTTGAGTTCTAAACAAGTCTGAAAAATAAAGGAGGGATCCCAGCTACTTAAATAGGCAAGCACAGCCAGCAAGGGCGAACAGGTACGCGAATGGATAAGTCAAGGCAGTTTGGTGGGGTATTCCCGTCGGATCCGGTTGGGCGTCCGGTCAGACCGGGCCTGGGACCTGATGGGCCCTAAGGCCATGTGTGTTGCCCGATCTCACGAATTGACCGAGGGAAAGGCGGGGGAGAGGAAGAACACGAAGAACACGGCGAAGAACACGATGAACACACGCGAACGCACGCAACACAACCCGATACAATTCGGTTTACTCCCGATAGCCCGAACCACTATCCCGATAGAATCCCTCAAGGAGAGACACGAGGTAGAATCCCCGAGAGAAAGACCGATATACGATCTATGGAGTCACACGAGTGAGAGACCGCGGTAGAATCACAAGTGCGAAAGATAAATCATATAAGGAGTGCCTTGATACAACTCATAGATTTGTGTCTAAGAGAGGAGGTTTCCCTAATCCCAAAGGGATGGTGGAGGCATGAGCCTAGGTTCTCTCAAGTTCAACTCTATCTAATGAAGGTGGGGGTGGGTGCCTATTTATAGGGAGCCACTAAAGGAGGGGTAGTTTAGGCATACAAAGGGATAAAGGGTTCAGATTTGATGCTCTTTGCAGTGGGGCGTCAGGGCCAGCACAGGTAGGGCGATAGGGCCGGCGCAGGTAGGGCGGCAGTGCCGTCGTCCTCAGGCGTAGTGGCGGTGCGGCAGTGCCGGTCTTCCTGGCGCGTCTCCTTATCCTCGACGTTCTCTTCCATGCTTCCACGACCTCGGCCTTGAGTCCTCGAGCCTCCATGGTGTCGTCCACTTCCTCCGTAATTGGCGATGTGTTCCTATCATGGTCATATGAAGGAGAATGAAGTAGCATACCATTCATGAGAGACAATTGGAGGCACGCATAAAGGAGAAGATTCACCTTTGCGTGACGTGTTGGCGTCGACGCACATGATGCGGTGGAGACCGAAGGTCGCCCCGTATCATCTCCCCCCACTTGAAAAAGAGTCGTCCTCGACGATAGCTCTTCATGAACGTGTATAGGAGGTAGATGACAACCACGCTTGAATGTCGCTTCACTTGTCAAGAGCCCTATCAATAGCACAAGAAAAGCCAAGCAACACTCAAAGCATAGCCAATGTTCCACGGGTTTAGCAAAAGAGCGCAAGTAGAAGGAGGTCACCTTAGCAAGATGTCGATGTGCTCTCATGGAGAGATCTTGTGTAGTGGAAGTGTGCGGGCAAAACCACTCATTGGAGCTCACTTGTATCATGCTCTCAAGAGCTCTTTTTGTCAACTCGTGCTCAATCGAGGTTGACATTGGAGTTTGGGTACCTACACACATGTTAGACAACAAGAACAACGTGTGTGCATGGTATATGAACACATCATCCATCATGATGCGCCATTTCTTTTGCACATCACCATTAGCGGTAAGCAAGATATTATAGTACACATGGTGAATATGCGGGGAAAACTTAGGAACATGCTCAACATGGATATATGCAAAGTCTCCAAAATTTGAGAGAGCTATGGGGGCAATCTCATTTACAAGCATATTAACACTATTGCAAGCCAAGCATTGGAAAGAGAAATTGTTCATCATTTTGGTTGCATTAATGGGAGAATATTGCAAGCATGTAGCACAAAACATGTTCAACATTTCATCATTGTTGTTGACAAACCTAGGGAAAGAGCAATTGTTCATCAAGGTTGTCATAACACAAGCTTTATCATTTTCATTGCAAGCAATACATGGGAAAGAGCAATTGTTCGACATATTGCAAGCAATAGGAGAGGAAGTGATACTCTCATAGCATGGCATGGACATATTATCATAAGCAACTAATTCCACATGATCAACAATAGTGGTATCACAAGTATCACAAGGGAAAGTGAAAGAAGCATATGACATATCAATAGGATCATCCAACTCATGCAAGCACTCACAAATCGTCATGTCCACTAGTGGGATCATGGCATCATCAACACCCATATAGGTACCTTCGTAGTCCCGCTCATATGAGGTAGGTGTTGTGGAAGTGGTAGGCTCCATGTGGCCTCCATGTTCATCTTCAAGCAACAAGCATGGTGTGATATCATCATCTTCATGCACCATGTACATCTTCTCCATGATCGGCGTCTCGTCATCCATGGAACCTAATGAGACACAAGGAAACACACTAGAGGTAGAGGGTAAGATGTTAGAATTGAAAATGGCCTCACATGACCTATCAACTACCACTCTCATCTCACTCGGTGTATCACTCATGTCCTCAAGGTGGAGGCACTCAAGCTCATGTATAGTGGATTCACTCATCTCACATATAGTGGAGTCGCTCATCTCACATATAGTGGAGTCCCTCATCTCCATCTCAATGGCGTCGTCGATGTCCGAGCAACCTAGCAAAGAGGAAGACAACACAAGAGGAGTAGAGGTTAAGTTGTTAGAAATCAAAGTGTCCTCACTCAACTCATGGGGTGTGTCACTCTTGCTCTCAAGGTGTTTGAAGTATGTGTCGCACTCGGCTTTATCTCGGGAGGTCATCTTGGCTTCTCGAGCTTCTAGCTCGGCAAAGTATGCTCTCATTTCGGCTTGTTCTTGTGGGGTCATATTGTATATCACTCACTAGGTAAGGTGTATGTGTATGTGGTGGAAGGAAAGCTACACAAGTATCCCACCTTTCAAGAAAGTATCGGAAAATGGTTCAAGTCAAGAGCAAAGCCAAAATGTATCGGGGTTACTCACACACACACTCAAAGCACACGCAAAAGGCTAAGAACTCTATATGTGGTGGGTAAGGGGTGGATAGCAAACGAAAAAGATCAACGGAAAAGTCTATTGTCAAATGTGGGTAAGATCCAAAGTCAAATGTCAAGAGTGGTGATCTATGTCAAGGAAACACGGAAACACACACAAGAAGAACAATGGGGTTAGCGCGACCAAGAAAGTGAGCTAAGTAACAAGATGTTCCTAACGAAGACTATAAGCTCGGTGTCACGCCAACACAAGAGAGACCGTAGCTTGGTTGCACAAGATAGAAGCAACAAGATTTGCACAAGGGTCACTCTTCTCTTATCTCTCTTAGTGCTCACAAGCTATGCACTTCTCGGTATCGGTGGACACACACTCTTTTCTATTTCTTTTTCTTTTTTTTTCTCTTTTTTTTCTATGCTTAGAAGCTTTTTTTTTTCTCTATGTCACACTTTTTCTTCTTTTGTGTATCTTTCTCACCGAGCTTGCTTCGGAGCTTTGCTCAACACAACGCACACACACACCCTCTCACGGTCGTGACACTTGTGCAATGCTTCGCAACACTCGGAAAGCCACTCTCAATGGGATAGGTACACAAAGAAAGAAACGGGGCTACAAGGGGTGAGGGGTGCAAGTTATACCTATTGACGTTAGGCGCTGTCAAGCAAACGAACTTGCGATGGCGAAGTGGTGGTGACGATGGTGTCGAAGATGCGCCGGAATCCGGGGTGCCGATGCCGTTGTCGCGGTGTTGATGTAGGCGCGGAAGCGGTTCTCACGGTCCAAGGCCACTCCAAAACGGAAACCGGGAAATTAAGTCAATGCCCGAAAAGTAGGGTCAAAACGAGCGGTCAAAAGTTGGTGTCCAAAAATCACGGAAAATTAGAGATGGGCTATGTGGAGTATTTGGGGGATGCTGTTAAAATTTGGAGTTAAACGGGCTCCGAAAAGTTGTCAAAATTTGGAGCAAAAACGTGAGTCAAAACTGGATGAAAATTGGGCAGAGCCCCTGGATTGTGCCGGTTGGCACCGGTCCAGGCTCCGGTTTCGACCGGGTTGGCCCGGTCAGCAATCCGGTTGGCCGGGCGGCGCTTGGGTGTGGTGGCCTGCGTGTGGAGCGTGCGCGATGGGGATTGGAGCTGCGCGCGCGCGATGGTGCGGCTTGCTGGGGCGCGCGCGATGCGAGCGTGGGGGCGGCCTGGCCTTGCTGGCGGGAGTGGAGGAGCGGCTTGCACGCTGATGCGTGAGGAGCAGGGGCGCGTAAGGAGCTGGCCAGCTTGGCCGCTGTGATGCGGGAGCGCGCGGTAGGCGAGTGATGCAGCAGGTCAAGGACGGCGCAGCAGCGCGTTGGCCGGGTCGAGCTGAGCCAGGAGCTGGGTGGGAGGCGCGCGCGAGGTTGGAGTGAGGCCAGTGGCGGGAAGCGGGATGCAGGGGCGAGGCCGGCCGATCGGCGGTGAGGTGGGGCCAGCGGCAGGTGGCGGGGAGCAGGTGGGCACGTTGACCCGCTCGGGTCGAGCACAATCAGGACGATGAACAGCTGCTGTTCTTGACAAAATTGGAAGCAAAAAACGCTCAGATTTGCAAGGAATTGGACGAATTTGAAGGGGAAAAAGATGGGGAAGTGTAGATCAACACTAATAACACCAGATCTGTGGATCAAAACCACAAAAAACGCAACAAATCCGGAGATCAAATTTCGAGCTATTTTTTAGGGCAATTTTTTGGGAAAATTTTTGGGCGAAATTGGAGAGATTCGAGGGTCAAATTCGTGGCAACCTTTGCTCTGGTACCATATGATGGGCCCTAAGGCCATGTGTGTTGCCCGATCTCACGAATTGACCGAGGGAAAGGCGGGGGAGAGGAAGAACACGAAGAACACGGCGAAGAACACGATGAACACACGCGAACGCACGCAACACAACCCGATACAATTCGGTTTACTCCCGATAGCCCGAACCACTATCCCGATAGAATCCCTCAAGGAGAGACACGAGGTAGAATCCCCGAGAGAAAGACCGATATACGATCTATGGAGTCACACGAGTGAGAGACCGCGGTAGAATCACAAGTGCGAAAGATAAATCATATAAGGAGTGCCTTGATACAACTCATAGATTTGTGTCTAAGAGAGGAGGTTTCCCTAATCCCAAAGGGATGGTGGAGGCATGAGCCTAGGTTCTCTCAAGTTCAACTCTATCTAATGAAGGTGGGGGTGGGTGCCTATTTATAGGGAGCCACTAAAGGAGGGGTAGTTTAGGCATACAAAGGGATAAAGGGTTCAGATTTGATGCTCTTTGCAGTGGGGCGTCAGGGCCAGCACAGGTAGGGCGATAGGGCCGGCGCAGGTAGGGCGGCAGTGCCGTCGTCCTCAGGCGTAGTGGCGGTGCGGCAGTGCCGGTCTTCCTGGCGCGTCTCCTTATCCTCGACGTTCTCTTCCATGCTTCCACGACCTCGGCCTTGAGTCCTCGAGCCTCCATGGTGTCGTCCACTTCCTCCGTAATTGGCGATGTGTTCCTATCATGGTCATATGAAGGAGAATGAAGTAGCATACCATTCATGAGAGACAATTGGAGGCACGCATAAAGGAGAAGATTCACCTTTGCGTGACGTGTTGGCGTCGACGCACATGATGCGGTGGAGACCGAAGGTCGCCCCGTATCAGGACCGGGCTGTCCGGTCAGGGGTCCGGTCTGACCGGGCCTGTGACCGGGCTGTCCGGTCATGGGTCCGGTCGACCGGCCGCCAACCGGGATTCTGCGAAGAGTCCGGTCCTGGGTCCGGTCGTCGTCCGGTACGAGGGAGTTGGCCCGGTTTGCGCCCGGTTGACCGGGCCTGTGGCCGGGGCGTCCGGTCGTGGGTCCGGTCTGACCGGGCTCTGGACCGGCCAGCGTCCTTCTCTTCCTTGGCGCTCCTCGGGCGACGTCGGCTTCGGCTCCATGTTCATCTCCAGGTTCCTCTGCTCCTCTCCTTCCCTTGACCATGATGTCTCGTCCTCTCCGGGGT
This sequence comes from Lolium perenne, assembly GCF_019359855.2. Lineage (NCBI taxonomy): Eukaryota > Viridiplantae > Streptophyta > Magnoliopsida > Poales > Poaceae > Lolium > Lolium perenne. Next base: position 97,069,778 of record NC_067248.2, on the reverse strand, counting down.
CTTGGTGCGCCTTGTACCTAATGACACATAGCACGTCGGCATGAGGTAGCAATCCATCCAAAGGAGTATCAAGGTCAAGGGTGGTGAGGAGCGAGTTCACCTTGTCATGTATCGCTTTGGCTCGAGCCCTTGTCATTGGTCCGCTTGGGGGACTTGTTGGTCTTGGTGAGGAGGTGTCCGAAGGCCACCCCGCATCATCTCCCCCCCCCTTGGGAGAGAGTCGTCCTCGACTCTTGTTCCTCCTCATCTCCATGATAGGGTGAAAGATCCGAGACGTTGAAGGTGTTGCTCACCAAGTACTTTGATGTTGGTATGTCGATGACGTAGGCGTTGTTGTTGATGCGCTTGAGGACCTTGAAAGGCCCATCTCCTCTTGGCTTGAGCTTGGAGTTGCGTTCTTGCGGGAACCTTTCTTTCCTTAGGTGGATCCAAACGAGGTCTCCTTCTTCAAACACGCGTTCCTTTTTCTTGGCGTTGAGGCGGTTGGCTTGGCGAAGTACATGCTCTTGTATGGTTGCTCTTGTCTCTTCATGTAGTTTCTTCATGGCGGTGGTGCGCTCGTCGAAGTCCATGTTCGTTCTTTCATGAAGAGGTAGTGGGAGTATGTCGAGTGCCGTTGGAGGTTCGAATCCGTAGACGATCATGAAGGGACTCCTTGAGGTTGTGGAGTGCTTGGCTCGATTGTAGGCGAACTCCGCATGGGGTAGGCAATCTTCCCATGACTTCAAATTTGTCTTCACAAGTGTGCAGAGAAGGGTGGAGAGGCTTCGATTGACCACTTCGGTTTGTCCATCGGTTTGAGGGTGCGAGGACGATGAAAACAAGAGCTTCACTCCAAACTTCGCCATGAGCGACTTCCATAGGTAACTCATGAACTTGACGTCTCGATCCGACACAATGCTTGCTGGTATCCCATGTAGGCGAACCACTTCCCTGAAAAACAATGAAGCAATGTGTGAAGCATCATCGCTCTTATGACATGGTATGAAATGAGCCATTTTAGAGAACCTATCCACTACCACAAATATTGAGTCATGACCATGTTTTGTGCGTGGTAAGCCAAGTACAAAGTCCATGCTTATGTCCGACCAAGGTGCATATGGAATGGGCAAAGGCATGTAAAGACCATAGGGATTGGAAGTAGACTTAGCTTGTAAGCATGTTGTACACCGGCGGCAAAGGCGTTCCACGTCGCGGTACATTCTTGGCCAATAGTAGTGGGTTGAGAGCATGGCATATGTCTTCTCTCGTCCAAAGTGACCCATGAGACCACCTCCATGTGACTCTTGCAAAAGCAACTTACGAAGAGAAGACTCGGGAATGCAAATCTTGTTAGCTTTAAACAAGTAGCCATCATGCAAATAGAAATCATCAAATCCGTGGTCAACGGAACACTTGGCAAAGATTGGACCAAAGAAAGTGTCGGAAGGGTAAAGTTCCTTGATCTCCTCAAGACCCAAAATGTGAAACTCCAAGCGGGTGAGTAGAAGAGTAATCTTGCGGGAAAGTGCATCCGCAACCACATTTTCCTTGCCCTTTTTGTATTTGATTACATAAGGGAAGGACTCTATGAACTCAACCCACTTAGCATGTCGCTTGTTCAAATTGTGTTGACTTTTCAAATATTTCAAGGACTCATGATCCGAGTGGATGACAAACTCTTTTGGCCAAAGGTAATGTTGCCAAACTTCAAGAACACGAACCAAAGCATAAAGCTCCTTGTCATATATAGGATAGTTGAGGCGTGCGCCATCCAACTTCTCGCTATAGTATGCCACGGGTTTTCCATTTTGCATGAGAACACCACCGATTCCAAGGCCACTCGCATCGCATTCGATCTCAAATGTCTTGGCAAAATCGGGAAGAGCAAGTAATGGTGCCTCGGTGAGTCTCTTTTTCAATTCATCAAAAGCTTTTTGTTGTGCTTTGCCCCAAACGAACGGAACATTCTTTTTTGTAAGCTCGTTTAAAGGGCAAGCAATGGTGCTGAAATCTTTCACAAAGCGGCGGTAAAATCCGGCAAGTCCATGGAAGCTTCTAACTTGACCAACATTTGTGGGAGTGGGCCAATTGTGGATGGCCTCAACCTTGGAAGAATCAACTTCAATCTCGTTGGCGGAAACCACAAAACCAAGAAAAACCAATTTGTTTTGAGCGAAATGGCATTTTGGAAGGTTGGCAAAGAGCTTCTCGTGGCGCAAGATGCATAAGACTTCTCTCACATGTTGAACATGGTCCTCGAGATTTTTGCTATAGATGAGAATATCATCAAAGTAGACAACCACGCTCTACTTTGTGATTCATAAGACGCATGAAAGTGGAAGGAGCATTGGAAAGACCAAAAGGCATGACGAGCCATTCATAGAGACCAAGCTTGGTCTTGAATGCCGTCTTCCATTCATCACCAATTGCCCTGCGAATTTGGTGGTAGCCACTACGCAAATCAATCTTAGAGAAAATGGTGGCACCACTCAATTCATCAAGCATGTCATCTAAACGCGGAATGGGATGGCGATAACGGACGGTAATGGCATTGATAGGGCGGCAATCCATACACATCCGTTGCGTCTCATCCGGTTTAGGCACAAGAATGACGGGCACGGCACAAGGGCTAAGGCTTTCTCGGACATACCCTTTAGCGAGGAGGTCTTGTATTTGTCGTTGTATCTCCTTGGTGTCCTCGGGGTTGGTGCGGTAGGCGGCGCGGTTTGGTAGGGGAGCGCCGGGTATGAGGTCGATGCGATGCTCGATGCCCCGAAGCGGTGGTAGTCCATGAGGTAGCTCGTCGGGGAAGACGTCTTGGAACTCCTTCAAAAGAGACAACAAAGATGAAGGAATGTTGGTTAAGTCATTAGTCTCCTCCGCGAGGCCCTTGCAAATGAGCACGTAGTGTATGGTGGTGGATGGGTTGTCTTTCACTTCTCTCCACTCGCTTTTGGTGGCTAGGAGGACACTCTTTCTCTCACTCATATGTGGGTGGTGGCGCTCACTCTCTTTTTGGTGGGTAGCTCCCTCTCCTCTCAACTCACTATGGTGGATGTGGTGTTGTGCCCTCGCTAAAGCCTTCGCATTGTCGGCGATGATTTGGCTAGGAGTCATTGGGCGAAGCTTGAACTTCTTGTCCTTGACCTTGAAGGTGTATGCATTGGAGAAACCATCATGTATGGCCTTCTTGTCAAATTGCCATGGGAGGCCAAGCAACATGTGGCACACGGTCATAGGCACCACGTCACACTCCACGGTGTCTTCATAGGGTCCTATCTTGAAGTTGACGGTGACGGTGTGTTGAATCTTGACATTGCCCTTGTCGCTCAACCATTGGACATGGTATGGATGAGGATGCTTGCGAAGCGTGAGGTTGAGCTTCTCACATAGCTCGGTGCTAGCCAAGTTGTGGCAACTCCCACCGTCGATGATGACCTTGATTGACTTGCCACCAATGCCGGCACGCGTTTGGAAGATGTTGCATCTTTGGTCTTCCATAGCTTGGGGTTGAGTGGTGAGCACTCGAGTGACCACAAGAGAAGGGCTTGGATCATGTGTGCATAAGAGAGGGTCTTCTCCACTTTCTTCATCATAGTCTTCCTCATTAGCAACGGCGGCTTGCACTAGGGCTTCATATTCACCTTCACTTAGAGTCTCTATGTCACCATTCTCCATAGTGATCATGACCTTGGTGTTCTTGCACTCAAAGGACTTGTGGCCTTGGGTGCCACACTTGAAGCAAGTGACATTGGAGGGTCCCATAGAGGCCTTTGAGGAGGCGGTGGAGGATACCGTTTGCTTCATGCGACTTTGTATTGAAGGTTGCTTGGAAGGTGTAGAGGATGCGGTTGGCTTGACACTTGTTGTAGGAGTTGATGTGGCAAGCTTGGAGGCGAAGTATTGCTTGGACTTCGAGTACTTGATGTCCTCATTCACTTGACGCTCGGCCTTAGAAGCTTGGTGAACCAACTCAACCATGTTGGAGTATTGTTGGAACTCCACAATCCTCTTGATGGGGTAGTTGAGGCCATTGAAGAACCTAGCGATGGTTTGGTTCTCGGACTCTTGGATGTTTGCTCTCATCATGGTTAACTCTATCTCCTTGAAGAATTCCTCAACGGTATTGGTGCCTTGCTTCAACTTTTGTAGCTTGTTGAAGAGATCGGTCTTGTAGTGTGTAGGGACAAAGCGGGCTTGCATCTCCTCCTTCATGTCTTCCCAAGTATCAATTGGAGGATCACCCTTTTCTTCCCTAAGAGTGACAACTTGTTCCCACCAAGTGTTGGCATAATCTTCAAACTCGAGGGAGGCCATGGCTACTTTCTTGGCACCAGAGTAGTTATGGATGCGGAAGATCTTGTCAACCTTGAGTGCCCATGAGAGGTAGGCCTCGGCATCGTCTTCACCCTTGAACTTGGGCATGTTAAACTTGAGCTTTCCATACATATTCTCTTCATCTTCCATGTTCCTTCGGCGAGGACGGATGCCTTCATCTCTTGCGACTTGAGGTGGTAGAGGAGGTCTTCCACGACCAACCATAGCATTGGGTTGGCGTTGGAGGTGAACACTAGCTTCACTTGGCTCATGTTGAGGATGTTGTTGCGGGTCTTGGCGAGGTTGTTGGCGTTGCCCAATTATGGCCCTCTCATCTTGATCATGTTGTGGTTGCCCTCGGCCCCTTTGGTCATGGCGAGGATGATTCCGGAGATCACGCCTTGGTGGATCTTGATGACCTTGGTCTTGATCATCCACATGTGCTTGACGATGAGGTGCCGGGTCCATGTTGTGGAGGACGTTGTCTTGGGGTTGGTCGTCATGCCCATGATGGGCATGGCGAGCCGCTTGATGACGATCTTGGTGAAGAGCTTGTTCTTGTTGCGGACGTTCATGAGGACGAGCATGGCGATGGAACTCTCCGCGCCTTGAGTTTGAGCGAGAATCATCATGACGAGCGTGCGGTCGACGAGAGCGATGATGATCTCCATGCCTTGAGTCGGAGCTTGAGGACGAATGGTGATCATGGGAGTAGTCATCATGTGAGGTAGTCGATGACGATGAGGAAGTAGAGCGATGTCGATGTCGGCGTCCCAAGTTGTTGATGGCGCGCTCGAGGCTATCCATGCGCCGCTCCATGTTTGCATCATTGGCCGTCACTTGGTCATGCAAGTTGTCCGTAGCTTCACGAAGAAGATTCATATCTTGGTTCACTTGGCCGAAGTTGTGAGCCACTTCTTCATATTGTTGGTCGATGCGTGTCTCGAACAAATTGAGTTGGTCCTTGAACTCTTGGCGTTGCACCCATAGGTTGTGTTGGGTGGCCAACCTCTCGGAGGGGTGTAGGACCTCATCTTCCTTTGCTTGGTCTCCGTGCCTATCCATGATCACAAGACAAGAACTATGTTGTGGATGTTAGTGGGAGGAGACTACCTCTCACTCTTACCGTGGCAAGATAGTATTGAGGCAATCAACCAAGGCGAAAGTAAGACCAATTGTATCGGGACACACACAAAGGCACACGCAAAAGCTAGCAAATATGGTGTTAGGAGTGGATGGTGGAAAGCCAAAAGACGAAATCCAAAATCGAGTATGTTGTTAAGAGTGGGTAAGGTCCAAAAATCCAAGTGTCAAAGTGGCGATCACTATAAACACGGAAAAATGTGGAACTCACACACGGGATGAGCGGGGTTAGTGCAACCAAGGAACGAGCGGAAAAAGGAAAAACCCAAAACAAGGGTGCTCAATGTCACACTAACTCAAGAAGAGATCGAAGCTAGGTTGCATAGAGTAGAAACACCAAGATTCGCACGAGGTCTCTCTTCTCTATCTCTCTTGCTTGCTTAAAAGCTTTTCACTCTTTTTGTATCGGTGGCACTTTGCACTTTGCTTTTCTCTTTTTTTTTTTTCACTAGCACACTATGCTCTTACTCTTTTGCTGGCCACTCACGAGCTCCACTTATGAGCTTTACTCACACAACGCACACCCTCACGGTCGGGACCTCGTGCGATGTTTCGCAACACTCGGAAGCTTCGCTCGTGGGATAGATCGCAAAAAGAAGAGGGCTACAAGGGTTACTGCAAGTTATACCTGCGATGGTGGAGATGATGGTGGTGGTGGTGGTCGGCGGTGGTGTTAGTCGATGTCGAAGACGAGGAGCCCGGTCGGTGGTCCGGTCGGACCGGGTGTGGCGCCGGCTGCTCCGGTCGGGGGTCCGGTTGACCGGGTTCTGGACCGGCTACTCCGGTTTGCGGCCGGTTGACCGGGTTCTGCGCCGGACGGTCCGGTCTGGGGGCCGGTTGACCGGGTGCAAAACCGGGTTCGTCGATTTGGAGCTTTCTCTCTCCTGTTCTTCCCCAAACCAAAACCAAATCGGCCAAAACGAAGGGAAATGATGGAATTGGAGGCTAAAAGGTGGGGAAATAGTAGATCAAGCACAACAACACCAGATCCACGGAGCAAAACCAGTCAAAACTCAACCAAATCACAGATCCGTCCAAAGGCAATTTAGGGCTATTTTTTGGAAAATTTTCTAGAAACGAAATTGGGTGGGTGGAGGGTCAAATCCGCGGAAACCAAAGGCTGCTGATACCATATGATGAGGTCTGAGACCCCGATTGTGGCCCGATCTCGCGAATGACCCAAGGAAACAAGGGGGAAAGAGGGGGAGAGGCGGAAGAACACTAAGAACACGAAGAACACACGAAGATCCACGCACACCAACCCGATACAATCGATGCTTACCCTCACGGCTCGATGGACCGTGCCAATAGAATCCGCCCGGAAGAGACTCGAGGTAGAATTCCGAGAGGAGAGACCGGTGGGGAGGACGAATCAAGGAGTGGGAGAGAGAGTGATAAACACTAGAATCTCACACTACCAAATCCATACATCCACAAGGGTTGCCTTGATTACAGAGGGATGATACCCAAGGGAGACTAAGCTCAAAGTTAGGTTTGAGTTCTAAACAAGTCTGAAAAATAAAGGAGGGATCCCAGCTACTTAAATAGGCAAGCACAGCCAGCAAGGGCGAACAGGTACGCGAATGGATATGTCAAGGCAGTTTGGTGGGGTATTCCCGTCGGATCCGGTTGGGCGTCCGGTCAGACCGGGCCTGGGACCGGGCTGTCCGGTCAGGGGTCCGGTCTGACTGGGCCTGTGACCGGGCTGTCCGGTCATGGGTCCGGTCGACCGGCCGCCAACCGGGATTCTGCGAAGAGTCCGGTCCTGGGTCCGGTCGTCGTCCGGTACGAGGGAGTTGGCCCGGTTTGCGCCCGGTTGACCGGGCCTCGTGGTCAAGGCGTCCGGTCGTGGGTCCGGTCTGACCGGGCTCTGGACCGGCCAGCGTCCTTCTCTTCCTTGGCGCTCCTCGGGCGACGTCGGCTTCGGCTCCATGTTCATCTCCAGGTTCCTCTGCTCCTCTCCTTCCCTTGACCATGATGTCTCGTCCTCTCCGGGGTCTTGGTGCGCCTTGTACCTAATGACACATAGCACGTCGGCATGAGGTAGCAATCCATCCAAAGGAGTATCAAGGTCAAGGGTGGTGAGGAGCGAGTTCACCTTGTCATGTATCGCTTTGGCTCGAGCCCTTGTCATTGGTCCGCTTGGGGGACTTGTTGGTCTTGGTGAGGAGGTGTCCGAAGGCCACCCCGCATCAGATTTGACCCCCACACCCACCAATTCCACCAATTTCACCCAAAAAAATTTCCAAAAATTTTTCCCAAAAAATAGCCCCAAATTGGCCTTGGTTGGATCTCGCGATTTGTTGAGTTTTTGGTGGTTTTGGTCCAATAGAAACTTGTCTTTGGTGTTGATCTGCAATTCCCCCACCTTCCCACCACTCTTAGTGCCAAATTTTCCACGAATTCGAAGATTTTTGGCCCGGATTTCCACCCAAATCGAAGAACAGCCCGCAGATCTGATTGCGACCGGAAGTTCCGCCCCGGAGGACCGGAAGTTCCGCCCGGGGACCGGAAGTTCCGCCCCTCAGGACCGGAAGTTCCGCCTGGCCAAATTTTTGACAGCATTCTTCGTTTTTCGTTTTGGCACTAACCCCTTGTGTTTGGACTTCGTTGTGTGTGCCATTTCAGCTACCACTAAGCTTCCGCAACATCAACTACGACGACGGCACCCCGAGGATCCAAGCGGTTCATTTGACACCTTCCACCATAGCAAGTTCAACATCGTCGGCCACCGTCATCAAGTGGTATAACTTGCCCCCTAACTTGTAGCCTTAGCTTCCTTTGCGTACCTTTCCTATCGAGAGTGGCTTTCTAGTGTTGCGAAGCATTGCGCAAGCGTCCCGACCGTGAGGGTGTGCGTGTGTTGAGCAAAGCTACGAAGCAAGCTCGTGTGAAAAGATAGGCAAAAGAAGTGTGACATACTTACATAGATAGTGAGAAAAAGAAAGCTTCTAAGCATAGAAAAAAAAAAGAGAGAAAAAGAAAAAGAAAAAGAGTGTGAGTGACACCTATACACAAAAGAGTCCAAAGCTTATAAGCAAAAGAGAGAAAAGAGAAGAGAGGCGTCTTGCGCAAATCTTGTTGCTTCTCAATTTTGCAACCAAGCCACGGTCTCTCTTGCGTTAGCGTGACACCGAGCTAGTAGTCTTCGTTAGGACCATTTTTGTTCGTGCTCATTTTCCGTCGCGCTAACCCCATTTTGTCCCACGCGTGTGTTCCACCTTGTGTATGCCTTTTGTGATCACCGCCTTTGACTTGTGACTTTTGGATCTTACCCACTTTTGACAATAGACTTTTCGTTTGGTTCTTCCATTTGGCTTTCCACATCCATACCTAACACCATATAGAGTTTTGTTTTGTGTGTGTGCATACATATCGGTTGTTCCTCGACTTGAAACACCTTTTCGATTTTGGTTTGCAAGTTTTGACACTATTGGTAGTCTTTCCTAACCACCCACCACATAGTTCTTGTTTTAGTTGTAACCATGTCTAGTGGAGAAGGGAACCAACTACCGATGACGAGGCACCAACATTGGATAGCTACTCAAGCCGTCCACGCCAAGCTCAATCAATTTGAAGCCATGCTCAAGGATACCAACGTCCGCTATGAAGAAAGAGCTCAAGTGCAAAGGATTGACCTCAACAATCAAGTTCAAGAACTCAATGAGAAGATTGAAACTCAAGGCAATGAGTTGAAGGCAACACTCGCCATACAAGGTCAAGAAACAAGAGAAATGAAGACGGCGTTGGACAACATCCTCCATACACTCAACCGTCAAGAAGATAGAAGACACCATTCAAGGTCTTCGCGCTCTCATAGCTCAAGGTCACGAGCTCCTACATCGTCGCATCATGATTCCAATCAAGACCCACGCCACCATAATGTGGATGCTCAAGTGCTTCAACAACAAGCACAAGAAGCGGAGCAAGCACGACTTCGGCTTGTCCAAGAACGTCTACGCCTTGAAGAAGAACGTCTTCAACAAGAACATCTCCATGCTCAATTCCAAGAGGAACAACAACGTCTTCGTCATGATCAAGATCTCCTTCATGCACGTGAGCAAGAAAGACTCCGCCAAGAGCAAGAGGCACGCCAACATCAAGGGCAACCTCGCCCATCTCAAGTGGCCAATGCTCAAAGGCACCACCATAATGCCGAACAAGAAGTGAACCAAGACCGCCGCATCATCAATATTGATCAACCTCCTCGTGATAGGGCACCACGGCGTCAAGGTCAAGACAACCGTCGTCATCATGATGATCGCCCTCATGGTAGAAGACCACCTCATCAAGCACGAGATGTTGAGATGGAAGAAGACTCAAATCATCACCAAGCATCAAGTGAAGAAAGTGTGAGGCCTCATCAACGCCACAACAATGATGATCAAGATGAAGGTCATGGAAGACCACCTCCTCCTCAACAACAAAGAAACAACAATGAAGATGCTCAAGGTCCACAACCTCAACCTCAACAACGTCAAGCTCATGGTGAAGAAAGACCACCTCCTAGACGCAATGACCGCAATGAGGAAGAAATCTTTGGGAAGCTAAAATTCACCATGCCCAAGTTCCAAGGAGAGGAAGATCCCGATGCATACTTGTCTTGGGTCCTCAAGGTTGATAAGATATTCCGCATCCACAACTTCTCCGAAGCAAAGAAAGTTGCCATGGCATCACTTGAGTTTGAAGGATATGCAAATGTTTGGTGGGAAGAGGTAAACAAGAAGCGTGAGAAGGAAGACTTAGCACCCATTGACACATGGGAAGAGATGCAAGAAGTCATGCACACCCGCTTTGTACCAACTCACCACAAGCGTGACCTCTTCAACAAGCTCACTCAACTAAAGCAAAGCTACAAGTCCGTTGAGGAATATTACAAGGAGATGCACATGACAATGATGAGTGCAAATGTGGATGAGCGAGAAGAGCAAACTATGGCAAGATTCTTGAATGGCCTAAACATCCCCGTCAAGAGGATAGTGGAATTCTTGCCTTACAAAAACATGGTTGAGCTACTCCACCAAGCAACAAGGGCCGAGCGCCAAGTGCGAGAAGACCTAGCAAGTGCAAAGACAAAGACCTTCTTCGCCGCAAGAAATGCCATGAATGCCTCCTCAAGCATCAAGAACACAAGTGCACTTGCCTCCAAGGATCCTCCAAAGCAAGCAAGAAGTGCCATCAAAACAACAAGCTTCAAGCCGGAGCAATCAACCATGTCCTCCAAAGCTTCCACCGGATCTAGTAACATCACTTGCTTCAAGTGTGGTGCTCAAGGACATAAATCCTTTGAATGCAAGAACACAAGAGTTATGATCACTCGAGATGATGGAGATGTGGAGTATTTGAGTGAAGGTGAATATGAAGCCTTGGTACAAGCCGCAACCTCTCATGAAGATGATGCCTTGGAAGACCAAGAGCAAGTCCTATGTGTGCATGATGCAAGCCCTTCTCTTGTGGTGACCAAAGTGTTGACAACCCATGCACTTCCCAATGAAGACCAAAGGTGCAATATCTTCCAAACAAGAGCCGGAATCAATGGCAAGTCAATAAAGGTTATCATCGACGGAGGGAGTTGCCACAATCTTGCAAGCACCGAACTATGCACCAAGCTCAACCTCCCGCTCCGGAAACACCCCCATCCCTACCATGTGCAATGGCTAAGCGACAATGGAAATGTGAAGATCCAACACACCGTCACGATATCCTTCAAGATTGGCGCTTATGAAGACACCATTGATTGTGACGTCGTGCCTATGACGGTGTGCCACATGTTACTTGGTCGCCCTTGGCAATATGACAAGAAAGCCAACCATGATGGCTACACAAATGCCTATAGCTTCAAGGTCAACGACAAGACCTACATCCTACGCCCAATGACTCCTAGCCAAGTAATTGCGGACAATGCAAAGGCTTTAGCGAGGGCTAAGGAAGCCACTATCACTAGTGAGTTGAGAGGTGAGAGAGTGATCCACCAAAAAGAGAGTGAGCGCCACAAACCATATGTGAGTGAGATGAAGAGTGTCCTCCTAGCTACCAAGAGTGAGATGAGAGAAGTGCACCACAACCCATCCACCACCCTACACTACGTGCTCATTTGCAAGGGCCCCTCGGAGGAGACTAACAACTTAACCAACATTCCTTCGTCTTTGTTGTCTCTTTTGAAGGAGTTCCAAGACGTCTTCCCCGACGAGCTACCCCATGGACTACCACCGCTTCGGGGCATCGAGCATCGCATCGACCTCATACCCGGCGCTCCCCTACCAAACCGCGCCGCCTACCGCACCAACCCCGAAGATACCAAGGAGATACAACGACAGATACAAGACCTCCTCGCTAAAGGGTATGTTCGAGAAAGCCTTAGCCCTTGTGCCGTTCCCGTCATTCTTGTGCCTAAACCGGATGAGACGCAACGGATGTGTATGGATTGCCGGCCTATCAATGCCATTACCGTCCGTTATCGACATCCCATTCCGCGTTTAGATGACATGCTTGATGAATTGAGTGGTGCCACCATTTTCTCTAAGATTGATTTGCGTAGTGGCTACCACCAAATTCGCATGGCAATCGGTGATGAATGGAAGACGGCATTCAAGACCAAGCTTGGTCTCTATGAATGGCTCGTCATGCCATTTGGTCTTTCCAATGCTCCTTCCACTTTCATGCGTCTTATGAATCACATTTTGCGACCTCTCATTGGCAAGAGCGTGGTTGTCTATTTTGATGATATCCTCATCTATAGCAAAAATCTCGAGGACCATGTTCAACATGTGAGAGAAGTCTTATGCATCTTGCGCCACGAGAAGCTCTTTGCCAACTTACCAAAATGCCATTTCGCTCAAAACAAATTGGTTTTTCTTGGTTTTGTGGTTTCCGCCAACGGGATTGAAGTTGATTCTTCCAAAGTTGAGGCCATCCACAATTGGCCCACTCCCACAAATGTTGGTCAAGTTCGAAGCTTCCATGGACTCGCCGGATTTTACCGCCGCTTTGTGAAAGATTTTAGCACCATCGCTTGCCCTTTAAACGAGCTTACAAAAAAGAATGTTCCGTTTGTTTGGGGCAAAGCACAACAAAAAGCTTTTGATGAATTGAAAAAGAGACTCACCGAGGCACCACTACTTGTTCTTCCCGATTTTGCTAAGACATTTGAGATAGAATGTGACGCGAGTGGCCTTGGAATCGGTGGTGTCCTCATGCAAAATGGAAAACCCGTGGCATATTATAGTGAGAAGTTGGACGGCGCACGCCTCAACTATCCTATATATGACAAGGAACTTTACGCTTTGGTTCGTGTTCTTGAAGTTTGGCAACACTATCTTTGGCCAAGAGAGTTCATTATTCACTCCGACCATGAATCTTTGAAGTATTTGAAAAGTCAACACACTTTGAACAAAAGACATGCAAAATGGGTTGAGTTCATTGAGTCCTTTCCATATGTAATCAAATACAAGAAGGGCAAGGACAATGTCGTTGCGGATGCCCTCTCCATAAGCTCACCCTTTTACTCACTCGTTTGGATTTCCATGTGTTGGGTCTTGATGAAATCAAAGAACAATATGCCTCCGATACCTTCTTTGGCCCAATTTTTGCGAAGTGTTCCATTGAAAAGGGCATCGATGATTTCTATTTGCACCAAGGATTCCTGTTTAAGGGCAACAAACTTTGTGTTCCAATGTCCTCGCTTCGCCTTTTGCTCTTAGAAGAATCGCATGGTGGTGGTCTCATGGGTCACTTTGGACGTGACAAGACACTCTCTATGCTCTCCACCCATTACTATTGGCCACGAATGAAGCGCGATGTGGAGCGCCTATGCAACCGTTGCACGACATGTTTACAAGCTAAGTCCACCTCCAACTCTTATGGTCTTTATACACCGTTGCCTACTCCTTATGCTCCTTGGTCCGATATAAGCATGGACTTTGTACTAGGATTACCTCGAACTAAATATGGTCATGATTCCATCTTTGTGGTAGTGGATAGATTCTCAAAAATGGCTCATTTTATACCATGTTCCCGAACGGATGATGCTTCACACATTGCCTCCTTGTTTTTTAGGGAAATTGTGAGACTCCACGGTGTACCAAGAAGCATTGTCTCCGACCGAGATGTCAAGTTCATGAGTTATCTTTGGAAGACACTAATGGCCAAGTTCAACGTCAAGCTTTTGTTCTCATCATCCTCGCACCCCCAAACCGATGGGCAAACCGAAGTGGTGAACCGAAGCCTCTCCACACTACTACGAGTCCTTGTCAAGAAGAATTTGAAAGCATGGGAAGATTGCATCCCACATGCGGAGTTTGCCTACAACCGCGCCAAGCACTCCACAACAATGAGAAGCCCATTCATGGTCGTCTACGGGTTTGAACCACCTACGGCGATCGACCTCCTTCCTCTTCCGCTACATGAGCAAGTGAACATGGACATCGATAAGCGAGCACAATACATGAAGAAACTCCATGAAGACACAAGGGCAGCGATCGAGCAACAAGTTCTCCGTCAAGCCACAAGACTAAACTTGAAGAAAAAAGCACGGATCTTCAATGAAGGCGACCTAGTGTGGATACACCTTCGCAAGGACCACTTCCCTCAAGAAAGAAACTCCAAGCTCAAGCCCCGAGGTGATGGCCCCTTCAAGGTCCTCAAGCGCATCAACGACAACGCCTACGTCGTCGACATACCAACATCCAAGTACTTGGTGAGCAACACGTTCAATGTGACCGACCTCTCACCATACCATGGAGATGAGGAGAACATCGAGTCGAGGACGACTCTTTCCCAAGGGGGGGGAGATGATGCAGCCCCACCCAAGGTCGACACTACATCAAGACCGACAAGCCCTCCTCGTGGTCCAATGACACGAGCTCGAGCCCAAGCACTACGCCAAGAGGTGAATTCGCTCCTCTCCACCTATGACTTTGACACCCCCTTGGATGGCTTGCTACTTCATGCAAATACCCTATGTTCAATCAGGTACATCGACCAAGACACAAGCCATGGAGACCAAGACGTTGGAGAGAGAGCTGGAAACGATGAAGACGGAGCTACAGCGCACAGGCCGGAACTTCCGCCACCCAGGACCGGAACTTCCGGCCAGATTCCTCCAAGATGCCCCCAAGATGCCCTCCAGCGCGCAGGAAAAAGCATCGGACCGGAACTTCCGCCCCGAGGGACCGGAACTTCCGCCCGGTCGGAACTTCCGCCCAAGTTCCGCCCAAGCTCCGAAAGTCCACGAAAAGGCCCCTGGATGTTACTGCAAGGAAATGGACGACTTTCGGAACTTGGCCGGAACTTGGCCGGAACTTCCGCCACCGCGAACTTCAGCACAACAGCACTTTTCAGCATGTAACTTAACTCTTCGCCCCCACCTATAAATAGCCTAGTTGGCTCAGATCTGAGATTAGACTTGATTTGAAAGAAAACCCGAGCTTAGCTCACCCTTGTGGGAACCTTACCTTGATCTGTGATCTTGTATCGCCACCCGGGCTCCTAACGACTCGTGAAGATCTCTTTGGTGACTTCTACCGTTTGTTTGATCTTTTGCTTGCACTTCTACCTATTTGGTCTTTTGCTTGCACTTCCATCAAACCTTCCGGTCTTTTCACCCTTCTAGATCTCCCGAGCTTCGATTAGTCGATCTCTTTGCGGGACTTCTACCGGAAGGTCTTTTCCTGCAATCTCTATCGAGTTGGTGTTTCGAGCCAACGAGGGAAAACTCGAATTGTATCCGTGTGTGTGTGTATCCCCGCGCTTCCCCCACGTGTTCATCGCGTTCATCCACCTACCCCCACGATTCCCCTTCAAATCCGTGAAGATCGGGCATATCCCTGGGCTTAGCCCTTATCACGGTTGGGCGTCCGGTCAGACCGGGCCTGGGACCGGGCTGTCCGGTCAGGGGTCCGGTCTGACCGGGCCTGTGACCGGGCTGTCCGGTCATGGGTCCGGTCGACCGGCCGCCCACCGGGATTCTGCGAAGAGTCCGGTCCTGGGTCCGGTCGTCGTCCGGTACGAGGGAGTTGGCCCGGTTTGCGCCCGGTTGACCGGGCCTGTGGCCGGGGCGTCCGGTCGTGGGTCCGGTCTGACCGGGCTCTGGACCGGCCAGCGTCCTTCTCTTCCTTGGCGCTCTTCGGGCGACGTCGGCTTCGGCTTCATGTTCATCTCCAGGTTCCTCTGCTCCTCTCCTTCCCTTGACCATGATGTCTCGTCCTCTCCGGGGTCTTGGTGCGCCTTGTAACTAATGACACATAGCACGTCGGCATGAGGTAGCAATCCATCCAAAGGGGTATCAAGGTCAAGGGTGGTGAGGAGCGAGTTCACCTTGTCATGTATCGCTTTGGCTCAAGCCCTTGTCATTGGTCCGCTTGGGGGACTTGTTGGTCTTGGTGAGGAGGTGTCCGAAGGCCACCCCGCATCATCCCCCCCCCTTGGGAGAGAGTCGTCCTCGACTCTTGTTCCTCCTCATCTCCATGATAGGGTGAAAGATCCGAGACGTTGAAGGTGTTGCTCACCAAGTACTTTGATGTTGGTATGTCGATGACGTAGGCGTTGTTGTTGATGCGCTTGAGGACCTTGAAAGGCCCATCTCCTCTTGGCTTGAGCTTGGAGTTGCGTTCTTGCGGGAACCTTTCTTTCCTTAGGTGGATCCAAACGAGGTCTCCTTCTTCAAAGACGCGTTCCTTTTTCTTGGCGTTGAGGCGGTTGGCTTGGCGAAGTACATTCTCTTGTATGGTTGCTCTTGTCTCTTCATGTAGTTTCTTCATGGCGGTGGTGCGCTCGTCGAAATCCATGTTCGTTCTTTCATGAAGAGGTAGTGGGAGGATGTCGAGTGCCGTTGGAGGTTCGAATCCGTAGACGATCATGAAGGGACTCCTTGAGGTTGTGGAGTGCTTGGCTCGATTGTAGGCGAACTCCGCATGGGGTAGGCAATCTTCCCATGACTTTTAATTTGTCTTCACAAGTGTGCGGAGAAGGGTGGAGAGGCTTCGATTGACCACTTCGGTTTGTCCATCGGTTTGAGGGTGCGAGGACGATGAGAACAAGAGCTTCACTCCAAACTTCGCCATGAGCGACTTCCATAGGTAACTCATGAACTTGACGTCTCGATCCGACACAATGCTTGCCGGTATCCCATGTAGGCGAACCACTTCCCTGAAAAACAATGAAGCAATGTGTGAAGCATCATCGCTCTTATGACATGGTATGAAATGAGCCATCTTAGAGAACCTATCCACTACCACAAATATTGAGTCATGACCATGTTTGGTGCGTGGCAAGCCAAGTACAAAGTCCATGCTTATGTCCGACCAAGGTGCATATGGAATGGGTAAAGGCATGTAAAGACCATAGGGATTGGAAGTAGACTTAGCTTGTAAGCATGTTGTACACCGGCGGCAAAGGCGTTCCACGTCACGGTACATTCTTGGCCAATAGTAGTGGGTTGATAGCATGGCATATGTCTTCTCTCGTCCAAAGTGACCCATGAGACCACCTCCATGTGACTCTTGCAAAAGCAACTTACGAAGAGAAGACTCGGGAATGCAAATCTTGTTAGCTTTAAACAAGTAGCCATCATGCAAATAGAAATCATCAAATCCTCGGTCAACGGAACACTTGGCAAAGATTGGACCAAAGAAAGCGTCGGAAGGGTAAAGTTCCTTGATCTCCTCAAGACCCAAAATGTGAAACTCCAAGCGGGTGAGTAGAAGAGTAATCTTGCGGGAAAGTGCATCCGCAACCACATTTTCCTTGCCCTTTTTGTATTTGATTACATAAGGGAAGGACTCTATGAACTCAACCCACTTAGCATGTCTCTTGTTCAAATATTGTTGACTTTTCAAATACTTCAAGGACTCATGATCCGAATGGATAACAAACTCTTTTGGCCAAAGGTAGTGTTGCCAAACTTCAAGAACACGAACCAAAGCATAAAGCTCCTTGTCATATATAGGATAGTTGAGGCGTGCGCCATCCAACTTCTCGCTATAGTATGCCACGGGTTTTCCATTTTGCATGAGGACACCACCGATCCCAAGGCCACTCGCATCGCATTCTATCTCAAATGTTTTGGCAAAATCGGGAAGAGCAAGTAGCGGTGCCTCGGTGAGTCTCTTTTTCAATTCATCAAAAGCTTTTTGTTGTGCTTTGCCCCAAACAAACGGAACATTCTTTTTTGTAAGCTCGTTTAAAGGGCAAGCAATGGTGCTGAAATCTTTCACAAAGCGGCGGTAAAATCCGGCAAGTCCATGGAAGCTTCTAACTTCACCAACATTTGTGGGAGTGGGCCAATTGTGGATGGCCTCAACTTTGGAAGAATCAACTTCAATCCCGTTGGCGGAGACCACAAAACCAAGAAAAACCAATTTGTTTTGAGCGAAATGGCATTTTGGAAGGTTGGCAAAGAGCTTCTCGTGGCGCAAGATGCATAAGACTTCTCTCACATGTTGAACATGGTCCTCGAGATTTTTGCTATAGATGAGAATATCATCAAAGTAGACAACCACGCTCTTGCCAATGAGAGGTCGCAAAATGTGATTCATAAGACGCATGAAAGTGGAAGGAGCATTGGAAAGACCGAACGGCATGACGAGCCATTCATAGAGACCAAGCTTGGTCTTGAATGCCGTCTTCCATTCATCACCAATTGCCATGCGAATTTGGTGGTAGCCACTATGCAAATCAATCTTAGAGAAAATGGTGGCACCACTCAATTCATCAAGCATGTCATCTAAACGCGGAATGGGATGTCGATAACGGACGGTAATGGCATTGATAGGTGATACGCGTAGATGCACACGTCCGTTGGGAACCCCAAGTGGAAGGTATGATGCGTATAGAAGCAAGTTTCCCTCAGTATGAAACCAAGGTTTAATCGAACCAGTAGGAGCCAAGAAGCACGTTGAAGGTTGATGGTCGCGAAATGTGATGCGGCGCAACACCAGGGATTCCGGCGCCAACGCGGAACCTGCACAACACAACCCAAATACTTTGTCCCAACGAAACAGTGAGGTTGTCAATCTCACCGGCTTGCTGTAACAAAGGATTAAACGTATCGAGTGGAAGATGTTTGCAAAGAAAACAGTAAACACAATTGCAGTAGATTGTATGCTATGTAAAGAATAGGACCGGGGTCCACAGTTCACTAGAGGTGTCTCTCCCATAAGATAAAAGCATGTTGGGTGAACAAATTACAGTCGGGCAATTGACAAATAGAGAAAGGCATAACAATGCATATACATGATATGATAAATATAGTGAGATTTAATTGGGCATTACGACAAAGTACATAGACCGCCATCCAACTGCATCTATGCCTAAAAAGTCCACCTTCAGGTTATCATCCGAACCCCTCCGGTATTAAGTTGCAAAGCAACAGAACAATTGCATTAAGTATGGTGCGTAATGTAATCAACAACTACATCCTTAGACATAGCATCAATGTTTTATCCCTAGTGGCAACAGCACATCCACAACCTTAGAACTTTTCATCCGTCCTGCATTCAATGGAGGCATGAACCCACTATCGAGCATAAATACTCCCTCTTGGAGTTAAGAGTAAAAACTTGGCCAGAGCCTCTACTAGTAACGGAGAGCATGCAAGATCATAAACAACACATGAACAATAGATTGATAATCACCATAATCATAGTACTCTCTATCCATCGGATCCCGACAAACACAACATATAGAATTACATATAGATGATCTTGATCATGTTAGGCAGCTCACAAGATCCAACAATGAAGCACAACAAGGAGAAGACGACCATCTAGCTACTGCTATGGACCCATGGTCCAGGGGTGGACTACTCACTCATCACTCCGGAGGCGACCATGGCGGTGTAGAGTCCTCCGGGAGATGAATCCCCTCTCCGGCAGTGGTGCCGGAGGCGATCTCGAGAATCCCCCGAGATGGGATTCGCGGCGGCGGCGTCTCTGGAAGGTTTTCCGTATCGTGGCTCTCGGTACTGGGGGTTTCGCGACGGAAGCTTTAAGTAGGCGGAGGGTCAACGCGGGGGGCCACACGAGGGGCCCAGGGGGTAGGTCGGCGCGGCCAAGGTCTGGGCCGCGCCGCCCTGCCCTCTGGCCTCCTCGTGGCCCCACTTCGTTAGGTCTTCGGTCTTCTGGAAGCTTCGTGCAAAAATAGGACCCTGGGCGAAAGTTTCGTCCAATTCCGAGACTATTTCGTTACTAGGATTTACGAAACCAAAAACAGCAGAGAAAATAGCAACGGCTCTTGACATCTTGTTAATAGGTTAGTTCCAGAAAATGCATAAATATGACATATAATGTGCATAAAACATGTAGGTATCATCAATAAAGTAGCATGGAACATAAGAAATTATCGATACGTTGGAGACGTATCAGCATCCCCAAGCTTAGTTCTGCTCGTCCAGCGAGTAAAACGATAACAAAGATAATTTCTGAAGTGACATGCCATCATAATCTTGATCATACTATTTGTAAACATATGTAATGAATGCAGCGATCAAAGCAAAGGTAATGACATGAGTAAACAACTGAATCATAAAGCAAAGACTTTTCATGAATAGTACTTCAAGACAAGCATCAATAAGTCTCGCATAAGAGTTAACTCATAAAGCAATAAATCAAAGTAAAGGTGTTGAAGCAACACATAGGAAGATTAAGTTTCAGCGGTCGCTTTCAACTTATAACATGTATATCTCATGGATATTGTCAACATAAAGTAGTATAATAAGTGCAATATGCAAGTATGTAGGAATCAATGCACAGTTCACACAAGTGTTTGCTTCTTAGGGTGGAAGGAGATAGGTAAACTGACTCAACAATAAAAGTAAAAGAAAGGTCCTTCAATGAGGAAAACATCGATTGCTGTATTTGTGCTAGAGCTTTTATTTTGAAAACATGAAACAATTTTGTCAACGGTAGTAATAAAGCATATGAGTTATGAAAATTATATCTTACAAGTTGCAAGCCTCACGCATAGTATACTAATAGTGCCCGCACCTCGTCCTACTTAACTTGGACTACCGGGTCTTCGCATGCCATGTTTCAACCAAGTGTCACAAAGGGGTACCTCCATGCCGCCTGTACAAAGGTCTAAGGAGAATGCTCGCATTTCGGATTTCTCGCTTTCGATTATTCTCAACTTAGACATCCATACCGGGACAACATGGACAACAGATAATGGACTCCTCTTAAATGCATAAGCATGTAGCAATGATTATTGTTCTCATATGAGATTGAGGATATATGTCCAAAACTGAAACTTCCACCATGATTCATGGCTTTAGTTAGCGGCCCAATGTTCTTCTCTAACAATTTTGCATGCTCCAACCACTAAAATGATAGACCTTCAGACAAGACGGACATGCATAGCAACTCACATGATATTCAACAATAGTTGATGGCGTTCCCCAGAAGCATGGTTATCGCACAACAAGCAACTTAATAAAAGATAAAGTGCATAAGTACATATTCAATACTACGATAGTTTTTAAGGCTATTTTGTCCCATGAGCTATATATTGCAAAGGTGAATGATGGAATTTTAAAGGTAGCACTCAAGCAATTTACTTTTGGAATGGCGGAGAAATACCATGTAGTAGGTAGGTATGGTGGACACAAATGGCATAGTAGTTGGCTCAAGGATTTTGGATGCATGAGAAGTATTCCCTCTCGATACAAGGTTTAGGCTAGCAAGGTTATTTGAAGCAAACTCAAGGATGAACAAGTGCAGCAAAACTCACATAAAAGACATATTGTAAACATTATAAGACTCTACACTGTCTTCCTTGTTGTTCAAAACTCAATACTAGATATTATCTAGACCTTAGAGAAACCAAATATGCAAATCAAATTTTAGCAAGCTCTATGTATTTCTTCATTAATGGGTGCAAAGTATATGATGCAAGAGCTTAAACATGAGCACAACAATTGCCAAGTATCACATTATCCAAGACATTTTTAGAATTACTACATGTAGCATTTTCCAATTCCAACCATATAACAATTTAACGAAGAAGAAACTTCGCCATGAACATTATGAGTAAAGCCTAAGGACACATGTGTCCATATGCAACAGCCGGAGCGTGTCTCTCTCCACAAAGTGAATGCTAGGATCCATCTTATTCAAACAAAAACAAAAACGAAAACAAACCGACGCTCCAAGTAAAGAACACAAGATGTGATTGAATAAAAATATAGTTTCAGGGGAGGAACCTGATGATGTTGTCGATGAAGAAGGGGATGCCTTGGGCATCCCCAAGCTTAGGCGCTTGAGTCTTCTTAAAATATGCAGGGATGAACCACGGGGGCATCCCCAAGCTTAGAGCTTTCACTCCTCTTGATCATAGTATATCATTCTCCTCTCTTGACCCTTGAAAACTTCCTTCACACCAAACTTCAAGCAAACTCATTAGAGGGTTAGTGCACAATTAATAATTCACTCATTCAGAGGTGACACAATCATTATTTTCACTTCTGGACATTGCATAATGCTACTGGACATTAGTGGATCAAAGAAATAAATCCAACATAGCAAAAGAGGCAATGCGAAATAAAAGGCAGAATCTGTCAAAAACAGAACAGTCCGTAAAGACGAATTTAGAAATGGCACCAGACTTGCTCAAATGGAAAAACTCAAAACTAATGAAAGTTGCGTACATATCTGAGGATCACGCTCGTAAATTGGCAGATTTTTTCGAATTTTCTACAGAGAATTGTGCCCAGATTCGTGACAGACAGCGATGCTGTTTCTGCGCAGCGATCCCAAATATAACATCAACTTTGACATAGAAACTTTACTTGGCACAAAAACTTGATAAGGAGAGGTTGCTACAGTAGTAAACAACTTCCAAGACTCAACAAAACAAAAAATTGCTGTGGGTAAAAACGTGGGTTGTCTCCCATAAGCGCTTTTCTTTAACGCCTTTCAGCTAGGCGCAGAAAGTGCAAATCAAGTAACATCGAGAGTAGAAGCATCAACATCATAACTTGTTCTAATAATAGAATCAAAAGGCAAATTCATTCTCTTTCTAGGGAAGTGTTCCGTACCTTTCTTGAGAGGAAATTGATATTTAATATTACCTTCCCTCATATCAATAACAGCACCAACAGTTCGAAGAAAAGGTCTTCCCAACACAATTGGACAAGATGCATTGCATTCGATATCCAAGACAACAAAATCAACGGGGACAAGGTTATTGTTAACCGTAATATGCACATTATCAATCCTCCCCAAAGGTTTCTTTTTAACATTATCAGCAAGATTAACATCCAAATAACAATTCTTCAATGGTGGCAAGTCAAGCATATCATAAATCTTTTTAGGCATAACAGAAATACTTGCACCAAGATCACATAAAGCATTACATTCAAAGTCATTGAATTTCATTTTAATGATGGGCTCCCAACCATCCTCTAACTTTCTAGGAATAGAAGTTTCAAGTTTTAGTTTCTCTTCTCTAGCTTTTATGAGAGCATTTGTAATATGTTTTGTAAAGGCTAAATTTATAGCACTAGCATTAGGGCTTTTAGCAAGTTTTTGTAAGAACTTTATAACTTCAGAGATGTGGCAATCATCAAAATCTAAATCATTATGAGCTACAGCAATGGGATCATTGTTCCCAAGGTTGGAAAAAATTTCAGCAGTTTTATCACAAGCAGTTTCAGCAGTTTTAGCAATTTCAGGCAGTTTTGTACGCTTTGCACTAGGAGTAGAAACATTGCCAACACCAATTATTTTACCATTGATAGTAGGAGGTGCAGCAACATGTGGAGAATTAGCATTACTAGTGGTGGTAATAGTCCAAACTTTAGCTACATTATTCTCTTTAGCTAGTTTTTCATTTTCTTCTCTATCCCACCTAGCACGCAGCTTCAGCCATTAATCTTATATTCTCATTAATTCTAACTTGGATGGCATTTGCTGTAGTAGTAATCTTATTATCAATATCATTATTAGGCATAACTTTCAATTTTAAAAGATTTACATCAGAGGCAAGTCTATCAACTCTAGAAGCAATAGTATCAATTTTATCAAGCTTTTCCTCAACAGATTTGTTAAAAGCAGTTTGTGTACTAATAAATTCTTTAAGCATAGCTTCAAGACCAGAGGGTACATTCCTATTATTGTTGTAAGAATTCCCATAAGAATTACCATAACCATTACCATTAGCAGAAGGATATGGCCTATAGTTATTACCAGAGTTGTTCCTATAAGCATTGTTGTTGAAATTATTATTTTTAATGAAATTCACATCAACATTTTCTTCTTGAGCAACCAATGAAGCTAAAGGAACATTATTTGGATCAACATTAGATCTACCATTCACAAGCATAGACATAATCACATCAATCTTATCATTCAAGGAAGAGGTTTCTTCAACAGAATTTACCTTCTTACCTTGTGGAGCTCTTTCCGTGTGCCACTCAGAGTAATTTATCATCATATCATCAAGAAGTTTTGTAGCCGCCCCCAATGTGATGGACATAAAGGTACCTCCAGCAGCTGAATCCAATAAATTCCGCGAAGAAAAATTTAGTCCTGCATAGAAGGTTTGGATGATCATCCAAGTAGTCAGTCCATGGGTTGGGCAATTCTTTACCAAAGTTTTCATTCTCTCCCAAGCTTGAGCAACATGTTCAGTATCTAATTGTTTAAAATTCATTATGCTACTTCTCAAAGATATAATTTTAGCGGGAGGATAATATCTACCAATAAAAGCATCCTTGCATTTAGTCCATGAATCAATACTATTCTTAGGCAAAGATAGCAACCAATCTTTAGCTCTTCCTCTTAATGAGAAAGGAAACACTTTCAATTTAATAATATTACCATCTACATCTTTATACTTTTGCATTTCACAAAGTTCAACAAAATTATTGAGATGGGCAGCAGCATCATCAGAACTAGCACCAGAAAATTGTTCTCTCATGACAAGGTTTAGTAAAGCAGGTTTAATTTCAAAAAATTCTGCTGTAGTAGCAGGTGGAGCAATAGGTGTGCATAGGAAATCATTATTATTTGCATTTGTGAAGTCACACAATTTAGTATTTTCATGGTTGGCCATTTTAGCAACGGTAAATAAAACAAACTAGATAAAGAAAATGCAAGTAACTAATTTTTTTGTGTTTTTGATATAGAGAGCAAGACAGTAAATAAAGTAAAACTAGCAACTAATTTTTTTGTATTTTGTTTTAGTGCAGCAAACAAAGTAGTAAATAAAATAAAGCAAGACAAAAACAAAGTAAAGAGATTGAGAAGTGGAGACTCCCCTTGCAGCGTGTCTTGATCTCCCCGGCAACGGCGCCAGAAATTTAGCTTGATACGCGTAGATGCACACGTCCGTTGGGAACCCCAAGTGGAAGGTATGATGCGTATAGAAGCAAGTTTCCCTCAGTATGAAACCAAGGTTTAATCGAACCAGTAGGAGCCAAGAAGCACGTTGAAGGTTGATGGTCGCGAAATGTGATGCGGCGCAACACCAGGGATTCCGGCGCCAACGCGGAACCTGCACAACACAACCCAAATACTTTGTCCCAACGAAACAGTGAGGTTGTCAATCTCACCGGCTTGCTGTAACAAAGGATTAAACGTATCGAGTGGAAGATGTTTGCAAAGAAAACAGTAAACACAATTGCAGTAGATTGTATGCTATGTAAAGAATAGGACCGGGGTCCACAGTTCACTAGAGGTGTCTCTCCCATAAGATAAAAGCATGTTGGGTGAACAAATTACAGTCGGGCAATTGACAAATAGAGAAAGGCATAACAATGCATATACATGATATGATAAATATAGTGAGATTTAATTGGGCATTACGACAAAGTACATAGACCGCCATCCAACTGCATCTATGCCTAAAAAGTCCACCTTCAGGTTATCATCCGAACCCCCTCCAGTATTAAGTTGCAAAGCAACAGACAATTGCATTAAGTATGGTGCGTAATGTAATCAGCAACTACATCCTTAGACATAGCATCAATGTTTTATCCCTAGTGGCAACAACACATCCACAACCTTAGAACTTTCTGTCACTGTCCCAGATTCAATGGAGGCATGAACCCACTATCGAGCATAAATACTCCCTCTTGGAGTTAAGAGTAAAAACTTGGCCAGAGCCTCTACTAGTAACGGAGAGCATGCAAGATCATAAACAACACATGAACAATAGATTGATAATCACCATAATCATAGTACTCTCTATCCATCGGATCCGACAAACACAACATATAGAATTACATATAGATGATCTTGATCATGTTAGGCAGCTCACAAGATCCAACAATGAAGCACAACAAGGAGAAGACGACCATCTAGCTACTGCTATGGACCCATGGTCCAGGGGTGGACTACTCACTCATCACTCCGGAGGCGACCATGGCGGTGTAGAGTCCTCCGGGAGATGAATCCCCTCTCCGGCAGGGTGCCGGAGGCGATCTCCAGAATCCCCCGAGATGGGATTCGCGGCGGCGGCGTCTCTGGAAGGTTTTCCGTATCGTGGCTCTCGGTACTGGGGGTTTCGCGACGGAAGCTTTAAGTAGGCGGAGGGTCAACGTGGGGGGCCACACGAGGGGCCCAGGGGGTAGGTCGGCGCGGCCAAGGCCTGGGCCGCGCCGCCCTGCCCTCTGGCCTCCTCGTGGCCCCACTTCGTTAGGTCTTCGGTCTTCTGGAAGCTTCGTGCAAAAATAGGACCCTGGGCGAAAGTTTCGTCCAATTCCGAGAATATTTCTTTACTAGGATTTCTGAAACCAAAAACAGCAGAAACAAAGAATCGGCTCTTCGGCATCTTGTTAATAGGTTAGTTCCAGAAAATGCATAAATATGACATATAATGTGCATAAAACATGTAGGTATCATCAATAAAGTAGCATGGAACATAAGAAATTATCGATACGTTGGAGACGTATCAATAGGGCGGCAATCCATACACATCCGTTGCGTCTCATCCGGTTTAGGCACAAGAATGACGGGAACGGCACAAGGGCTAAGGCTTTCTCGGACGTACCCTTTAGCGAGGAGGTCTTGTATTTGTCGTTGGATATCCTTGGTATCTTCGGGGTTGGTGCGGTAGGCGGCGCGGTTTGGTAAGGGAGCGCCGGGAATGAAGTCGATGCGATGCTCGATGCCCCGAAGCGGTGGTAGTCCATGGGGTAGGTCGTCGGGGAAGACGTCTTGGAACTCCTTCAAAAGAGACAACAAAGACGAAGGAATGTTGGTTAAGTCATTAGTCTCCGACGAAAGGCCCTTGCAAATGAGCACGTAGTGTATGGTGGTGGATGGGTTGTCTTTCACTTCTCTCCACTCGCTTTTGGTGGTTAGGAGGACACTCTTTCTCTCACTCATATGTGGGTGGTGGCGCTCACTCTCTTTTTGGTGGGTAGCTCCCTCTCCTCTCAACTCATTATGGTGGATGTGGTGTTGTGCCCTCGCTAAAGCCTTCGCATTGTCGGCGATGATTTGGCTAGGAGTCATTGGGCGAAGCTCGAACTTCTTGTCCTTGACCTTGAAGGTGTATGCATTGGAGAAACCATCATGTATGGCCTTCTTGTCAAATTGCCATGGGCGGCCAAGCAACATGTGGCACACGGTCATAGGCACCACGTCACACTCCACGGTGTCTTCATAGGGTCCTATCTTGAAGTTGACGGTGACGGTGTGTTGAATCTTGACATTGCCCTTGTCACTCAACCATTGGACATGGTATGGATGAGGATGCTTGCGAAGCGTGAGGTTGAGCTTCTCACATAGCTCGGTGCTTGCCAAGTTGTGGCAACTCCCACCATCGATGATGACCTTGATAGACTTGCCACCAATGCCGGCACGCGTTTGGAAGATGTTGCATCTTTGGTCTTCCATAGCTTGGGGTTGAGTGGTGAGCACTCGAGTGACCACAAGAGAAGGGCTTGGATCATGTGTGCATAAGAGGGGGTCTTCTCCACTTTCTTCATCATACTCTTCCTCATTAGCAACGGCGGCTTGCACTAGGGCTTCATATTCACCTTCACTTAGAGTTTCTATGTCACCATTCTCCATAGTGATCATGACCTTGGTGTTCTTGCACTCAAAGGACTTGTGGCCTTGGGTGCCACACTTGAAGCAAGTGACATTGGAGGGTCCCGTAGAGGCCTTAGAGGAGGCGGTGGAGGATACCGTTTGCTTCATGCGACTTTGTATGGAAGGTTGCTTGGAAGGTGTAGAGGATGCGGTTGGCTTGACACTTGTTGTAGGAGTTGATGTGGCAAGCTTGGAGGCGAAGTATTGCTTGGACTTCGAGTACTTGATGTCCTCATTCACTTGACGCTCGGCCTTGGAAGCTTGGTGAACCAACTCAACCATGTTGGAGTATTGTTGGAACTCCACAATCCTCTTGATGGGGTAGTTGAGGCCATTGAAGAACCTAGCGATGGTTTGGTTCTCGGACTCTTGGATGTTTGCTCGCATCATGGTTAACTCCATCTCCTTGAAGAATTCCTCAACGGTCTTGGTGCCTTGCTTCAACTTTTGTAGCTTGTTGAAGAGATCGGTCTTGTAGTGTTTAGGAACAAAGCGAGCTTCCATCTCCTCCTTCATGTCTTCCCAAGTATCAATAGGAGGATCACCCTTTTCTTCCCTAAGAGTGACAACTTGTTCCCACCAAGTGTTGGCATAATCTTCAAACTCGAGGGAGGCCATGGCTACTTTCTTGGCACCGGAGTAGTTGTGTATGCGGAAGATCTTGTCAACCTTGAGTGCCCATGAGAGGTAGGCCTCGGCATCGTCTTCACCCTTGAACTTGGGCATGTTGAACTTGAGCTTTCCATACATATTCTCTTCATCTTCCATGTTCCTTCGGCGAGGACGGATGCCTTCATCTCTTGCGACTTGAGGTGGTAGAGGAGGTCTTCCACGACCAACCATAGCATTGGGTTGGCGTTGGAGGTGAACACTAGCTTCACTTGGCTCATGTTGAGGATGTTGTTGCGGGTCGTGGCGAGGTTGTTGGCGTTGCCCAATTATGGCCCTCTCATCTTGATCATGTTGTGGTTGCCCTCGGCCCCTTTGGTCATGGCGAGGATGGTTCCGGAGGTCACGCCTTGGTGGATCATGATGACCTTGGTCTTGAGCATCCACATGGGCTTGTGTTGGGGTTCGTAGCATAGAAAACAAAAATTTTCCTACCGCAAGACGAATAAATCCAAGATCTAATCTATGGAACACCCAAGATTTAATCTACAAGATCGGAGCAACGAGATTGATATGAGACTAACCCTCGAAGATTTCCAAAGCCTACGAGATTAGATCTCGTTGTTGGTGTAGACGATCGTCCCCGGTGCTGCAATCCGGCAGCACTTCCGTACTCGGTCGCGCGTATGGTGTCGATGAAGCCCTTCCTCTCCCCGTTCCAGCGGGCAGCGGAGGTGTGGTAGATCCCCTCGGAATCCCAGCAGCACGACGGCGTGGTGGTGGAGGTGGAGGAGAAATTCCTGCAGGGCTTCGCCAAGCCTGCGCAGGAAGAAGGAGGGAGAGAGGAGCGGCTAGAGCTTGGGGAAATCATGTGTTGCGCCCCAGCCCTCCCCTCCCTCTTATATAGGCGTGGGGGGGCTTCCTTGGCCCCCCCTCCAAGCCTTTGGGTCGGCCAAAACAAGGGGGGCAACTTTCCCCCCAAGTTAAGTCCCTAATTTTAAGGGATTTGATCTTATCCACTTGATCCAGCCATATGGGCCTTGGGGGGCTGGTGTGCCTGGCCCATGTGGGCCTATGTGACCCCCTCCGGTCCATGTTGGACGTTCGGGATAGGTGGGCCCCACTATGGTACCCTCCGGAACCTTCTAGAACCTCCGGTACAATACCGAAAAATCCTGAACTTTTCCGGTAACCCTGAAAATGACTTCCCATATATGAATCTTATTCTCCGGACCATTCCGGACCTCCTCGTGATGTCTTGGATCCCATCCGAGACTCCGAACAAAAACTTCGGACTCCATCTCATATTCCGAATCTACTTATGCGACATCGAACCTTAAGCGCGTCACCCTACGGTTCGCGAACTATGCAGACATGGTCGAGACTCCTCTCCGAGCAATAACCAATAGCGGGATCTGGAGATCCATAATGGCTCCCACATATTCAACGATGACTTAGTGATCGATTGAACCATTTACATACGATGCCGATTCCCTTTGTCACGCGATATTTTACTTGTCCGAGGTTCGATCATCGGTATCTCCATACCTTGTTCAACCTCGTTACCGACAAGTACTCTTTACTCGTACCGTGGTATGTGATCTCTTATGAACCATTCATATGCTTGCAAGCTAATCAGATGACATTCCACCGAGAGGGCCCAGAGTATATCTATCTGTCATCAGGATGGACAAATCCCACTATTGATCCATATGCCTCAACTCACACTTTCCGAATACTTAATCCCATCTTTATAACCACCCATTTACGCAATGGCGTTTGATGTAATCAAAGTACTCTTCCGGTGTAAGTGATTTACATGACCTCATGGTCGAAGGACTTGGGCAACTATGTATCGAAAGCTTATAGCAAATTGAACTTAATGACTTGATCTTATGCTACGCTTATTTGGGTGTGTGTCCATTATATCATTCACCTAATGACATAACCTTGTTATTAATAACATCCAATGTTCATGATCACGAAACCATGATCATCCATTAATCAACAAGCTAGTTATACAAGAGGCTTACTAGGGACTCCTTGTTGTTTACATAACACACATGTATCAATGTTTCGGTTAATACAATTATAGCATGGTATGCAAACATTATCATAAACACAAAGATATATTATAATAACCATTTTATTATTGCCTCTTGGGCATATCTCCAACAGTCTCCCACTTGCACTAGAGTCAATAATCTAGTTTACATATGTAAAGATATAACACCTTGGCCTTCTGGTGCTTATCATGTTTTGCTCACGGGAGAGGTTTTAGTCAACGGATCTGACATGCTCAGAAACGTATGTATTTTGCAATTCATTTGCATCTCAACGCATCACTCATTTTCCAAATGAGTCGGCATTAATTGTATATGCTTAGTCCTCTGGTGGAACCTTAATTCCGCGGTCTGAAATAAGTCACTAATATTGTCACACAATATAGCTTCAAAATTCTGACACTGTCGGAACTACACCAAGTTCTCCAAGAACTCTTCGACTTAACATCCTCAGTCATTGTCAAAACAATGACATACTCTGCCTTCGTTTGTAGAATCCCTCACAATATTTAGAACTCATCCAAATCTAGCATAGACTTGTTCTAGCTCATTGTGCTACCTTTTAAATAACTCTTAGCCTAATTGAGATTGAAATTTTATTTTTATATGTGACCAAACTAATATCGGTGCAACACCTTACAGCGATTTGTTTGTCATTACCCCATATAAAAACTAATATTCTTGGTTCTTCTAAAGTACTCAGGGATATTCTTACTGTTGTCCAATGATCATTACATGAATCATTCTGGTACATGCTCGTAACACTTTAGAGCACAGGACTTCTGACTTTGTACATATTATTCGTGATCTAAAATCACTCATGTGTATTTACTCATCGAGTGTCAAATACACTCAAGTCTTGTTAAACCTTCACATGAAAAGAACACCTTCTTAATTGAACTACTTCAATATCTATTCTATGTACTTAAACTTAAACTTATTATGTGTTTCTATCTATCTTCATAGATCTTGACACTAAATATGTTTCAATTCATATCCTTTCATTGATGTTAATTCTCAATGAAACCTTTTAAATCAATTATATAATTACACTATTTATAATCAACGATATGTCATCTACATAAAGTATTATAAATATGTCTCAGCGCTCCCACTTAATTTCTTGCAAATGCAAGCATCTTCATCGTTTCTGATGGAATCAAAACTCTTTGATTATTTCATCCGGTGAAGATTCCAACTCCGCGATACCCACTTCATCCAATTGAAGTTTGTATACCTATCTAGTATTCCACGGACCAGCAAAACTCTTGGTTGTATCTAGTATACATCCTTCATACACACTTCTGGTAAGGAATGTATTTCTGCCATCCTACTATCATATCTCATAAAAGAAATATGTAGCGATTACTAGAATAATCCACATAGACTATAAGCATTGCCACGGAAGATCTAATCTTATCGTAGTCAACTCTTTGAACTTTTTCAGAAGCGCTTTTCGATAAGTCGAGCTTCTTTAAGGATATTCCATCCAAGTCCATCTACTTTATAGATCCATTTACTTTCAAAAAGTATTCACCTATCTTGGATTTCATGGCGCATAGCCAATTTAACGGAGTCAGGGCCCATCATAACTTCTTTGTATGTAGTTGGTTTATCATTGTTCAAAAACAATCCTTTGTCCACAAATCATTTATTTGATTACAAAATAAACCACATCTACAAGGTTCAATAAGTACTTTGATCTCCATGACTATAACACTTTGTAGACATGGGAGCCATGATCTTCGCAGCTGCTTCCGGAAACATTTCCGATGTTGTGCTACTCTGATCATCATGCTCAGGTTCATAAACCTTATCAAGTTCTATTGTCCTCCCACTCAAATAGTTCGCTAGAAACAATTTCTTTGAAATAAGTAAGAAACATTGACAAACACTTTTGTCTTTGACTTCATAGTGGAAAGAATTCCCAATCAATTTCATGGGATAATCAACAAAGACATTTATCCGATTTTGGCTGTAAACTCATTTACTTATGTTATGCATACCAAAATTTATGAAAGGACCATTTAGGGTTTATACCCATGCCATAACTCGTATGGTGTCATTTCAATGGATCATGATGATGCTCTATTCAGTGTAAAAGCGATAGTCTCTAAAGCATAATCCACAAAAAATATAATGGCATCATTTTATATTATCTCATCATTAATCCAACAAGGTTTGGATACGTCTCTTGGATACTCCGTCATCATTATGATACTCCAAGAAACGTGAGGTTGTAGAACAATTTCATAACTCTCTTAGATGTTCGCTAAAACTCGTAATTCAAATGTTTCCACCATGATCCAATCACAGATATTTGACTTTTCTATTACGATGATTTCCACTTCATGCTGAAATTTATTTGAATCCATTCAAATGTTTCAAACTTCTTCCTTATCGAATATATCCACATATATATACTCAATTCATTGTTAGAAGTTTTCATGAAGTAGAAGAATCTCCCGCACACAACTATGCCCAGTGAACCATATACATCACTATGTATGTTTCCACTAAGTTAGTTGCCCGTTCAACTCTTGGCCTATGAACGGTATTTAAGTCATTCTCTTTTAGAAGAGATTTGCAAGCGCCAAATGATTCCAAGTCGAATGACTCCAAAAATCCATTCAAATGGAGTTCCTTCATGCGTTCCTTTCTAACATGACCTAAATGGCGGTTCCACTAATGAGTGGTATTCACATCATTTGCCTTATGGCATTTTAGCGTCAGTGTTATGTATGTGTGCTTCACCATAAAGATTTATAATAACTTATCCATTGTACATGGAATGCTGTTACAATTTGAACAACTCATTGTTTTCATTTAACCAGAACAAGAATAACAATTATAAAGTTCTTTATTATAAATCTGAATGGCTAGACAGAATGCCAACGGCGAACATAATAACACTTTATTTTTGTTCCAGACGTGCATTCCTATCACATTCCTTTTCAGTCACTTAGGCCAATGTATTCTTGTATTGCGTTGTTTTGTATGACACCTCATACCAACCAATATGGTACTAATACCCAAGAATTTCATTTTGTGACCAAACAAGGAATACATTCATAACATGTATATCATCTATATACACCTGAGCTAGACTTTCTAGTCTTTTCTTTCTTTCTGCCAAAATATCTTTTGTAGTTTCTCTTTTAGTTTTCCTCATTCTCAGAAAACACTTCACTTTCAATGACTTCTAAGTCCATTGGTCAAATACCAATAACCTTGAGGTTCTTACTTTGAAGTTGATCATCATATGACAAGTGTTCCAGATTTCACTATTAGTAACTTTGTAATATGATGAACAATTTCACTCATAATTTTATCCATCATATCATGACGACTTTCCGAGACCATGTCTGTACATGCTAGGCTCGTAAAGTTTAACCTCAGTATTCGCATGTGCAAATCTGGCTTGTACCCGTTGTATGCACACGTAGAATCTATCACACCCGATCATCACGTGATGCTTCGAAACGACGAGTCTTAGCAACGGTGCATACTAAGGACGATCACTTCATGGATATGCGAATATCGTTAGTGCCCAACTAGTTGGAGGATTGGGACGCCTGGCGTCTTCAACCTTCGTACATTCCCATAAAACTTATGAGTTTATGTAGTCTCACTAGATTATATTCTATCATCTTGCAATAAGGTCTTAGATATCACATATATCTCATACCTTGCTTATTTCTGAAAACAAAATTTCCAGCTCCTTACTTTTCAAACAGATTTGAACTTCAAGTTTCATGGAGGCAAGATGATTCTAGGTACTAATTGAAACCATTGTTCTTTGAATCATTAATGAGAAGTTTACTAAAAATTTGCAATAGGACTTAATCATTTCTTGATTCTTTAACAATACGGTACCAGCCCGTAGAGTTACTTGTCAGACTTAACAGTATTTCTATCTCAATTACAAGACTAGCGCATGGTAGATAACGGATGCCAATTCTACAACTTTAATTCAAAATACTATTCAGACTATGTTCATGATAATTAGTTCATGTTTTAATCTAATTACTAATGAACTCCCACTTAATACAACATCCCTCATAGTTGTTAAGTGGCACACGATCCACATCCACTACACCAAAACCGATCATCACGTGAGATGATGTAGCTTCAATGGTGAACATCAACATGTTGATCATATCATCCATATGACTCGTGTTCAACCTTTCGGTTTCCGTTGTCCCGAGGCCATGTCTGTACATGCTAGGCTCGTCAAGCAAACCCAAGTATTCCGCGTGTGCAAACATGGCTTACACCCGTTGTATGTGAACGTAGAGTCTATCACATCCGATCATCACGAGATGCTTCAAAACGACGAATGTGTAGCAACGGTGCATACGAGGGGAGAACACTTTATTATCTTGATATTAATGTGAGGGATCATCTTATAATGCTACCGTCGCGATCTTAGCAAGATAAGATGCATAAAGGATTAACATCACATGCAATTCATAATATGTGATATGATATGGCCTTTCTTCTTGTGCTTTTGATCTCCATCTCCAAAGCACATGATCATGATCTCCATCATCACCAGCATTGCACCAAGGTCCGTGGCGCCGCTTCATGGTTGTCCATCACTTATAGCTACTATGACAACTACTTGAAATAAAGCTATTACATGATGAATAGACACGCAGGTCTTTAACAAAAATTAAAGACAACCATTAGGCTCCTGCCGGTTGCCATAATACAACAATGAACATCTCATACATCAAATATAATCATCATCACATCATGACCATATCACATCAGCAAACCCTGCAAAAACAAGTTAGACGCCTCTAATTTGGTTTGCATATTTTACGTGGTTTAGGGTTTTCGAGTAAGATCCAATCTACCTACGAACATGAACCACAACGGTGATACTAGTGTTGACAATAGAAAGTGCAAATTGGAATCTTCACTATGGTGGGAGAGACAGACACCCGCAAAGCCACTTATGCAATACAAGTTGCATGTCAAGCGTGGAGCAAGTCTCATGAGACGCGGTCATGTAAAGTTAGCCCGGGCCGCTTCATCCCACCATCCCGCAAGATGCAAAGTACACAAACTAAAGCAACAAAAGCATCAACGCCCACAAAACCATTGTGTTCTACTCGTGCAACAGATCTATGCATAGACATGGCTCTGATACCACTGTTGGGGTTCGTAGCATAGAAAACAAAAATTTTCCTACCGCAAGACGAATAAATCCAAGATCTAATCTATGGAACACCCAAGATCTAATCTACAAGATCGGAGCAACGAGATTGATATGAGACTAACCCTCGAAGATTTCCAAAGCCTACGAGATTAGATCTCGTTGTTGGTGTGGACGATCGTCCCCGGTGCTGCAATCCGGCAGCACTTCCGTACTCGGTCGCGCGTACGGTGTCGATGAAGCCCTTCCTCTCCCCGTTCCAGCGGGCAGCGGAGGTGTGGTAGATCCCCTCGGAATCCCAGCAGCACGACGGCGTGGTGGTGGAGGTGGAGGAGAAATTCCTGCAGGGCTTCGCCAAGCCTGCGCAGGAAGAAGGAGGGAGAGAGGAGCGGCTAGAGCTTGGGGAAATCATGTGTTGCGCCCCAGCCCTCCCCTCCCTCTTATATAGGCGTGGGGGGGCTGCCTTGGCCCCCCCTCCAAGCCTTTGGGTCGGCCAAAACAAGGGGGGCAACTTTCCCCCCAAGTTAAGTTCCTAATTTTAAGGGATTTGATCTTATCCACTTGATCCAGCCACATGGGCCTTGGGGGGCTGGTGTGCCTGGCCCATGTGGGCCTATGTGACCCCCTCCGGTCCATGTTGGACGTTCGGGATAGGTGGGCCCCACTATGGTACCCTCCGGAACCTTCTAGAACCTCCGGTACAATACCGAAAAATCCTGAACTTTTCCGGTAACCCTGAAAATGACTTCCCATATATGAATCTTATTCTCCGGACCATTCCGGACCTCCTCGTGATGTCTTGGATCCCATCCGAGACTCCAAACAAAAACTTCGGACTCCATCTCATATTCCGAATCTACTTATGCGACATCGAACCTTAAGCGCGTCACCCTACGGTTCGCGAACTATGCAGACATGGTCGAGACTCCTCTCCGAGCAATAACCAATAGCGGGATCTGGAGATCCATAATGGCTCCCACATATTCAACGATGACTTAGTGATCGATTGAACCATTTACATACGATGCCGATTCCCTTTGTCACGCGATATTTTACTTGTCCGAGGTTCGATCATCGGTATCTCCATACCTTGTTCAACCTCGTTACCGACAAGTACTCTTTACTCGTACCGTGGTATGTGATCTCTTATGAACCATTCATATGCTTGCAAGCTAATCAGATGACATTCCACCGAGAGGGCCCAGAGTATATCTATCTGTCATCAGGATGGACAAATCCCACTATTGATCCATATGCCTCAACTCACACTTTCCGAATACTTAATCCCATCTTTATAACCACCCATTTACGCAATGGCGTTTGATGTAATCAAAGTACTCTTCCGGTGTAAGTGATTTACATGACCTCATGGTCGAAGGACTTGGGCAACTATGTATCGAAAGCTTATAGCAAATTGAACTTAATGACTTGATCTTATGCTACGCTTATTTGGGTGTGTGTCCATTATATCATTCACCTAATGACATAACCTTGTTATTAATAACATCCAATGTTCATGATCACGAAACCATGATCATCCATTAATCAACAAGCTAGTTATACAAGAGGCTTACTAGGGACTCCTTGTTGTTTACATAACACACATGTATCAATGTTTCGGTTAATACAATTATAGCATGGTATGCAAACATTATCATAAACACAAAGATATATTATAATAACCATTTTATTATTGCCTCTTGGGCATATCTCCAACAGCTTGACGATGAGGTTCCGGGTCCATGTTGTGGAGGACGTTGTCTTGGGGTTGGTCGTCATGCCCATGGTGGGCATGGCGAGCCGCTTGATGACGATCTTGGTGAAGAGCTTGTTCTTGTTGCGGACGTTCATGAGGACGAGCATGGCGATGGAACTCTCCGCGCCTTGAGTTGGAGCGAGAATCATCATGACGAGCGTGCGGTCGACGAGAGCGATGATGATCTCCATGCCTTGAGTCGGAGCTTGAGGACGAATGGTGATCATGGGAGTAGTCATCATGTGAGGTAGTCGATGACGATGAAGAAGTAGAGCGATGTCGATGTCGGCGTCCCAAGTTGTTGATGGCGCGCTCAAGGCTATCCATGCGCCGCTCCATGTTTGCATCATTGGCCGTCACTTGGTCATGCAAGTTGTCCGTAGCTTCGCGAAGAAGATTCATATCTTGGTTCACTTGGCCGAAGTTGTGAGCCACTTCTTCATATTGTTGGTCGATGCGTGTCTCGAAGAGTGATAGTTGTTCCTTGAACTCTTGGCGTTGAGTCCATAGGTTGTGTTGGGTGGCCAACCTCTCGGAGGGGTGTAGGACCTCATCCTCCTTTGCTTGGTCTCCGTGCCTATCCATGATCACAAGACAAGAACTATGTTGTGGATGTTAGTGGAAGGAGACTACCTCTCACTCTTACCGTGGTAAGATAGTATTGAGGCAATCAACCGAGCCGAAAGTAAGACCAATTGTATCGGGACACACGCAAGGCACACGCAAAAGCTAGCAAATATGGTGTTAGGAATGGATGGTGGAAAGCCAAAAGACGAAATCCAAAATCGAGTATGTTGTTAAGAGTGGGTAAGGTCCAAAAATCCAAGTGTCAAAGTGGCGATCACTATAAACACGGAAAAATGTGGAACTCACACACGGGATGAGCGGGGTTAGTGCAACCAAGGAACGAGCGGAAAAAGGAAAAACCCAAAACAAGGGTGCTCAATGTCACACTAACGCAAGAAGAGATCGAAGCTAGGTTGCATAGATTAGAAACACCAAGATTCGCACGAGGTCTCTCTTCTCTATCTCTCTTGCTTGCTTAAAAGCTTTTCACTCTTTTTGTATCGGTGGCACTTTGCACTTTGTTTTTTTTTTTTTTCACTAGCACACTATGCTCTTACTCTTTTGCTGGCCACTCACGAGCTCCACTTATGAGCTTTACTCACACAACGCACACCCTCACGGTCGGGACCTCGTGCGATGTTTCGCAACACTCGGAAGCTTCGCTCGTGGGATAGATCGCAAAAGAAGAGGGCTACAAGGGTTACTGCAAGTTATACCTGCGATGGTGGAGATGGTGGTGGTGGTGGTGGTCGGCGGTGGTGTTAGACGATGTCGAAGACGAGGAGCTCGGTCGGTGGTCCGGTCGGACCGGGTGTGGCGCCGGCTGCTCCGGTCGATGGGCCGGTTGACCGGGTTCTGGACCGGCTGCTCCGGTTTGCGGCCGGTTGACCGGGTTCTGCGCCGGACGGTCCGGTCTGGGGGCCGGTTGACCGGGTGCGAAACCGGGTTCGTCGATCTGGAGCTTTCTCTCTCCTGTTCTTCCCCAAACCAAAACCAAATCGGCCAAAACGAAGGGAAACGATGGAATTGGAGGCTAAAAGTTGGGGAAATAGTAGATCAAGCACAACAACACCAGATCCACGGAGCAAACCACTCAAAACTCAACCAAATCACAGATCCGTCCAAAGGCAATTTAGGGCTATTTTTTGGAAAATTTTCTAGAAACGAAATTGGGTGGGTGGAGGGTCAAATCCGCGGAAACCAAAGGCTGCTGATACCATATGATGTGGTCTGAGACCCCGATTGTGGCCCGATCTCGCGAATGACCCAATGAATCAAGGGGGAAAGAGGGGGAGAGGCGGAAGAACACGAAGAACACGAAGAACACACGAAGATCCACGCACACCAACCCGATACAATCGATGCTTACCCTCACGGCTCGATGGACCGTGCCAATAGAATCCGCCCGGAAGAGACTCGAGGTAGAATTCCGAGAGGAGAGACCGGTGGGAAGGACGAATCAAGGAGTGGGAGAGAGAGTGTAAAACACTAGAATCTCACACTACCAAATCCATACATCCACAAGGGTTGCCTTGATTACAGAGGGATGATACCCAAGGGAGACTAAGCTCAAAGTTAGGTTTGAGTTCTAAACAAGTCTAAAGAGTAAAGGAGGGGTCCCAGCTACTTAAATAGGCAAGCACAGCCAGCAAGGGCGAACAGGTACGCGAATGGATAAGTCAAGGCAGTTTGGTGGGGTAATCCCGTCGGATCCGGTTGGGCGTCCGGTCGGACCGGGCCTGGGCCCGGGCGGTCCGGTCAGGGTCCGGTCTGACCGGGCCTGTGACCGGGCTGTCCGGTCATGGGTCCGGCCGACCGCCGCCCACCGGATTCTGCGAAGAGTCCGGTCTGGGTCCGGTCGTCGTCCGTACGAGGGAGTTGGCCCGGTTTGCGCCCGGTTGACCGGGCTGTGGCCGGGGGCGTCCGGTCGTGGGTCCGATCGGCGGGCTCTGGACCGGCCAGCGTCCTTCTCTTCCTTGGCGCTCTTCGGGCGACGTCGGCTTCGGCTTCATGTTCATCTCCAGGTTCCTCTGCTCCTCTCCTTCCCTTGACCATGATGTCTCGTCCTCTCCGGGGTCTTGGTGCGCCTTGTACCTAATGACACATAGCACGTCGGCATGAGGTAGCAATCCATCCAAAGGGGTATCAAGGTCAAGGGTGGTGAGGAGCGAGTTCACCTTGTCATGTATCGCTTTGGCTCGAGCCCTTGTCATTGGTCCGCTTGGGGGACTTGTTGGTCTTGGTGAGGAGGTGTCCGAAGGCCACCCCGCATCAATGGTATCACAAGCACTCACTTCCACATGATCAACAATGTTATCAAGCAAAGCATCGCATGGGAAAATGAAAGTAGCATGTGATGTAGCAATTGTATCAACAAGATCATGCATGCACTCATAAGTCATCATGTCCACTAGTGGGATCATGGCATCATCAACACCTATGTTGTTACCTTTGTAGGCCGACTCATGTGAAGTAGGTGGTGTGGAAGTAGGAGGATCCATGTGGTCGACATGTCCATCTTGGAGCAAGCATGGTGAGATATCATCATCTTTATGCACCATGTACATCTTCTCCATGAGCGGGAACTCGTCCTCCGTGGAACCTAGTGCAACATAAGAAGACACAAACGAGGGAGAGGTTAATGTGTTAGCAAATGCGGTGTCCTCCATGGACCTATCATCTACCTCTCTCGTCTCACTTTGTGTATCACTCATGTCCTCCAAATGGAAGCACTGAAACTCACATATGGGGTGGAAGTCACTCAACTCACTAGCACTCTCACTCAAGTGGGCTAAGTGGCTCTCATGCTCACATGGGATTGGTACCAACTCATCAATCAAGCATATAGGAGTAGGCTCGACTTTCTCATCTCCATGCGCCTCCTTGGTTGAAGGGAACTTCCCATGCTCAACCATCTCAACTCCATGCGCCTCCGTGGGTGAAGGGAGAATCCCATGCTCACCATGCTCAACTCCATCGCCTCCTAAGTCGTCGTCAAGTGGTGGCATCTTGGAGACTTGTGCATTGAGCTCGTCGAAGTATAGCTTCTTGGCGCTTGGCGTTGTGCATTGCCATGCCACATGACCCTTGGCCTTACACACCTCACATAGGAGATTGGGACATTCCCGTGGAAGGTGGCCTTGTTGCTTGCACTTGTAGCATCGGAGTCCATAGGCATATGACGAGGTAGGGGCCATTGTGGTGGTGGCGCAAGAGGTAGAAGTCGCCTTATGAGGAAGGTCTTCATGTCGAGGCTCTCGTCTTCGTGCCTCATCACCATGTCTTGAGTGGTGTCGTCGAAGATCATGTGTGGAAGGATGTCGATGTAGACCATGAGGTGGTGGTGGTCGACGACGATCATGAGATGGTGTGAGTCGATGACGGTCCTTGCCTTGCCTAGGTGATGGCTCATGTTGGGGGCGCTCTTGATGCTCCATATGATGTCCGTGATGTCGATGATCTTGTGCATAGGCACTCTCATGATGGCGCCTTGTGGAGCTCGGAGAAGTGTGTCGATGCCGAATATGTTGGGGACGCTCTTGATGATCCACATGATGATGCCATCGTGGAGGTCCTCGATCTTCATATGTAGCTCCATTGGCCAAGTAGGGGTATGTGGGAGCATCGGCGGTGGACATGGTGGGGTCGATGTCGTCCTCGTGACGGTGCTCCACCATGTCGTCGATGCTTGTTGAGCAAGTGTCGATGTAGAGCTCGTCGATGTCGTCCATGTTGGCGATGCTCTCGGAGCCATAGTCGTTGTAGAGCTCCTCGATGTCGGTCATGTTGGCAATGCTCGCGGAGCCATAGTCGGTGTAGAGCTCCACATGTTCCTCCACATCCGCGGTGCTTGAAGAGGTATCCTCCTCGAAGTGCTCCGTGTACTCCTCCGTATCTTCTTTGTCGCTATACATGTTAGCAAGACAATATCTATATGGTGTATGTTAGTGGAAGAACACTACCTCGCAATCTTACCGTGGTATGACAAGATTGGGGTGATCCAACTAGCCGAGAGTTAGAACAATTGTATCGGGCACTCACACAAAGACACACTGATAAGGGCTAAGCCCGGGGATGTGCCCGATCTTCACGGATTTGAAGGGATACGTGGGGGTAGGTGGATGAACGCGATGAACACGTGGGGGAAACGCGGGGATACTGATGCGGGGTGGCCTTCGGACACCTCCTCACCAAGACCGACAAGTCCACCAAGTGGACCAATGACAAGGGCTCGAGTTAAAGCTCTACATGATAAGGTGAATTCGCTCCTCTCTACCTATGCCTTTGACACCCCCTTGGATGGCTTGCTACTTCATGCAAATACACTATGTTCGATCAGGTACATCGGTCAAGACACAAGCCATGGAGTCCAAGCCAACGGAGAGAGAGCTGGAAATGATGAAGATGGAGCTCCAGCGCACAGGCCGGAACTTCCGCCCTCCAGGACCGGAACTTCCGGCCAGATTCCTCCCAGATGCTGCCAAGATGCCGTCCAGCGCCCAGAGAAGTGGAGCCGGCCGGAACTTCCGCCCCGAGGGACCAGAACTTCCGCCCAAGTTCCGCCCAAGTTCCGAAAGTCCGTCAAAACGCCCCTGGATGCTACTGCAAGGAAATGGGCTAATTTCGGAACTTGACCGGAACTTGGCCGGAACTTCCGGCCGGGCCGGAACTTCCGCCATCCAGGATCGGAACTTCCGCCCCTGACCGGAACTTCCGCCCAAGTCGGCCGGAACTTCCGCCACCGCGAACTTCAGCACATCACTACTTTTCAGCGTGTAACTTACCTATTCGCCCACCCGACTATAAATAGCCTAGTTGGCTCAGATCTGAGATTAGACTTGTTTAGAACTCAAACCTACCTTTGAGCTTAGTCTCCCTTGGGTATCATCCCTCTGTAATCAAGGCACTCTTGTTGTTGATTTGTGAATTGCTAAGTGAGATTCTAGTGCAAGGCACTCTCTCTCCCTTACCAATCCCCTTCTCTCCAACACCAATCTCTCTCCGGGAATTCTGCCGCGTGCCTCTTCCTTGGAGATTCTATTGGCGTGATCTACCGAGTCACGGGGGTAATTATCGGGTGTATCGGGTTGGTGTGCGTGCGTGAGTACCGTGTTCCTCGTGTTCTTCGTGTTCCTCACGTCCTCCCACCTTTTCCCCTTGGTTCTTGGGTTGAATCGCGAGATCGGGCCACATCCGGGATCTCAGATCTCATCATATGGTATCAGCAGCCTTTGGTTACCGCGATTTTGACCCTCCACCCACCCGATTTCGTTTCTAGAAAATTTTCCAAAAAAAAATAGCCCAAATTGCCTTTGGACCGATCTGTGATTTGGTTGAGTTTTGAGTGGTTTTGATCCAATAGAAACTTGTCTTTGGTGTTGATCTGCAATTCCCCCACCTTCCCACAGCTTCTAGTGCCAAATTTTCCGCGAATTCGAAGATTTTCGGCCCGGATTTCCGCCCAAATCGAAGAACAGCCCGCAGATCTGATTGCGACCGGAAGTTCCGGCCGGCAGGACCGGAAGTTCCGCCCCCGGACCGGAAGTTTCGCCCCTCAGGACCGGAACTTCCGCCTGGCCGAAATTTTCACAGCTAACTTCGTTTTTCGTTTTGGCACTAACCCCTTGTGTTTGGACTTCGTAGTGTGTGCCATTTCAGCTACCATAAAGTTTCCGCAACATCAACTACGACGACGGCACCACGAGGATCCAAGCGGTTCATTTGACACCTTCCACCATAGCAAGTTCAAGCTCGTCGGCCACCGTCATCACGTGGTATAACTTGCCCCTAACTTGTAGCCTAAGCTTCCTTTGCGTACCTTTCCTATCGAGAGTGGCTTTCTAGTGTTGCGAAGCATTGCGCAAGCGTCCCGACCGTGAGGGTGTGCGTGTGTTGAGCAAAGCTACGAAGCAAGCTCGTGTGAAAAGATAGACAAAAGAAGTGTGACATACTTACACAGATAGTAAGAAAAAGAAAAAGAAAAAGAAAAAGAAAAAGAAAAAGAGTGTGAGTGACACCCATACACAAAAGAGTCCAAAGCTTCTAAGCAAAAGAGA
Organism: Lolium perenne; assembly: GCF_019359855.2. Taxonomy (NCBI): domain Eukaryota; kingdom Viridiplantae; phylum Streptophyta; class Magnoliopsida; order Poales; family Poaceae; genus Lolium; species Lolium perenne. The sequence continues at coordinate 97,026,087 of NC_067248.2, read as the reverse complement.
GAAAAGAGAAGAGAGGCGTCTTGCGCAAATCTTGTTGCTTCTCAATTTTGCAACCAAGCCACGGTCTCTCTTGCGTTAGCGTGACACCGAGCTAGTAGTCTTCGTTAGGACCAATTTTGTTCGTGCTCATTTTCCGTCGCGCTAACCCCATTTTGTCCCACGTGTGTGTTCCACATTGTGTATGCCTTTTGTGATCACCGCTTTTGACTTGTGACTTTTGCATCTTACCCACTCTTAACAACATACTCGATTTTGGATTTCGTCTTTTGGCTTTCCACCATCCACACCTAACACCATATTTGCTAGCTTTTGCGTGTGCCTTTGTGTGTGTTCCGATACACTTGGTCTTACTTTGGTCTTGGTTGATTGCCTCAATACTATCTTACCAAGGTAAGAGTGCGAGGTAGTCTCCTTCCACTAACATCCACAACATAGTTCTTGTCTTTCCATCATGGATAGGAACGGAGATGAGCCAAGGGATGGAGAAGTCCTCCGCAACACCGAGAGGTTGGCCACCCAACACAATCTATGGGTGCAACGCCAAGAGTTCAAGGAGCAACTTACCTTGTTCGAGACTCGCATCGACGAACAATATGAAGAAGTGGCTCACAATTTCACTCAAGTGAACCAAGATATGAATCTTCTTCGTGAAGCTGCGGACAACTTGCATGACCAAGTAACGGCCAATGATGCAAACATGGAGCGGCGCATGGATAGCCTCGAGCGCGCCATCACCAACTTGGGACGTCGACATCGCCACCGCTCTACTTCTTCATCGTCATCGACCTCCTCACATGATGACTACTCCCATGATCACCATTCGTCCTCAAGCTCCGACTCAAGGCATGGAGATCATCATCGCTCTCGTCGACCGCACGCTCGTCATGATGATTCCCGCTCAAACTCAAGGCGCGGAGAGTTCCACCGCCATGCTCGTCCTCATGAGCGTCCTCAACAAGACCAAGCTCTTCACCAAGATCGTCATCAAGCGGCTCGCCATGCCCACCATGGGCATGACGACCAACCCCAAGACAACGTCCTCCACAACATGGACCCGGCACCTCATCGTCAAGCCCATGTGGATGCTAAAGACCAAGGTCATCAAGATCCACCAAGGCGTGACCTCCGGAACCATCCTCGCCATGACCAAAGGGGCCGAGGACAACCACAACATGATCAAGATGAGAGGGCCAACATTGGACAACGTCAACAACCTCGTCAAGATCCGCAACAACCTCATCAACGTGAGCCAAGTGAAGCTAGTGTTCACCTCCAACGCCAACCCAATGCTATGGTTGGTCGTGGAAGACCTCCTCTACCACCTCAAGTCGCAAGAGATGAAGGCATCCGTCCTCGCCGCCGAAACATGGAAGATGAAGAGAATATGTATGGAAAGCTCAAGTTCAACATGCCCAAGTTCAAGGGTGAAGACGATGCCGAGGCCTACCTCTCATGGGCACTCAAGGTTGACAAGATCTTCCGCATACACAACTACTCCGGTGCCAAGAAAGTAGCCATGGCCTCCCTCGAGTTTGAAGATTATGCCAACACTTAGTGGGAACAAGTTGTCACTCTAAGGGAAGAAAAGGGTGATCCTCCAATTGATACTTGGGAAGACATGAAGGAGGAAATGGAAGCTCGCTTTGTCCCTACACACTACAAGACCGATCTCTTCAACAAGCTCCAAAAGTTGAAGCAAGGCACCAAAACCGTTGAGGAATTCTTCAAGGAAATGGAGTTAACCATGATGCGAGCAAACATCCAAGAGTCCGAGAACCAAACCATCGCTAGGTTCTTCAATGGCTTCAACTACCCCATCAAGAGGATTGTGGAGTTCCAACAATACTCCAACATGGTTGAGTTGGTTCACCAAGCTTCCAAGGCCGAGCGTCAAGTGAATGAGGACATCAAGTACTCGAAGTCGAAGCAATACTTCGCCTCCAAACTTGCTACATCAACTCCCACAACAAGTGTCAAGCCAACCGCATCCTCTTCACCTTCCAAGCAACCTTCTATCCAAAGTCGCATGAAGCAAACGGTGTCATCCACCGCCTCCTCCAAAGCCTCTACGGGACCCTCCAATGTCACTTGCTTCAAGTGTGGTACTCAAGGCCACAAATCCTTTGAGTGCAAGAACACCAAGGTTATGATCACCATGGAGAATGGTGATATAGAGACGCTAAGTGAGGGCGAATATGAAGCCCTAGTGCAAGCCGCCGTTGCTAATGAGGAAGAGTATGGTGAAGAAAGTGGAGAAGACCCTCTCTTATGCACACATGATCCAAGCCCTTCTCTTGTGGTCACTCGAGTGCTCACCACTCAACCCCAAGCTATGGAAGACCAAAGATGCAACATCTTCCAAACGCGTGCCGGCATTGGTGGCAAGTCAATCAAGGTCATCATCGATGGTGGGAGTTGCCACAACTTGGCAAGCACCGAGCTATGTGAGAAGCTCAACCTCACGCTTCGCAAACATCCTCATCCATACCATGTCCAATGGTTGAGTGACAAGGGCAATGTCAAGTATCAACACACCGTCACCGTCAATTTGAAGATAGGACCCTATGAAGACACCGTTGATTGTGATGTGGTACCCATGACCGTGTGTCACATGTTGCTTGGCCGCCCATGGCAATTTGACAAGGAAGGCCATACATGATGGTTACTCCAATGCATACACCTTCAAGGTCAAGGATAAGAAGTTCGAGCTTCGCCCAATGACTCCTAGCCAAATCATCGCCGACAATGCGAAGGCTTTAGCGAGGGCACAACACCACACCCACCATAGTGAGTTGAGAGGAGAGGGAGCTACCCACCAAAAAGAGAGTGAGCGCCACCACCCACATATGAGTGAGAGAAAGAGTGTCCTCCTAGCCACCAAAAGCGAGTGGAGAGAAGTGAAAGACAACCCATCCACCACCATACACTACGTGCTCATTTGCAAGGGCCTCTCGTCGGAGACTAACGACTTAACCAACATTCCTTCGTCTTTGTTGTCTCTTTTGAAGGAGTTCCAAGACGTCTTCCCCGACTAGCTACCTCATGGACTACCACCGCTTCGGGGCATCGAGCATCGCATCGACCTCATACCCGGCGCTTCCCTACCAAACCGCGCCGCCTACCGCACCAACCCCGAAGATACCAAGGAGATCCAACGCCAAATACAAGACCTCCTCGCTAAAGGGTACGTCCGAGAAAGCCTTAGCCCTTGTGCCGTTCCCGTCATTCTTGTGCCTAAACCGGATGAGACGCAACGGATGTGTATGGATTGTCGACCCATCAATGCCATTACCGTCCGTTATCGCCATCCCATTCCGCGTTTAGACGACATGCTTGATGAATTGAGTGGTGCCACCATTTTCTTTAAGATTGATTTGCGTAGTGGCTACCACCAAATTCGCATGGCAATTGGTGATGAATGGAAGACGGCATTCAAGACCAAGCTTGGTCTATATGAATGGCTTGTCATGCCATTTGGTCTTTCAAATGCTCCTTCGACTTTCATGCGTCTTATGAATCACATTTTGCGACCTCTCATTGGCAAGAGCGTGGTTGTTTACTTTGATGATATCCTCATCTATAGCAAAAATCTCGAGGACCATGTTCAACATGTGAGAGAAGTCTTATGCATCTTGCGCCACGAGAAGCTCTTTGCCAACCTACCAAAATGCCATTTCGCTCAAAACAAATTGGTTTTTCTTGGTTTTGTGGTTTCCGCCAACGGGATTGAAGTTGATTCTTCCAAGGTTGAGGCCATCCACAATTGGCCCACTCCCACAAATGTTGGTCAAGTTCGAAGCTTCCATGGACTTGCCGGATTTTACCGCCGCTTTGTGAAAGATTTCAGCACCATTGCTTGCCCTTTAAACGAGCTTACAAAAAAGAATGTTCCGTTTGTTTGGGGCAAAGCACAACAAAAAGCTTTTGATGAATTGAAAAAGAGACTCACCGAGGCACCACTACTTGCTCTTCCCGATTTTGCAAAAACATTTGAGATAGAATGCGACGCGAGTGGCCTTGGAATCGGTGGTGTTCTCATGCAAAATGGAAAACCCGTGGCATACTATAGCGAGAAGTTGGATGGCGCACGCCTCAACTATCCTATATATGACAAGGAGCTTTATGCTTTGGTTCGTGTTCTTGAAGTTTGGCAACATTACCTTTGGCCAAAAGAGTTTGTTATCCATTCGGATCATGAGTCCTTGAAGTATTTGAAAAGTCAACACAATTTGAACAAGAGACATGCTAAGTGGGTTGAGTTCATCGAGTCCTTCCCTTATGTAATCAAATACAAAAAGGGCAAGGAAAATGTGGTTGCGGATGCACTTTCCCGCAAGATTACTCTTCTACTCACCCGTTTGGAGTTTCACATTTTGGGTCTTGAGGAGATCAAAGAACTTTACCCTTCCGCCGCTTTCTTTGGTCCAATCTTTGCCAAGTGTTCCGTTGACCGTGGATTTGATGATTTCTATTTGCATGATGGCTACTTGTTTAAAGCTAACAAGATTTGCATTCCCGAGTCTTCCCTTCGTAAGTTGCTTTTGCAAGAGTCACATGGAGGTGGTCTCATGGGTCACTTTGGACGAGAGAAGACATATGCCATGCTCTCAACCCACTACTATTGGCCAAGAATGTACCGCGACGTGGAACGTCTTTGCCGACGGTGTACAACATGCTTACAAGCTAAGTCTACTTCCAATCCTTATGGTCTTTACATGCCTTTACCCATTCCATATGCACCTTGGTCGGACATAAGCATGGACTTTGTACTTGGCTTACCACGCACAAAACATGGTCATGACTCAATATTTGTGGTAGTGGATAGGTTCTCTAAAATGGCTCATTTCATACCATGTCATAAGAGCGATGATGCTTCACACATTGCTTCATTGTTTTTCAGGGAAGTGGTTCGCCTACATGGAATACCGGCAAGCATTGTGATAAGGGCTAAGCCCAGGGATGTGCCCGATCTTCACGGATTTGAAGGGATTCGTGGGGGTAGGTGGATGAACGCGATGAACACGTGGGGAAAGCGCGGGGATACACACACACACGGATACAATTCGAGTTTTCCCTCGTTGGCTCGAAACACCAACTCGATAGAGATTGCAGGAAAAGACCTTCCGGTAGAAGTCCCGCAAAGAGATCGACAAATCAAAGCTCGGGAGATCTAGAAGGGCGAAAAGACCGGAAGGTTTGATGGAAGTGCAAGCAAAAGACCAAATAGGTAGAAGTGCAAGCAAAAGACCAAACAAACGGTAGAAGTCGCCAAAGAGATCTTCACGAGTTGATAAGGAGCCCGGGTGGGGATACAAGATCATAGATCTAGGTAGGGTTCCCACAAGGGTGAGCCATGCTCAGGTTTAATTTCACATCAAGTCTAATCTCAGATCTGAGCCAACTAGCCTATTTATAGGTGGGGGCGAAGGGATAAGTTACACGCTGAAAAGTACTACTATGCTGAAGTTCGCGGTGGCGGAAGTTCCGGTCCTGAGTGGCGGAAGTTCCGGTCCCCGGGCGGAAGTTCCGGTCCTGGGGGGCGGAAGTTCCGGCCGGGCCGGAAGTTCCGGCCTAGTTCCGAATATGGCCCGTTTCCTTGCAGTAACATCCAGGGGCGTTTTGACGGACTTTCGGAACTTGGGCGGAACTTGGGCGGAAGTTCCGGGTGGGCGGAAGTTCCGGTCCCTCGGGGCGGAAGTTCCGGCCTGATCCATTTCTGCAGGCGCCGGAAGGCATCTTGGCGGCATCGGCGGAAGTTCCGGCCCTTGGGGGCGGAAGTTCCGGTGGGGCGGAAGTTCCGGCCATCAGGGGCGGAAGTTCCGGCCTGGAGCGTCCAGCTCCTCTTCCTCCTTCTCTTCCATGCTTCCGTGACATCGGCCTTGCGTCCTCGGGCCTCCATGGCATCCTCTCTTGGCGATGAAGTATATGATGCGGTGTAGACCGAAGGTCGGGCTGCATCATCTCCCCCCACTTGAAAAAGAGTCGTCCTCGACGATAACTCTTCATAAATGTGTAAAGGAGGTAGATGACACCAACACTTGAATGTCCCTTCACTTGTCAAGAGCCCTATGAATAGCACAAGAAAAGCCAAGCAACACTCAAAGCGTCGCCAATGTTCAACGGATTTAGCAATATGTCCCAAGTATAAGGAGGTCACCTTAGTATAATGTCGGTGTGCTCTCATGGAGAGATCTTGTGTAGTCGAAGTGTGGGGTTGAACCCATTCGTTGACGCTCATCCACAAGTCACTTGTACCTTCACACAACAAAGACCAAGCAAAGTATATGTGTGTGTGATAGAGGAGCATATCATCAACGACATGTCCATTCATGTTCACAACACCGTTAGCACAACACAAATATATCAAGAATAAGGCATGTGCAAGGTCAATGTGTAAGAACTCCTTGTGAACATCTTCCAAATGTGGAAACACAAAAACTCCCAATTGTGAGACAACCGTGGTGTCCATCTCATGTAGAAAGTCATTTTCATTGTTGCTCTCAAGGCATCGGAAAGAGAAATTGTTCAACATCCTTGAAGCAACAAGTGGAGAATTTGGCAAAAACACATACGAAAGAGTGTCCAAAATGTCATCAACATGTGTGCACACAAACCATTGGAAAGAGAAATTGGTCCTCCTATTTAGTGCACCACACAACATATCTTCCAACATGTTCATCAAAACAACATTTGTACAACCGTGTGTGCCAACAAACCAAATGAAAGAGAAAGTGGTCAACTTGTTTGAGGCAACACCAACGGTAAGAATCACATCATCATGCTTGCAAAAGAACCATGAGAAAGAGAAATTGTTCGGCATGTTCAATGCAAAGCATGGGAAAGGTATTAGAGCCGGGCTCGATCTTGTACTCACTTGAATTATGCTCTCAAGAGCTCTCTTTGTCAACTCGTGCTCAATCGAGGTTGACATTGGCATTCTTGTTCCTACACACACAATCGGCAAAGCAAAGAACGTGTGTGCATGGTATATGAACACATCATCCATCATGATGGTCCATTTCTTTTGCACATCACCATTAGCGTTAAGCAAAGCATCATAATAGATATGGTGAATATGCGGGGTAAACACATGAACATGCTCATCATGGATATAGGCAAAGTCTCCAAAATTTGAGAGAGCTATGGGGGCAATCTCATTCACAATCATATTAACATCATTGCAAACCAAGCATTGGAAAGAGCAAGTATTCAATATTTTGGTTGCATTAATGGGAGAGTATTGCAAACATTTAGAGCAAAACATGTTCAACATGTTGTCATTGTTGTCGACAACCCTATGGAAAGAGCAATTGTTCATCAAGGGTGTCACAACACAAGCATTAGCATCATCATTTTCATTGCAAGCAATACATGGTAAAGAGCAATTGTTCGACATATTGCAAGCAATGGGAGAGAAAGTGAAACTCTCATAGCATGGCATGACCATATTGTCACAAGCAAGTAATTCCACATGATCAACAATGTTATCAAGCAAAGCATCACATGGAGGAATGAACGAAGCATGTGGCATAGCAATTGTATCCTCAAGATCATGCATGCACTCATAAGTCATCATGTCCACTAGTGGGATCATGGCATCATCAACACCCATATAGGTACCTTTGTAGTCCGACTCATTTGAGGTAGGTGTTGTGGAAGTGGTAGGATCCATGTGGTCGACATCTTTGACTTCTTGTAAGCATGGTGTGATATCATCATCTTCATGCACCATGTACATCTTCTCCATGATCGGGAACTCGTCCTCCATGGAACCTATGGCAACATAAGAAGACACAAACGAGGGAGAGGTTAATGTGTTAGCAAATGCGATGTCCTCCGTGGACCTATCATCTACCTCTCTCAACTCACTTTGTGTATCACTCATGTCCTCCAAATGGAAGCACTCAAACTCGCATATGGGGTGGAAGTCACTCAACTCACCATCACTCTCGCTCAAGTGGGCTAAGTGGCTCTCATGCTCACATGGGTTTGGTACCAACTCATCAATCAAGCATGTAGGAGTATGTTTGACTTGCTCATCTCCATGCGCCTCCGTGGTTGAAGGGAACTTCCCATGCTCAACCATCTCAACTCCATGCGCCTCTATTGGTGAAGGGATCATCCCATGCTCACCATTCTCAACTCCATGCGCCTCCGTGGGTGAAGGGAGAATCCCATGCTCACCATTCTCAACTCCATTCGCCACCTTGGTTGAAGGGATCATCCCATGCTCAACCTTCTCAACTCCATCGCCTCCCATGTTGACACCCTTTGATGGCGCTATGGTGTTGTTGAGAGCTAGGCTCGAATCAACATCACTCTTGTCTTGGCCTTCGCGTGGTCCATCTTGAAGTATGGGCTTCATAGTCGTCATCTTGTCCATTTCCTTGCACCATTCTTTGAAGATGATGGTATCTTGAAGTGTCTTGTTGGCGAATTGGGCATCCAATTGGGCGAAGTAGAGCTTGTGGGCTTGAGGCGTGTTGCACTCCCATGTCATGTGCTTGTTGGATGTGCACACATCACAATGGAGATTGGGGCATTCCCAAAGATGATGTCCGTCTTGTGTGCAACGAAAGCATTGGGAGCTACGTGGTCTTGGTGGACAAATCATGGTCATGTTGGCATAAATATGGGTAGATCGTCATTCATCTTGAAGTGTAGACTCCATGGTCTTCATCTTGGGGCTTGAGCTTGTTGTAGGTGCCATTGTGGTGGTGGCGGTAGGAGGGGAAGGCACCATGATAGGTGGTTCCTCTTTATGTGCACTTGCCACCATCTTCCTTGTTGATGTAGCGTCTTGTCTCGCACCATTGGAGATCTTCTCATGTGTAGGCGGTCTTGGAGATGCCATTTTGGTGGTGGCGCTAGGCTTTGTTGACACCATATGGTTGGTGTTGTTGTTCTTTGTAGCCTTGGCCGCTTCATGTCGAGGTTCTCGTCTTCTTGTATCATCACCATGTCTTGGGGGGTGTCGTCGAAGATCCTTGGGAGGTGTTGGTTGATGGCGAACATGAGGTGACTTGTGTCGACGATGATCATGTGGTGACGCATGTCGATGGCGATCATGAGGTGGTGATGGTCGACGACGATCTTGAGGTGACGAGTGTCGATGACGATCCTCAACATGCCTAGATGATGGTTCATGTAGCTTGGCACTTTGCTTGTGGTGCCTTCTTGAGCTCGGAGGAGAGTGTCGATGGCGACCATGGCGGGGACGCTCTTGTAGTTCCAAAGGACGAGCTCGATGTAGATGATCATGTGCGTAAGCACTCTCATGGTGGCGCCGTCTTGAAGGTCCGCAACCATCATAAGTAGTTCCATTGGCCAAGGTGGGGAACTTGTGGGCACCGGTCTTGTGCAAGGTGGTGTCGAAGCTCGGTTCCACCACGGTGTCAATGTCATAGTCGAGGTAGTGCTCGGTGCGGTGCTCCATCATGGTGTCGTAGTCGTAGTCAAGGTAGTGCTCGGTGTGGTGCTCCATCATGGTGTCGTAGTCGTAGTCGAGGTAGTGCTTGGTGTGGTGCTCCATCATGGTGTCGTAGTCGTAGTCGAGGTAGTGCTCCACCATGTCGTCGATGTTGTAGTTGAGCTCGGAGTGGTGGTCCACCATGTTGTCCATGGTTGGCGAGTCATGGTCGGTGTAGAGATGCTCGATGTCGGTCATGTCGCCAATGCTTGCGGAGCCATTGTCGGTGTCGAGCTCCACATGGTCCTCCATATCCGCGGTGCTTGCGGAGCTATCACCCTCATCGTACTCCATGTCGTCCTCCGTAGGTTCATCCTCACTATCCATGTTAGTCTCTATGATTGGTGTATATATATGGTGGAAGGAAAACTACCAAAAGTGTCAAAACTTGCAAACCAAAATCGAAAAAGTGTTTCAAGTCGGAGGGCAACCGATATGTATGCACACACACAAAACAAAAACTCTATATGGTGTTAGGTATGGGTGTGGAAAGCCAAATGGAAGAACCAAACGAAGAGTCTATTGTCAAAAGTGGGTAAGATCCAAAAGTCACAAGTCAAAAGTGGTGATCGCAAAAGGCATACACAAGGTGGAACACACACGTGGGACAAAATGGGGTTAGCACGACGGGAAAAATGAGCACGAACAAAATTGGTCCTAACGAAGACTATTAGCTCGGTGTCACGCCAACACAAGAGAGACCGTGGCTTGGTTGCAAATTTGAGAAGCAACAAGATTTGCGCAAGACGCCTCTCTTCTCTTTTCTCTCTTTTGCTTATAAGCTTTGGACTCTTTTGTGTATAGGTGTCACTCACACTCTTTTTCTTTTTTTTTTCTTTTTCTCTTCTTTTTTTTGTATGCTTAGAAGCTTTCTTTTTCTCACTATCTATGTAAGTATGTCACACTTCTTTTGCCTATCTTTTCACACGAGCTTGCTTCGTAGCTTTGCTCAACACACGCACACCCTCACGGTCGGGACGCTTGCGCAATGCTTCGCAACACTAGAAAGCCACTCTCGATAGGAAAGGTACGCAAAGGAAGCTTAGGCTACAAGTTAGGGGGCAAGTTGTACCACTTGATGACGCTGGCCGACGATCTTGAACTTGCTATGGTGGAAGGTGTCAAATGAACCGCTTGGATCCTCGGGGTGCCGTCGTCGTAGTTGATGTTGCGGAAGCTTAGTGGTAGCTGAAATGGCACACACAACGAAGTCCAAACACAAGGGGTTAGTGCCAAAACGAAAAACGAAGAATGCTGTCAAAATTTCTGCCAGGCGGAACTTCCGGTCCAGAGGGGCGGAACTTCCGGTCCGGGGGCGGAACTTCCGGTCCTCAGGGGCGGAACTTCCGGTCCCGGGCGGAACTTCCGGTCCTCAGGGGCGGAACTTCCGGTCGCAATCAGATCTGCGGGCTGTTCTTCGATTTGGGCGGAAATCCGGGCCGAAAATCTTCGAATTCGTGGAAAATTTGGCACTAAGAGCGGTGGGAAGGTGGGGGAATTGCAGATCAACACCAAAGACAAGTTTCTATTGGACCAAAACCACCAAAAACTCAACAAATCGCGAGATCCAACCAAGGCCAATTTGGGGCTATTTTTTGGGAAAAATTTTTGGAAAATTTTTTGGGCGAAATTGGTGGAATTGGTGGGTGTGGGGGTCAAATCCGTGGCAACCAAGGAGCTCTTGATACCATATGATAAGGGCTAAGCCCAGGGATGTGCCCGATCTTCACGGATTTGAAGGGATTCGTGGGGGTAGGTGGATGAACGCGATGAACACGTGGGGAAAGCGCGGGGATACACACACACACGGATACAATTCGAGTTTTCCCTCGTTGGCTCGAAACACCAACTCGATAGAGATTGCAGGAAAAGACCTTCCGGTAGAAGTCCCGCAAAGAGATCGACAAATCAAAGCTCGGGAGATCTAGAAGGGCGAAAAGACCGGAAGGTTTGATGGAAGTGCAAGCAAAAGACCAAATAGGTAGAAGTGCAAGCAAAAGACCAAACAAACGGTAGAAGTCGCCAAAGAGATCTTCACGAGTTGATAAGGAGCCCGGGTGGGGATACAAGATCATAGATCTAGGTAGGGTTCCCACAAGGGTGAGCCATGCTCAGGTTTAATTTCACATCAAGTCTAATCTCAGATCTGAGCCAACTAGCCTATTTATAGGTGGGGGCGAATGGATAAGTTACACGCTGAAAAGTACTACTATGCTGAAGTTCGCGGTGGCGGAAGTTCCGGTCCTGAGGGGCGGAAGTTCCGGTCCCCGGGCGGAAGTTCCGGTCCTGGGGGGCGGAAGTTCCGGCCGGGCCGGAAGTTCCGGCCAAGTTCCGGCCTAGTTCCGAATATGGCCCGTTTCCTTGCAGTAACATCCAGGGGCGTTTTGACGGACTTTCGGAACTTGGGCGGAACTTGGGCGGAAGTTCCGGGTGGGCGGAAGTTCCGGTCCCTCGGGGCGGAAGTTCCGGCCTGATCCATTTCTCTGGGCGCTGGAAGGCATCTTGGCGGCATCTGGGCGGAAGTTCCGGCCCTTGGGGGCGGAAGTTCCGGTGGGGCGGAAGTTCCGGCCATCAGGGGCGGAAGTTCCGGCCTGGAGCGTCCAGCTCCTCTTCCTCCTTCTCTTCCATGCTTCCGTGACATCGGCCTTGCGTCCTCGGGCCTCCATGGCATCCTCTCTTGGCGCTGAAGTATATGATGCGGTGTAGACCGAAGGTCGGGCTGCATCACATTGTGTCGGATCGAGACGTCAAGTTTATGAGTTACCTATGGAAGTCACTCATGGCGAAGTTTGGAGTGAAGCTCTTGTTCTCATCGTCCTCGCACCCTCAAACCGATGGACAAACCGAAGTGGTCAATCGAAGCCTCTCCACACTCGTCCGCACACTTGTGAAGACAAATTTGAAGTCATGGGAAGATTGCCTACCCCATGCGGAGTTCGCCTACAATCGAGCCAAGCACTCCACAACCTCAAGGAGTCCCTTCATGACCGTCTATGGATTCGAACCTCCAACGGCACTCGACATCCTCCCACTACCTCTTCATGAAAGGACGAACATGGACTTTGATGAGCGCACCACCGCCATGAAGAAACTACATGAAGAGACAAGAGCAACCATACAAGAGCATGTACTTCGCCAAGCTAACCGCCTCAACGCCAAGAAAAAGGAACGCGTGTTTGAAGAAGGAGACCTCGTTTGGATCCACCTACGGAAAGAAAGGTTCCCGCAAGAACGCAACTCCAAGCTCAAGCCAAGAGGAGATGGACCTTTCAAGGTCCTCAAGCGCATCAACAACAACGCCTACGTCATCGACATACCAACATCAAAGTACTTGGTGAGCAACACTTTCAACATCTCGGATCTCTCACCCTATCATGGAGATGAGGAGGAACAAGAGTCGAGGACGACTCTCTCCCAAGGGGGGGAGATGATGCGGGGTGGCCTTCGGACACCTCCTCTGATGCAGCCCGACCTTCGGTCCCTACCGCATCATGTACATCAACGACAAGAACCACACTCAAGGCCGAGGTCACGGAGGCATGGAAGAGAAGAAGGAAGAAGAGCGCCCGAGGTCGCCAAGAAGAGACGGCGCATGAAGCATGACTGCTCGGATTATCCGCCCCACTAAGGCCGGACAATCCGCCCCCTATGCGTCCAAGTCAATTCGGGCCAAGTCCCATGTACCCCCTTGTATGCCTAAACTACCCCTCCTTAGTGGCTCCCTATAAATAGGCACCCACCCCCACCTTCATTAGGATAGAGTTGAACTTGAGAGAACCTAGGCTCATGCCTCCACCATCCCTTTGGGATTAGGGAAACCCCCTCCTTAGATTTACCCAAATCTATTGTACAAGGCACTCCTTATATGATTAGTCTCTCACACTTGTGATTCTACCACCGGTCTCTCACTCGTGTGATTCAACCGATCGTATACCGATCTTCCTCTCGGGGATTCTACCGCGTGTCTCTCCCTTGAGAGATTCTATCGGGATAGTGGTTCGGGCTATCAGGAGTAAACCGGAATTGTATCGGGTTGGTGTGTGTTTGCGTGTGTTCATCGTGTTCATCGCCGTGTTCTTCGTGTTCTTCCTCTCCCCCGCCTTTCCCTCGGTCAATTCGTGAGATCGGGCAACACACGTGGCCTTAGGCCTCATCATATGGTATGAGAAGCCTTTGGTTTCCGCGAATTCGACCCCCCACCCACCCAATTTCGTCTCTAAAAATTTTCCCCAAAAATCCCCAAAAAATAGCCCTAATTTGCCTTTGGATGGATCTGCGATTTGGTTGCGTTTTGAGTGGTTTTGGTCCATGGATTTGGTGTTGAGGTGCTTGATCTACTATTTCCCCCACTTTCTAGCCCCCAATTCCATCATTTCCCTTCGTTTTGGTCGATTTGGCTTGATTTCGCTCAAGAACAGGAGAGAGAAAAACTGTGCCCCGCGAAATCCGGTCGACCGGGCGCCAACCGGGCCAGTGACCGGACAGCCTGGTGCCAGGGCCGGTCAACCGGGCGCCAGACCGGGCGCCAACCGGGCGCCGACCGGGCCAGAACCTGGTCAACCGGGCTGTAGACCGGGCAGGCCGGTCCAGGGCCTGGTCAACCGGGCGCCAACCGAGCGCCACCTCCACCACCACCTCCGCCAACCACCGCCACCCTCTCCGCCGCCGGCAACCACCGCCACCCTCCCAAAACCACCGGGAAACATCACCGCGGCCCCATAACCTCCGCCGCAACCGCAAGGGCATCGACACCACCCACCACCGGCATACCACCACCACCACCGCCGAGCTACTTTGACCCATCTTATCCGCTAACTTGTGTTTGCTTGTTCCGGTTTGAGTGCCTTGTTTGTGACACTAACGCGCAGCTCCGAAGCAAGCGACGACATCCTCGGCACCCCGGACTTGCAACCGTACTCTTGACATCACCGCCCTCATCGCAAGTTGTGTGTTCATCACCGCCTAACATCTTAGGTATAACTTGCATTACCCTTGTAACCCCTCTTCTTTTGCGATCTATCCTATCGAGCATTGCTTATCGAGTGTTGCGAGACATTGCACGTGGCCCCGATTGTGAGGTGTGTGTGTAGTGTGGATTCAAGCTTCTAAGCAAAACTCGTGTGGCAAAATAGCAAAAGCGAGCTAACGCTAACATAGTGCAAAAAAAAAAAAAAAGCCGCCAAAACACAAAAAGAGTGCAAGTGCACCATAGAGCAAAAGTGTGCGAGTGCCATCATACATCCAAATACACAAAGAGTGTAAGTGCCACCATATACAAAAAGAGGAAAAAGCTTTTAAGCAAAAGAGAGAAAAGAGAAGAGAGACCGCGTGTGAATCTTGTTGTCTCATCGTTTGCAACCAAAGCTTTGCCTCTCCTTGTGTTGGTGTGACACCGAGCAACCTTGTTTTCGGGCTTCATACACTTTTCCGCTCATTCCTTGGTCGCACTAACCCCGCTTATCCCGTGTGTGAGTTCCATATCTTTTCCGTGTTTATAGTGATCATCGCTTTGACATTTGAGTTTTTGGATTTCACCCACCCTTAACAACAAACTTGATTTCGGATTTCATCTTTTGGCTTTCCACCATACTCACCTAACACCATATTTGCTAGCTGTTGCGTGTGTCTTTGTGTGAGTACCCGATACAATTGTTCTAACTCTCGGTTTGTTGGATCACCCCAATCTTGTCATACCACGGTAAGATTGCGAGGTAGTGTTCTTCCACTAACATACACCATATAGATATTGTCTTGCTAACATGTATAGCGACGAAGAAGATACGGAGGAGTACACGGAGCACTTCGAGGAGGATACCTCTTCAAGTACCGCGGATGTGGAGGAACATGTGGAGCTCTACACCAACTATGGCTCCGCAAGCATCGCCAACATGACCGACATCGAGGAGCTCTACACCGACTATGGCTCCGCGAGCATCGCCAACATGGACGACATAGACGAGCTCTACATCGACATTTGCTCAACAAGCATGGACGACATGGTGGAGCACCACCACGAGGACGACATCGACCCCACCATGCATACCGCCGATGCTGTGTTTCAATATATCTCCCATTGCATCCAACTTGTCGAACAATTTCTCTTTCCCATGTGTTGATTGCAATGAGGACATTGATGCTTGTGTTGTGACAACCTTGATGACCAATTGCTCTTTCCCTAGGTTTGTTGACAACCATGATAAAATTTTAAACATGTTTTGTGCTACATGCTTGCAATATTCTCCCATTAGTGCAACCAAAATGTTGAATAATTGCTCTTTCCAATGCTTGGTTTGCAATGATGTTAATATGCTTGTGAATGAGATTGCCCCCATAGCTCTCTCACCTTTTGGAGACTTTGCATATATCCATGTTGAGCATGTTCCTAAGTTTTCCCCGCATACTCACCATGTGTACTATAATATCTTGCTTACCGCTAATGGTGAGGTGCAAAAGAAATTGCGCATCATGATGGATGATGCGTTCATATACCATGCACACACGTTGTTCTTGTTGTCTAACATGTGTGTAGGTACCCAAACTCCAATGTCAACCTCGATTGAGCACGAGTTGACAAAAAGAGCTCTTGAGAGCATGATACAAGTGAGCTCCAATGAGTGGTTTCACCCACATACTTCAACTACACAAGATCTCTCAATGAGAGCACACCGACATCTTGTTAAGGTGACCTCCTTCTACTTGAGCTCTCTTGCTAAATCCATTGAACTTTGGCTACGCTTTGATTGCTCCTTTGCTTTTCTTGTGCTATTGATAGGGCTCTTGACAAGTGAAGGGACATTCAAGCGTTGGTGTCATCTACCTCCTCTACACATTCATGAAGACTCATCGTCGAGGACGACTCTTTTTCAAGTGGGGGGAGATGATGCAGCCCGACCTTCGGTCCCTACCGCATCATGTACATCAACGACAAGAACCACACTCAAGGCCGAGGTCACGGAGGCATGGAAGAGAAGAAGGAAGAAGAGCGCCCGAGGTCGCCAAGAAGAGACGGCGCATGAAGCATGACTGCTCGGATTATCCGCCCCACTAAGGCCGGACAATCCGCCCCCTATGCGTCCAAGTCAATTCGGGCCAAGTCCCATGTACCCCCTTGTATGCCTAAACTACCCCTCCTTAGTGGCTCCCTATAAATAGGCACCCACCCCCACCTTCATTAGGATAGAGTTGAACTTGAGAGAACCTAGGCTCATGCCTCCACCATCCCTTTGGGATTAGGGAAACCCCCTCCTTAGATTTACCCAAATCTATTGTACAAGGCACTCCTTATATGATTAGTCTCTCACACTTGTGATTCTACCACCGGTCTCTCACTCGTGTGATTCAACCGATCGTATACCGATCTTCCTCTCGGGGATTCTACCGCGTGTCTCTCCCTTGAGAGATTCTATCGGGATAGTGGTTCGGGCTATCGGGAGTAAACCGGCATTGTATCGGGTTGGTGTGTGTTTGCGTGTGTTCATCGTGTTCATCGCCGTGTTCTTCGTGTTCTTCCTCTCCCCCGCCTTTCCCTCGGTCAATTCGTGAGATCGGACAACACACGTGGCCTTAGGCCTCATCATCCTCACCAAGACCGACAAGTCCACCAAGTGGACCAATGACAAGGGCTCGAGTTAAAGCTCTACATGATAAGGTGAATTCGCTCCTCTCTACCTATGCCTTTGACACCCCCTTGGATGGCTTGCTACTTCATGCAAATACACTATGTTCGATCAGGTACATCGGTCAAGACACAAGCCATGGAGTCCAAGCCAACGGAGAGAGAGCTGGAAATGATGAAGATGGAGCTCCAGCGCATAGGCCGGAACTTCCGCCCTCCAGGACCGGAACTTCTGGCCAGATTCCTCCCAGATGCTGCCAAGATGCCGTCCAGCGCCCAGAGAAGTGGAGCCGGCCGGAACTTCCGCCCCGAGGGACCGGAACTTCCGCCCACCCGGAACTTCCGCCCAAGTTCCGAAAGTCCGTCAAAACGCCCCTGGATGCTACTGCAAGGAAATGGGCTAATTTCGGAACTTGACCGGAACTTGGCCGGAACTTCCGGCCGGGCCGGAACTTCCGCCATCCAGGACCGGAACTTCCGCCCCTGACCGGAACTTCCGCCCAAGTCGGCCGGAACTTCCGCCACCGCGAACTTCAGCACAGCACTACTTTTCAGCGTGTAACTTACCTATTCGCCCACCCGACTATAAATAGCCTAGTTGGCTCAGATCTGAGATTAGACTTGTTTAGAACTCAAACCTACCTTTGAGCTTAGTCTCCCTTGAGTATCATCCCTCTGTAATCAAGGCACTCTTGTTGTTGATTTGTGAATTGCTAAGTGAGATTCTAGTGCAAGGCACTCTCTCTCCCTTACCAATCCCCTTCTCTCCAACACCAATCTCTCTCCGGGAATTCTGCCGCGTGCCTCTTCCTTGGAGATTCTATTGGCGTGATCTACCGAGTCACGGGGGTAAGTATCGGGTGTATCGGGTTTGTGTGCGTGCGTGAGTACCGTGTTCCTCGTGTTCTTCGTGTTCCTCACGTCCTCCCACCTTTTCCCCTTGGTTCTTGGGTTGAATCGCGAGATCGGGCCACATCCGGGATCTCAGATCTCATCAGATACAACACACACACGCACACAATTCGAGTTTTCCCTCGTTGGCTCGAAACACCAACTCGATAGAGATTGCAGGAAAAGACCTTCCGGTAGAAGTCCCGCAAAGAGATCGACAAATCAAAACTCGGGAGATCTAGAAGGGAGAAAAGACCGGAAGGTTTGATAGAAGTGCGAGCAAAAGACCAAATAAGGTAGAAGTGCAAGCAAAAGATCAAACAAACGGTAGAAGTCGCCAAAGAGATCTTCACGAGTTGATAAGGAGCCCGGGTGGGGATACAAGATCATAGATCTAGGTAGGGTTCCCACAAGGGTGAGCTAAGCTCAGGTTTTCTTTCAAAATCAAGTCTAATCTCAGATCTGAGCCAACTAGGCTATTTATAGGTGGGGGCGAAGAGTTAAGTTACATGCTGAAAAGTGCTGTTGTGCTGAAGTTCGCGGTGGCGGAAGTTCCGGCCATCTTGGGCGGAAGTTCCGGTCAAGCGAAGTTCCGGTCCCTGGGGGCCGGAAGTTCCGGCCAGGCGAAGTTCGGCCAAGTTCAAAGTCGTCCATTTCCTGTGATAACATCCAGGGGGCATTTTCGTGGACTTTCGGAGCTTGGGCGGAACTTGGCGGAAGTTCCGACCGGGCGAAAGTTCCGGTCCCTCGGCGGAGAAGTTCCGGTCCGATGCTTTCCTGCGCGCGGGAGGGCATCTTGGGGGCATCTTGGAGGAATCTGGCCGGAAGTTCCGGTCCTGGGGGGCGGAAGTTCCGGCCTGGGCGCTGTAGCTCCATCTTCATCGTTTCCAGTTCTCTCTCCAACGTCTTGGTCTCCATGGCTTGTGTCTTGGTCGATGTACCTGATTGAACATAGGGTATTTGCATGAAGTAGCAAGCCATCCAAGGGGGTGTCAAAGTCATAGGTGGAGAGGAGCGAATTCACCTCTTGGCGTAGTGCTTGGGCTCGAGCTCGTGTCATTGGACCACGAGGAGGGCTTGTCGGTCTTGATGTAGTGTCGACCTTTGGTGGGGCTACATCATCTCCCCCCCCACCCCTTGGGAAAGAGTCGTCCTCGACTCGATGTTCTCCTCATCTCCATGGTATGGTGAGAGGTCGGACACATTGAACGTGTTGCTCACCAAGTACTTGGATGTTGGTATGTCGATGACGTAGGCGTTGTCGTTGATGCGCTTGAGGACCTTGAAGGGACCATCACCTCGGGGCTTGAGCTTGGAGTTTCTTTCTTGAGGGAAGCGGTCCTTGCGAAGGTGTATCCACACTAGATCGCCTTCATTGAAGATCCGTGCTTTTTTCTTCAAGTTTAGTCTTGTGGCTTGACGGAGAACTTGTTGCTCGATTGTTGCCCTTGTGTCTTCATGGAGCTTCTTCATGTATTGTGCTCGCTTGTCGATGTCCATGTTCACTTGCTCATGTAGCGGAAGAGGAAGGAGGTCGATTGCCGTAGGTGGTTCAAACCCGTAGACGACCATGAATGGGCTTCTCGATGTTGTAGAGTGCTTGGCGCGGTTGTAGGCAAACTCCGCATGTGGGATGCAATCTTCCCATGCTTTCAAATTCTTCTTGACAAGGACTCGTAGTAGCGTGGAGAGGCTTCGGTTCACCACTTCGGTTTGGCCATCGGTTTGGGGGTGCGAGGATGATGAGAACAAAAGCTTGACGTTGAACTTGGCCATTAGTGTCTTCCAAAGGTAGCTGATGAACTTGACATCTCGGTCGGAGACAATGCTTCTTGGTACACCGTGGAGTCTCACAATTTCCCTAAACAACAAGGAGGCAATGTGTGAAGCATCATCCGTTCGGGAGCATGGTATAAAGTGAGCCATTTTTGAGAATCTATCAACTACCACAAAGATTGAATCATGACCATATTTAGTTCGAGGTAATCCTAGTACAAAGTCCATGCTTATATCGGACCAAGGAGCATAAGGAATAGGCAATGGTGTATAAAGACCATAAGAGTTGGAGGTGGACTTAGCTTGTAAACATGTCGTGCAACGGTTGCATAGGCGCTCCACATCGCGCTTCATTCGTGGCCAATAGTAATGGGTGGAGAGCATAGAGAGTGTCTTGTCACGTCTAAAGTGACCCATGAGACCACCACCATGCGATTCTTGTAAGAGCAAAAGGCGAAGCGAGGACATTGGAACACAAAGTTTGTTGCCCTTAAACAAGAATCCTTGGTGCAAATAGAAATCATCGATGCCCTTTTCAATGGAACACTTTGCAAAAATTGGGCCAAAGAAGGTATCGGAGGCATATTGTTCTTTGATTTCATCAAGACCCAACACATGGAAATCCAAACGAGTGAGTAAAAGGGTGAGTTTGCGGGAAAGGGCATCCGCAACTACATTGTCCTTGCCCTTCTTGTATTTGATTACATATGGAAAGGACTCAATGAACTCAACCCATTTTGCATGTCTTTTGTTCAAATTGTGTTGACTTTTCAAATACTTCAAAGATTCATGGTCGGAGTGAATAATGAACTCTTTTGGCCAAAGATAATGTTGCCAAACTTCAAGAACACGAACCAAAGCATAAAGTTCCTTGTCATATATAGGATAGTTGAGGCGTGCGCCATCCAACTTCTCGCTATAGTATGCCACGGGTTTTCCATTTTGCATGAGGACACCACCGATTCCAAGGCCACTCGCGTCACATTCTATCTCAAATGTTTTAGCAAAATCGGGAAGAACAAGTAGTGGTGCCTCGGTGAGTCTCTTTTTCAATTCATCAAAAGCTTTTTGTTGTGCTTTGCCGCAAACAAACGGAACATTCTTTTTAGTAAGCTCGTTTAAAGAGCAAGTGATGGTGCTAAAATCTTTCACAAAGCGGCGGTAAAATCCGGTGAGTCCATGGAAGCTTCGAACTTGACCAACATTTGTGGGAGTGGGCCAATTGTGGATGGCCTCAACTTTGGAAGAATCAACTTCAATCCCGTTGGCGGAAACCACAAAACCAAGAAAACCCAATTTGTTTTGAGCAAAGGTGCATTTTGGGAGGTTGGCATAGAGCTTCTCGTGGCGTAATATGCATAAGACTTCTCTCACATGGTGAACATGGTCCTCGAGATTTTTGCTATAGACGAGAATGTCATCAAAGTAAACAACCACGCTCTTGCCAATGAGTGGTCTCAAAATGTGATTCATAAGACGCATGAAAGTCGAAGGAGCATTAGAAAGACCAAATGGCATGACAAGCCATTCATATAGACCAAGCTTGGTCTTGAATGCCGTCTTCCATTCATCACCAATTGCCATGTGAATTTGGTGGTAGCCACTACGCAAATCAATCTTAGAGAAAATGGTGGCACCACTCAATTCATCAAGCATGTCATCTAAACGCGGAATGGGATGGCGATAACGGACGGTAATGGCATTGATGGGGCGGCAATCCATACACATCCGTTGCGTCTCATCCGGTTTAGGCACAAGAATCACGGGAACGGCGCAAGGGCTAAGGCTTTCTCGAACGTACCCTTTGGCGAGGAGGTCTTGTATTTGGCGTTGAATCTCCTTTGTGTCTTCGGGGTTGGTGCGGTAGGCGGCTCGGTTTGGAAGGGGAGCGCCGGGTATTAGGTCGATGCGGTGCTCGATGCCCCGGAGCGGTGGTAGTCCATGAGGTAGCTCGTCGGGGAAGACGTCTTGGAATTCCTTCAAAATAGACAACAAAGACGAAGGAATGTTGGTTAAGTCGTTAGTCTCCGCCGAGGGGCCCTTGCAAATGAGCACGTAGTGTAGGGTGGTGGATGGGTTGTGGTGCACTTCTCTCATCTCACTCTTGGTAGCTAGGAGGACACTCTTCATCTCACTCACATATGGTTTGTGGCGCTCACTCTCTTTTTGGTGGATCACTCTCTCACCTCTCAACTCACTAGTGATGGTGGCTTCCTTAGCCCTCGCTAGAGCCTTTGCATTGTCCGCAATTACTTGGCTAGGAGTCATTGGGCGTAGGATGTAGGTCTTGTCGTTGACCTTGAAGCTATAGGCATTTGTGATAGGGCAAAGGTGGCCGATCTTTCGATGAGACGAGGATAATTCGATTTGTTGGTGGAGTTCGTGCTTGACGATCCGACTACACGTGCAAAGCTCGTGCGCCAATGCAATCGCTAGGACAATCTCCGGGAGTTACTGATCTTGCGGATGCACGATCAGCCTGACCAGCGAGGGTCTTAATTCCTACCTGAAATCGAGAACAAGTAAGAACTAATATTGCAATCAGAAGTATTGCGGATATAGATGAAAGCTTTATTGAATAAGGCGGGATTCCGAATAGTCGGTCTTGTTCTGGGCGTTGGCCTCAAAAGAAGTACACGAGAGTTGCAGCAATGGCTAACTTTTAGTCTAATCAAAATCCGAGTCTAAACGTGACGGCTATGGGGGTATTTAAAGGAGGAAAAGGTGGGGTTTCGACCAGCCATACGTATGGTGACCGAACCAAACCCTAGAAGGCCTTTCCCCCTTCAATACGGACTCTAAAAAGTGGCTGACTTAATTCCGACGAAAATGACATGGGCCTGGCCCAAAACTAAAGGTGACGCAGCACCATATTATGCTATGGACGAAATTATGAAGTGGAGAACTCTATATTTCGTCCATGTCTTCATCTCTTCTTATGGTGGCTTCAAAGTCCTGAAATCTCCACTTGTGGCGTCATCTTCAATCCTCAAGTGCTTGCTGCCATCTCCTCCATGTGTGATCATGCTCCAATGCTTGTTCTCCTCATCCATGCTAGGTCCATCATTCCTAAGAGTAACAAACATATCTGATTTAGGCAGCATCATATTCTCATGTATATGAAGAACAGTTCCAAGAAACGAAAGTACCTGATAGTTAAGTTGTTTGGCACGAGCTCGAGTGATTGGTCCTTGTATTTGTGTGGCTGTAGGTACAGCGGTTGTATCAATAGATGGGATGTCCTCATCATGCCCCCCTTCTTGAATTGAAGTCGTCCTCGACGCGATCTCATCTTCTTCACCAAAATAAGGCTTCAAATCTGCAATGTTAAATGTAGGACTAACCGGACCCAATTCTGCAGGAAGCTCAAGTTTATATGCATTATCATTTATTTTCTCTAACACCTTAAAAGGACCAGCGGCACGTGGCATGAGCTTAGACTTGCGCAATGCAGGAAAACGATCTTTGCGCAAATGCAACCAAACAAGATCACCAACATCAAACACAACATGCTTTCTTCCTCTATCGCCAGCAATTTTATACTTAGCATTCATGCGTTCTATGTTGTCTTTAGTAGTCTCATGCAATTTTAATATCAATTCAGCTCGTTGTGTAGCATCCAAATCATTTTGCACGAAGATGGTAAAGGCAATAAATCAATAGGTGCACGTGGAACAAAACCATACACAATCTCAAAAGGGCACATCTTAGTGGTAGAATGCAGCGAACGATTGTAAGCAAATTCAATATGAGAGCAAACACTCTTCCCACAATTTCAAGTTCTTCTTCAAAACAGCCCGCAGCATAGTAGATAATGTTCTATTTACTACTTCAGTTTGTCCATCAGTTTGGGGATGACATGTAGTACTAAACAGCAATTTAGTCCCCAACTTAGCCCATAAACATCTCCAAAAGTGGCTAAGAAATTTAGTATCACGATCAGAAACAATAGTATTTGGCACACCATGTAAACGCACAATTTCGCGAAAGAACAAATCAGCAACATGTGTAGCATCATCAGTTTTGTGACATGGAATAAAGTGTGCCATCTTAGAAAATCTATCCACAACAACAAAGATACTATCCCTCCCCTTACGTGTGCGAGGCAAACCCAAAACGAAATCCATAGAAATATCCTCCCAAGGTACACTAGGAACAGGAAGAGGCATATATAAACCATGTGGATTAAGTCGAGACTTAGCTTTTTGACATGTAGTGCAGCGTGCCACAAATCTCTCAACATCTCGACGCATACGTGGCCAAAAGAAGTGTGCAGCAAGTACATCCTCCGTCTTCTTCACACCAAAGTGACCCATCAATCCTCCTCCATGCGCCTCCTGCAACAACAAAAGACGAACGGAACTATCTGGGATGCATAGCTTGTTAGCACGGAACACAAATCCATCATTGAGGACGAATTTGTTCCATGTTCTACCATCTTTACAATTCAGCAACACATCTTTAAAATCAGCATCATGCAAGTATTGTTCCTTTATGGTTTCTAATCCAAAAATCTTGAAGTCAAGTTGAGATAGCATAGTATAACGGCGCGACAAAGCATCAGCAATAACATTATCTTTACCCTTTTTGTGTTTGATAACATAAGGAAAAGACTCAATAAACTCAACCCACTTTGCATGGCGGCGATTCAACTTAGCTTGACTACGAATATGCTTCAAAGATTCATGATCAGAATGTATAACAAATTCTTTAGGCCATAAATAATGTTGCCAAGTTTGTAATGTCCGAACCAGCGCATACAATTCTTTATCATAAGTAGAATAATTCAGACTAGGCCCACTCAATTTCTCACTAAAATATGCAACAGGTTTGCCCTCTTGTAATAACACACCTCCTAAACCAATGCCACTAGCATCACATTCAAGCTCAAAAGTCTTATTGAAATCAGGAAGTTGGAGTAATGGAGCATGTGTTAACTTATCTTTCAGTATCATGAAGGCATCTTGTTGTGCATCGCCCCACACAAAGGGCACATCCTTCTTTGTAAGCTCATTCAGCGGCGCAGCAATGGATCCAAAATCTTTCACAAAGCGCCTATAGAAACCAGCGAGGCCAAGAAAACTCCTCACTTGTGTGACCGTCTTTGGCTGCGGCCAATTCTCAATTGCCTCAATCTTGCTTGGATCAACTTCAATGCCCTGCGCAGTAACAACATAGCCAAGAAACGCAACTCGATTGGTGCAAAAAGTGCACTTCTCAAGATTACCATACAAACGTGCATCACGTAAAGCATTGAAAACAGCACGTAAATGATCCAAATGTTCCTCCAAAGATTTGCTATAAATCAGAATATCATCAAAGTATACCACCACAAAACGTCCAATAAAAGCACGTAAAACTTCGTTCATCAGTCTCATGAAAGTACTAGGTGCATTAGTTAAACCAAAAGGCATTACTAACCACTCATATAAACCGAACTTAGTTTTAAACGCTGTTTTCCATTCATCTCCTAATTGCATACGAATCTGGTGGTAACCACTACGCAAATCAACTTTAGAGAACATAATAGAACCACTCAATTCATCAAGCATATCATCTAAACGAGGTATAGGATGACGGTAACGAATGGTAATATTATTAATAGATCTACAATCAGTACACAGGCGTGAAGAACCATCCTTCTTAGGTACCAAGATAATAGGGACAGCACATGGGCTAAGAGACTCACGAATGTATCCTTTATCTTGGAGAACCTGAATTTGTCGCTGAATCTCTTTGGTCTCTTCAGGATTGGTACGATATGGCGCACGGTTGGGCAACGAAGCACCTGGAATCAAGTCAATCTGGTGTTCTATCCCACGGATAGGTGGTAGTCCAGGTGGTACATCTTGTGGGAACACATCAATGAACTCCTGCAAAAGGTTAGCAACCGCAGGTGGCAAAGAAGGAGGCATATCCTCAAATGAAAACAGAACTTCTTTGCAAATAATAGCATAGCATTGAGTAGTGTTCACATCAAGTTCAGCAATATCAGATTTGCTAGCAAGCAAACAAGGATTTTTCAAACGAATTTCATTAGCATGGTTTGAATCAGATTTAGTATTAGTCTTATGTGGCACAAAATCTGCAGCAACAATCTGATTCTCACTCTTAAGTTTCTCCTCTTTTTTTACTCTACTAGCTCTAGCAAGATCATCTTTTAGTATTTGTTCAGGAGTCATAGGTTTGAGACCAATTTTCTTTCCATCATGCATAAGAGAATACTGATTAGTTTTACCATTATGAACAGATTCTCTATCAAATTGCCAAGGTCTACCAAGTAACAAAGAACAAGCTTGCATAGGTACAACATCACAATCCACAAAATCAGAATATGTACCAATAGTAAAATGCACACGTGTAGTTCTTGTTACCTTGAGCTTCCGAGAGCTCTCAAACCATTGAATGTAATATGGATGTGTGCGCTGTCTTGTAGGAAGAGAAAGCTTCTCCACCATGTCAACGCTAGCCAGATTATTGCAGCTCCCTCCATCAATGATGATCCGTATAGCTCTCTCTTTTACAACGCCTCGTGTTTGGAACAGATTGTGGCGTTGATCATGCTCAGCTTTGCTCAATTGCACGCTCAACACACGCTGTGCAACTAAGCTCCTGTACTGATCAGCAGTGTCAGCTTCCATTACCTCCATCTCTCTCTCAGAATCAGAATTGGCACCATCACGTGCAGCAATAAGGGCCAATGTATCTTCATCAAAGTCACTTGCAGAATCATATTCGCCATCTTCACGCACCAACATCACACGCTTGGTTCTGCATTCTCTCTCTATGTGTCCAAATCCCAAGCATTTGCGACATTGTATGTCGCGCGTCTTCCCCGTGGAGGCCATCGAAGATGAACTCCGAGGAGGACCAGCAGATGGTGGTGGAGTAGCAGCCGGTGGTGCTCGTGATGCAGGCGCGGTGTACTTGGAGGTAGAAGGTGCTGGTGTAGTCCCACGAGACAGTGGCGCTGATTGTCGCGGAGTCCATGACGATGTACGACCTGCAGAAACATTAGCTTTTCTCCATGGTGGTTGACGATCCTGCACTTCACGTTCAGCTTTGCAAGCAAGATGAAACAAGCGAGTAATAGTATTGTACTCCTTATAATCTAAAATATGCTGAATCTCTTTATTCAAACCACCAAAGAAACGTGCAAGCATAGCCTCATTATCCTCTACAATACCACAGCGAATCATGCCAGTTTGCAATTCTTGATAATAGTCTTCTACAGAATTTTTTCCTTGTTCTAAGCGAGACAATTTCTTTAGCAAATCACGTTGATAATGTGGAGGAACAAAACGAGTACGCATAGCAAGTTTTAAACCAACCCAAGTAGTAGGAATATTAGCATGGTGTACTCTACAATGCTCAGACCACCAAATAGATGCAAAATCTGTGAACTCACAAGTAGCAGCACTAACACGCAAATGATCAGGATAGCGTAAACATGCAAAGCGTTGCTCTACTTCCAATTCCCATGTAAGATATGCATCAGGATTATATCTACCCTCAAATGGTGGAATATTCAATTTTAGTTTAGCAACATGATCATCATCACGTACCGGCCGTGGAGGTGGTCGAGCGTGGCGGTTCAGCTGCCGTGGACGACCAGGTGCAGGTTGTTGGACCTCCTCGTCATCCAGCTCGTTCTCATCGACTTGCTCATCCTCGTTCCCGCCATAGTCCTCGTATCCTTCAGCGAAGGCGCGTCATGTGCGGCTGCTGCAGCAGGAGCGGTACCCGCCGGAACATCCGCACGAGGAACGCGGCGTGCGCGGCGCTGCACGTTGGCGCGAGGTGGCGGTAATCGAGTCAACAACTCCTGGAACTTGGCGTCGAGCTTGGAGTTGAAAGCTGCCTCGAGGCCATCCAGCTTGTCCAGCGCGTCGGTGAGTTTGGCATCCACGTCACCAATGCGCGCCTCGGTGTCGCGTGCATGCCCGCCCAAAAGGTGGGTGAAGTGAGCATGCAACTCCTCGCTCGTCATCGTGGCCGGGTCAACAGCGGCCGGTGTAGGTCCTGACATGGTTAGTACTCAAAAAGCACAAATGTATATGCCTAGAAACTACGGAATATGGTGGTTCACGCACAATTCGTCAAGCAAAATACAAAGCTCTTACAAGTTCTTACCAAACAGGCGGAAGGCGATGTACAACCAGCAGGAATCAGTGTCTCCAAGGATTGCCAAAGCGATTACCAGGGGTCGACACCAAGCACGTGGAGACAATATGTGGAGCTGTAGGATGGCTAATATGGTAGCAAAACAGCAATTGTCAAAACAGCGATGCAAGATATTGAAAGTATGCTCAACAACGGTCTTGTGCTTTGGTCCTAGGCTAGACCGTACTAGAGACGCGAGCCTAGAACACTAACGAGGTCACGGCGCGGCACACAAGCAAAAAGCAGCGATGAGGTGGCGATGATGTGGCGACGCGAGGTGCGAAAAATCACTATGATGGCAAGTGTCTCAAACTGATCCCCAAGGTCTAAAAACGGTATAGCCTCGAAAAAATTTTTGTCGAAATTTATGGAAAGTGCTCTGAAAAGCGGGCAGGCGCCAAAAAAAATGTCGCTATAACGGCCAGTGGCGAAAAGTGATCGCCAAGGTTAAAAACCAATGTTGCCACAAAATTTTTTCGGCGGCGTTTCCACACAATTTTTTTTTTTTTTTTTTTTTTTTTTTTTTTTTGCTCTCCTTCACAATTTTTTCCTGGCGGCCGAAACTGATCTCACGGAACAGCTAAGAGGGGAAAACAAATAAAACCTAATTCTACTCGGACTCTGTCACGGCAGAGAAACAGCAACAATCCGTGTCGCGGTAGGAGACAGGGTATATGGCGGATACGGATGTATGTGGCAGGGTGTATATGGCGATGGCGGAAGTATATGGCAGGGTGTATATGGCAGTGGCGGAAGTATATGGCAGTGTGTATATGGCAGTGGCGGAAGTATATGGCAGGGTGTATATGGCAGTGGCGGAAGTATATGGTGGTGGTGGTGGCGGTGATCTGCGTAAGGTGCGAGTGGCGGCGGCGGCGTGACTAATATGACCAGAACTCGAAACTCTAAAGGAACTAGACGCTAAGACCAGCAACTCGACACGAAGATGCAGACACAAATTCAACTATGCAAAACTGAAAAGACAATGAAAGGCGTGGCAGGGGTTTATGGGACTATGATCTAAAAACCCTAACAGTATTTTTGGCTTTTTCGTGGTATATGGGTATGATGGCAGATGCAATCTACACTAGGAAAACAGTAAAATCTCACCGAGCAACCTTGAAATCTGATACCACTTGATAGGGCAAAGGTGGCCGATCTTTCGATGAGACGAGGATAATTCGATTTGTTGGTGGAGTTCGTGCTTGACGATCCGACTACACGTGCAAAGCTCGTGCGCCAATGCAATCGCTAGGACAATCTCCGGGAGTTACTGATCTTGCGGATGCACGATCAGCCTGACCAGCGAGGGTCTTAATTCCTACCTGAAATCGAGAACAAGTAAGAACTAATATTGCAATCAGAAGTATTGCGGATATAGATGAAAGCTTTATTGAATAAGGCGGGATTCCGAATAGTCGGTCTTGTTCTGGGCGTTGGCCTCAAAAGAAGTACACGAGAGTTGCAGCAATGGCTAACTTTTAGTCTAATCAAAATCCGAGTCTAAATGTGACGGCTATGGGGGTATTTAAAGGAGGAAAAGGTGGGGTTTCGACCAGCCATACGTATGGTGACCGAACCAAACCCTAGAAGGCCTTTCCCCCTTCAATACGGACTCTAAAAAGTGGCTGACTTAATTCCGACGAAAATGACATGGGCCTGGCCCAAAACTAAAGGTGACGCAGCACCATATTATGCTATGGACGAAATTATGAAGTGGAGAACTCTATATTTCGTCCATGTCTTCATCTCTTCTTATGGTGGCTTCAAAGTCCTGAAATCTCCACTTGTGGCGTCATCTTCAATCCTCAAGTGCTTGCTGCCATCTCCTCCATGTGTGATCATGCTCCAATGCTTGTTCTCCTCATCCATGCTAGGTCCATCATTCCTAAGAGTAACAAACATATCTGATTTAGGCAGCATCATATTCTCATGTATATGAAGAACAGTTCCAAGAAACGAAAGTACCTGATAGTTAAGTTGTTTGGCACGAGCTCGAGTGATTGGTCCTTGTATTTGTGTGGCTGTAGGTACAGCGGTTGTATCAATAGATGGGATGTCCTCATCAATTTGTGTAGCCATCATGGTTGGCTTTCTTGTCATATTGCCAAGGGCGACCAAGTAACATGTGGCACACCGTCATAGGCACGACGTCACAATCAATGGTGTCTTCATAAGCGCCAATCTTGAAGGATATCGTGACGGTGTGTTGGATCTTCACATTTCCATTGTCGCTTAGACATTGCACATGGTAGGGATGGGGGTGTTTCCGGAGCGGGAGGTTGAGCTTGGTGCATAGTTCGGTGCTTGCAAGATTGTGGCAACTCCCTCCATCGATGATAACCTTTATTGACTTGCCATTGATTCCGGCTCTTGTTTGGAAGATATTGCACCTTTGGTCTTCATTGGGAAGTGCATGGGTTGTCAACACTTTGGTCACCACAAGAGAAGGGCTTGCATCATGCACACATAGGACTTGCTCTTGGTCTTCTAAGTCATCATCTTCATGAGAGGTTGCGGCTTGTACCAAGGCTTCATATTCACCTTCACTCAAGTACTCCACATCTCCATCATCTCGAGTGATCATAACTCTTGTGTTCTTGCATTCAAAGGATTTATGTCCTTGAGCACCACACTTGAAACAAGTGATGTTACTAGATCCGGTGGAATCTTTGGAGGACATGGTTGATTGCTCCGGCTTGAAGCTTGTTGTCTTGATGGCACTTCTTGCTTGCTTTGGAGGATCCTTGGAGGCAAGTGCACTTGTGTTTTTGATGCTTCAGGAGGCATTCATGGCATTTCTTGCGGCGAAGAAGGTCTTTGTCTTTGCACTTGCTAGGTCTTCTCGCACTTGGCGCTCGGCCCTTGTTGCTTGGTGGAGTAGCTCAACCATGTTTTTGTAAGGCAAGAATTCCACTATCCTCTTGACGGGGATGTTCAAGCCATTCAAGAATCTTGCCATAGTTTGCTCTTCTCGCTCATCCACATTTGCACTCATCATGGTCATGTGCATCTCCTTGTAATATTCCTCAATGGACTTGTAGCTTTGCTTGAGTTGAGTGAGCTTGTTGAAGAGGTCACGCTTGTGGTGAGTTGGTACAAAGCGGGTGTGCATGACTTCTTGCATCTCTTCCCATGTGTCAATGGGTGCTAGGTCTTCCTTCTCACGCTTCTTGTTGACTTCTTCCCACCAAACATTTGCATATCCTTCAAACTCAAGTGATGCCATGGCAACTTTCTTTGCTTCGGAGAAGTTGTGGATGCGGAATATCTTGTCAACCTTGAGTACCCAAGATAAGTATGCGTCGGGATCTTCCTCTCCTTGGAACTTGGGCATGGTGAATTTTAACTTCCCAAAGATTTCTTCCTCATTGCGGTCATTGCATCGAGGAGGTGGTCTTTCTTCACCATGGTCTTGACGTTGTTGAGGTTGAGGTTGTGGACCTTGAGCATCTTCATTGTTGTTTCTATGTTGTTGAGGAGGAGGTGGTCTTCCATGACCTTCATCATGATCATCATTGTTGTGGCGTTGATGAGGCCTCACACTTGCTTCACTTGATGCTTGGTGATGACTTGAGTCTTCCTCCATCTCAACATCTCGTGCTTGATGAGGTGGTCTTCTACCATGAGGGCGATCATCATGATGACGACGGTTGTCTTGACCTTGACGGCGTGGTGCCCTATCACGAGGAGGTTGATCAACATTGATGATGCGGCGGTCTTGGTTCACTTCTTGTTCGGCATTATGGTGGTGACTTTGAGCATTGGCCACTTGAGATGGGCGAGGTTGCCCTTGATGATGACGTGCCTCTTGCTCTTGGCGGAGCCTTTCTTGCTCACGTGCATGAAGGAGATCTTGATCATGACGAAGACGTTGTTGTTCCTCTTGGAATTGAGCATGGAGATGTTCTTGTTGAAGGCGTTCTTCTTCAAGGCGTAGACGTTCTTGGACAAGTCGAAGTCGTGCTTGCTCCGCTTCTTGAGCTTGTTGTTGAAGCACTTGAGCATCCACATTATGGTGGCGTGGGTCTTGATTGGAATCATGATGCGACGATGTAGGAGCTCGTGACCTTGAGCTATGAGAGCGCGAAGACCTTGAATGGTGTCTTCTATCTTCTTGACGATTGAGTGTATGGAGGATGTTGTCCAACGCCGTCTTCATTTCTCTTGTCTCTTGACCTTGCATGGCGAGTGTTGCCTTCAACTCATTGCCTTGAGTTTCAATCTTCTCATTGAGTTCTTGAACTTGATTGTTGAGGTCAATCCTTTGCACTTGAGCTCTTTCTTCATAGCGGACGTTGGTATCCTTGAGCATGGCTTCAAATTGATTGAGCTTGGCGTGGACGGCTTGAGTAGCTATCCAATGTTGGTGCCGCGTCATCGGTAGTTGGTTCCCTTCTCCACTAGACATGGTTACAACTAAAACAAGAACTATGTGGTGGGTGGTTAGGAAAGACTACCAAAAGTGTCAAAACTTGCAAACCAAAATCGAAAAGGTGTTTCAAGTCGAGGAACAACCGATATGTATGCACACACACAAAACAAAACTCTATATGGTGTTAGGTATGGATGTGGAAAGCCAAATGGGAGAACCAAACGAAGAGTCTATTGTCAAAAGTGGGTAAGATCCTAAAGTCACAAGTCAAAGGTGGTGATCACAAAAGGCATACACAAGGTGGAACACACACGTGGGACAAAATGGGGTTAGCGCGACGGAAAATGAGCACGAACAAAATTGGTCCTAACGAAGACTACTAGCTCGGTGTCACGCTAACGCAAGAGAGACCGTGGCTTGGTTGCAAAATTGAGAAGCAACAAGATTTGCGCAAGACGCCTCTCTTCTCTTTTCTCTCTTTTGCTTATAAGCTTTGGACTCTTTTGTGTATAGGTGTCACTCACACTCTTTTTCTTTTTCTTTTTCTATTTTTTTTGTATGCTTAGAAGCTTTCTTTTTCTCACTATCTATGTAAGTATGTCACTCTTCTTTTGCCTATCTTTTCACACGAGCTTGCTTCGTAGCTTTGCTCAACACACGCACACCCTCACGGTCGGGACGCTTGCGCAATGCTTCGCAACACTAGAAAGCCACTCTCGATAGGAAAGGTACGCAAAGGAAGCTAAGGCTACAAGTTAGGGGGCAAGTTATACCACTTGATGACGGTGGCCGACGATGTTGAACTTGCTATGGTGGAAGGTGTCAAATGAACCGCTTGGATCCTCGGGGTGCCGTCGTCGTAGTTGATTTTGCGGAAGCTTAGTGGTAGCTGAGATGGCACACACAACGAAGTCCAAACACAAGGGGTTAGTGCCAAAACGAAAAAACGAAGAATGCTGTCAAAATTTCGGCCAGGCGGAACTTCCGGTCCTGAGGGGCGGAACTTCCGGTCCCGGGCGGAACTTCCGGTCCTCCGGGGCGGAACTTCCGGTCGCAATCAGATCTGCGGGCTGTTCTTCGATTTGGGCGGAAATCCGGGCCGAAAATCTTCGAATTCGTGGAAAATTTGGCACTAAGAGCGGTGGGAAGGTGGGGGAATTGCAGATCAACACCAAAGCCAAGTTTCTATTGGACCAAAACCACCAAAAACTCAACAAATCGCGAGATCCAACCAACGCCAATTTGGGGTTTTTTTTTTTTTTTTTTTGGAAATTTTTTTTGGCGAAATTGGTGGAATTGGTGGGTGTGGGGGTCAAATCCGTGGCAACCAAGGAGCTCTTGATACCATATGATAAGGGCTAAGCCCGGGGATGTGCCCGATCTTCACGGATTTGAAGGGATACGTGGGGTAGGTGGATGAACGCGATGAACACGTGGGGGAAACGTGGGGATGCAACACACACACGCACACAATTCGAGTTTTCCCTCGTTGGCTCGAAACACCAACTCGATAGAGATTGCAGGAAAAGACCTTCCGGTAGAAGTCCCGCAAAGAGATCGACAAATCAAAGCTCGGGAGATCTAGAAGGGCGAAAAGACCGAAAGGTTTGATAGAAGTGCGAGCAAAAGACCAAATAAGGTAGAAGTGCAAGCAAAAGATCAAACAAACGGTAGAAGTCGCCAAAGAGATCTTCACGAGTTGATAAGGAGCCTGGGTGGGGATACAAGATCATAGATCTAGGTAGGGTTCCCACAAGGGTGAGCTAAGCTCAGGTTTTCTTTCAAAATCAAGTCTAATCTCAGATCTGAGCCAACTAGGCTATTTATAGGTGGGGGCGAAGAGTTAAGTTACATGCTGAAAAGTCTTTGTTGTCTTTGAAGTTCGCGGTGGCGGAAGTTCCGGCCATCTTGGGCGGAAGTTCCGGTCAGGGGCGGAAGTTCCGGTCCTGGGGGCCGGAAGTTCCGGCCAGGCCGGAAGTTCCGGCCAAGTTCCGAAAGTCGTCCATTTCCTCGCAGTAACATCCAGGGGCATTTTCGTGGACTTTTGGAGCTTGGGCGGAACTTGGGCGGAAGTTCCGACCGGGCGGAAGTTCCGGTCCCTCGGGGCGGAAGTTCCGGTCCGATGCTTTTTCCTGCGCGCTGGAGGGCATCTTGGGGGCATCTTGGAGGAATCTGGCCGGAAGTTCCGGTCCTGGGGGGCGGAAGTTCCGGCCTGGGCGCTGTAGCTCCATCTTCATCGTTTCCAGTTCTCTCTCCAACGTCTTGGTCTCCATGGCTTGTGTCTTGGTCGATGTACCTGATTGAACATAGGGTATTTGCATGAAGTAGCAAGCCATCCAAGGGGGTGTCAAAGTCATAGGTGGAGAGGAGAGAATTCACCTCTTGGCGTAGTGCTTGGGCTCGAGCTCGTGTCATTGGACCACGAGGAGGGCTTGTCGGTCTTGATGTAGTGTCGACCTTTGGTGGGGCTACATCACACACTCAAAAGCTAGCAAATATGGTGTTAGGTAAGTATGGTGGAAAGCCAAAAGATGAAATCCGAAATAAAGTTTGTTGTTAAGGGTGGGTAAGATCCAAAAAACTCAAATGTCAAAGCGATGATCACTATAAATACGGAAAAGATATGGAACTCACACACGGGATAAGCGGGGTTAGTGCGACCAAGGAATGAGCGGAAAAGTGTATGAAGCCCGAAAGCAAGGGTGGCTCGGTGTCACACTAACACAAGGAGAGGCAAAGCTTTGGTTGCAAACGAAGAGACAACAAGATTCACACGCGGCCTCTCTTCTCTTTTCTTTCTTTTGCTTAAAAGCTTTTTCCTCTTTTTGTATTTGGTGGCACTTACACTCTTTGTGTACTTGTATGTATGATGGCACTCACACACTTTTGCTCTATGGTGCACTTGCACTCTTTTTTGTGTTTTGGCGGCTTTTTCTCGCACTATGTTAGCATTAGCTCGCTTTTGCTATCTTGCCACACGAGTTTTGCTTAGAAGCTTGACTCCACACTACACACACACCTCACAATCGGGGCCACGTGTAATGTCTCGCAACACTCGACAAGCAATGCTCGATAGGATAGAACGCAAAAGAAGAGGGGTTACAAGGTAATGCAAGTTATACCTAAGATGTTAGGCGGTGATGAACACACAACTTGTGATGACGGCGGTGGTGTCAAGAGTACGTTTGCAAGTCCGGGGTGCCGAGGATGTCGTCGCTTGCTTCGGAGCTGCGGGTTAGTTTCACAAACAAGGCACTCAAACCGGAACAAGCAAACACAAGTTAGCGGATAAGATGGGTCAAAGTAGCTTGGCGGCGGTGGCGGTGGTATGCCGGTGGTGGGTGGTGTCGATGCTCTTGCGGATGCGGTGGTGGTGGTGGGGCCGCGGCGGTGTTTACCCGTGGGTTGGGGAGGTGGCGGTGCTTGCCGGCGGTGGAGAGGTGATGCGGGGTGGCCTTCGGACACCTCCTCACCAAGACCGACAAGTCCCCCAAGTGGACCAATGACAAGGGCTCGAGTTAAAGCTCTACATGATAAGGTGAATTCGCTCCTCTCTACCTCTACCTTTGACACCCCCTTGGATGGCTTGCTACTTCATGCAAATACACTATGTTCAATCAGGTACATCGGTCAAGACACAAGCCATGGAGTCCAAGCCAATGGAGAGAGAGCTGGAAATGATGAAGATGGAGCTCCAGCGCACAGGCCGGAACTTCCGCCCTCCCGGGCCAGAACTTCCGCCCCCCAGGACCGGAACTTCCGCCCTCCAGGACCGGAACTTCCTCCCAGATGCTGCCACGATGCCGTCCAGCGCCCAGAGAAGTGGAACCAGCCGGAACTTCCGCCCCGAGGGACCGGAACTTCCGCCCCGAGGGACCGGAACTTCCGCCCACCCGGAACTTCCGCCCAAGTTCCGCCCAAGTTCCGAAAGTCCGTCAAAACGCCCCTGGATGTTACTGCAAGGAAACGGGCTAATTTCGGAACTTGACCGGAACTTGGCCGGAACTTCCGGCCGGGCCGGAACTTCCGCCCTCCAGGGCCGGAACTTCCGCTTCGACCGGAACTTCCGCCCAAGTCGGCGGAACTTCCGCCACCGCGATTTCAAGACAAAGCCACTACATTTCAGCGTGTAACTTACCCATTCGCCCACCCGACTATAAATAGCCTAGTTGGCTCAGATCTGAGATTAGACTTGTTTAGAACTCAAACCTAACTTTGAGCTTAGTCTCCCTTGGGTATCATCCCTCTGTAATCAAGGCATCCTTGTTGTTGATTTGTGAATTGCTAAGTGAGATTCTAGTGCAAGGCACTCTCTCTCCCTTATCAATCCCCTTCTCTCCAACACCAATCTCTCTCCAGGAATTCTGCCGCGTGCCTCTTCCTTGGAGATTCTATTGGCGTGATCTACCGAGTCACGGGGGTAAGTATCGGGTGTATCGGGTTGGTGTGCGTGCGTGAGTACCGTGTTCATCGTGTTCTTCGTGTTCCTCACGTCCTCCCACCTTTTCCCCTTGGTCTTTGGGTTGAATCGCGAGATCGGGCCACATCCTCGATCTTAGATCGCATCATATGGTATCAGCAGCCTTTGGTTACCGCGATTTTGACCCTCCACCCACCCGATTTCGTTTCTAGAAAATTTTCCAAAAAATAGCCCAAATTGCCTTTGGACCGATCTGTGATTTGGTTGAGTTTTGAGTGGTTTTGATCCAATAGAAACTTGTCTTTGGTGTTGATCTTCAAGTTCCCCACCTTCCCACAGCTTCTAGTGCCAAATTTTCCACGAATTCGAAGATTTTCGGCCCGGATTTCCGCCCAAATCGAAGAACAGCTCGCAGATCTGATTGCGACCGGAAGTTCCGGCCGGCAGGACCGGAAGTTCCGCCCCCGGACCGGAAGTTCCGCCCCTCAGGACCGGACCTTCCGCCTGGCCAATTTTCACAGCTAACTTCGTTTTTCGTTTTGGCACTAACCCCTTGTGTTTGGACTTCGTAGTGTGTGCCATTTCAGATAACTTCCGCAACATCATCTACGACGACGGCACCCCGAGGATCCAAGCGATTCATTTGACACCTCCACCATAGCAAGTTCAAGTTCGTCGGCCACCGTCATCAAGTGGTATAACTTGCACCTAACTTGTAGCCTAAGCTTCCTTTGCGTACCTTTCCTATCGAGAGTGGCTTTCTAGTGTTGCGAAGCATTGCGCAAGCGTCCCGACCGTGAGGGTGTGCGTGTGTTGAGCAAAGCTACGAAGCAAGCTCGTGTGAAAAGATAGGCAAAAGAAGTGTGACATACTTACATAGATAGTGAGAAAAAGAAAGCTTCTAAGCATATAAAAAAAAAAAGAGAAAAAGAAAAAGAGTGTGAGTGACACCTATACACAAAAGAGTCCAAAGCTTATAAGCAAAAGAGAGAAAAGAGAAGAGAGGCGTCTTGCGCAAATCTTGTTGCTTCTCAATCTTTGCAACCAAGCCACGGTCTCTCTTGCGTTAGCGTGACACCGAGCTAGTAGTCTTCGTTAGGACCATTTTTGTTCGTGCTCATTTTCCGTCGCGCTAACCCCATTTTGTCCCACGTGTGTGTTCCACATTGTGTATGCCTTTTGTGATCACCGCTTTTGACTTGTGACTTTTGAATCTTACCCACTCTTAACAACATACTCGATTTTGGATTTCGTCTTTTGGTTTTCCACCATCCACACCTAACACCATATTT
Source organism: Lolium perenne (assembly GCF_019359855.2). NCBI lineage: Eukaryota > Viridiplantae > Streptophyta > Magnoliopsida > Poales > Poaceae > Lolium > Lolium perenne. Next base: position 96,988,086 of record NC_067248.2, on the reverse strand, counting down.
GCTAGCTTTTGCGTGTGCCTTTGTGTGTGTCCCGATACACTTGGTCTTACTTTGGTCTTGGTTGATTGCCTCAATACTATCTTACCAAGGTAAGAGTGCGAGGTAGTCTCCTTCCACTAACATCCACAACATAGTTCTTGTCTTTCCATCATGGATAGGAACGGAGACGAGCCAAGGGATGGAGAAGTCCTCCGCAACACCGAGAGGTTGGCCACCCAACACAATCTATGGGTGCAACGCCAAGAGTTCAAGGAGCAACTTACCTTGTTCGAGACTCGCATCGATGAACAATATGAAGAAGTGGCTCACAATTTCACTCAAGTGAACCAAGATATGCATCTTCTTCGTGAAGCTACGGACAACTTGCATGACCAAGTGACGGCCAATGATGCAAACATGGAGCGACGCATGGATAGCCTCGAGCGCGCCATCACCAACTTGGGTCGTCATCGCCGACACCGCTCTACTTCATCATCATCAAGCTCGTCACAAGATTACTACTCTCATGGTCACCGTTCATCTTCAAGCTCCTCCTCAAGGCATGAAGACCATCCTCGACCTCATCGACAACATGCTCGTCAAGAGGACTCTCGCTCTAACTCAAGGAGAGGTGAATTCCATCGCCATGCTCGTCCTCATGAACGACCTCCACAAGAACAAGCTCTTCACCAAGATCGTCATCAAGCGGCTCGCCATGCCCACCATGGGCATGACGACCAACCCCAAGACAACGTCCTCCACAACATGGACCCGGCACCTCATCGTCAAGCCCATGTGGATGCTCAAGACCAAGGTCATCAAGATCCACCAAGGCGTGATCTCCGGAATCATCCTCGCCATGACCAAAGGGGCCGAGGACAACCTCAACATGATCAAGATGAGAGAGCCAACATTGGACAACGTCAACAACCTCGACAAGACCCGCAACAACATCCTCAACATGAGCCAAGTGAAGCTAGTGTTCACCTCAACGCCAACCCATTGCTATGGTTGGTCGTGGAAGACCTCCTCTACCACCTCAAGTCGCAAGAGATGAAGGCATCCGTCCTCGCCGAAGGAACATGGAAGATGAAGAGAATATGTATGGAAAGCTCAAGTTCAACATGCCCAAATTCAAGGGTGAAGACGACGCCGAGGCCTACCTCTCATGGGCACTCAAGGTTGACAAGATCTTCCGCATCCATAACTACTCCGGTGCCAAGAAAGTAGCCATGGCCTCCCTCGAGTTTGAAGATTATGCCAACACTTGGTGGGAACAAGTTGTCACTCTTAGGGAAGAAAAGGGTGATCCTCCCATTGATACTTGGGAAGACATGAAGGAGGAAATGCAAGCCCGCTTTGTCCCTACACACTACAAGACCGATCTCTTCAACAAGCTACAAAAGTTGAAGCAAGGCACCAAGACCGTTGAGGAATTCTTCAAGGAGATGGAGTTAACCATGATGAGAGCAAACATCCAAGAGTCCGAGAACCAAACCATCGCTAGGTTCTTCAATGGCCTCAACTACCCCATCAAGAGGATTGTGGAGTTCCAACAATACTCCAACATGGTTGAGTTGGTTCACCAAGCTTCCAAGGCCGAGCGTCAAGTGAATGAGGACATCAAGTACTCCAAGTCCAAGCAATACTTCGCCTCCAAGCTTGCCACATCAACTCCTACAACAAGTGTCAAGCCATCCGCATCCTCTACACCTTCCAAGCAACCTTCCATACAAAGTCGCATGAAGCAAACGGTATCCTCCACCGCCTCCTCTAAGGCCTCTACGGGACCCTCCAATGTCACTTGCTTCAAGTGTGGTACTCAAGGCCACAAATCCTTTGAGTGCAAGAACACCAAGGTCATGATCACTATGGAGAATGGTGATATAGAGACGCTAAGTGAAGGTGAATATGAAGCCCTAGTGCAAGCCGCGGTTGCTAATGAGGAAGACTATGATGAAGAAAGTGGAGAAGACCCTTCTTATGCACACATGATCCAAGCCCTTCTCTTGTGGTCACTCGTGTGCTCACCACTCAACCCCAAGCTATGGAAGACCAAAGATGCAACATCTTCCAAACACGTGCTGGCATTGGTGGCAAGTCCATCAAGGTCATCATCGATGGTGGGAGTTGCCACAACTTGGCAAGCACCGAGTTATGTGAGAAGCTCAACCTCCCACTTCGCAAACATCCTCATCCATACCATGTCCAATGGTTGAGTGACAAGGGCAATGTCAAGATTCAACACACCGTCACCGTCAACTTCAAGATAGGACCCTATGAAGACACCGTCGAGTGTGACGTGGTGCCTATGACCGTGTGCCACATGTTGCTTGGCCGCCCATGGCAATTTGACAAGAAGGCCATACATGATGGTTTCTCCAATGCATACACCTTCAAGGTCAAGGACAAGAAGTTCGAGCTTCGCCCAATGACTCCTAGCCAAATCATCGCCGACAATGCGAAGGCTTTAGCGAGGGCACAACACCACATCCACCATAGTGAGTTGAGAGGAGAGGGAGCGACCCACCAAAAAGAGAGTGAGCGCCACCACCCACATATGAGTGAGAGAAAGAGTGTCCTCCTAACCACCAAAAGCGAGTGGAGAGAAGTGAAAGACAACCCATCCACCACCATACACTACGTGCTCATTTGCAAGGGCCTCTCGGCGGAGACTAATGACTTAACCAACATTCCTTCGTCTTTATTGTCTCTTTTGAAGGAGTTCCAAGACGTCTTCCCCGACGAGCTACCCCATGGACTACCACCGCTTCGGGGCATCGAGCATCGCATCGACCTCATACCCGGCGCTCCACTACCAAACCGCGCCGCCTACCGCACAAACCCCGAAGACACCAAGGAGATACAACGACAAATACAAGCCCTCCTCGCTAAAGGGTATGTCCGAGAAAGCCTTAGCCCTTGTGCCGTTCCCGTCATTCTTGTGCCTAAACCGGATGAGACGCAACGGATGTGTATGGATTGCCGCCCTATCAATGCCATTACCGTCCGTTATCGACATCCCATTCCGCGTTTAGATGA